>NW_027507758.1:466782877-467157877 GCF_037356315.1 Lithobates pipiens | reverse complement strand
GCTCACACCCACCACTAAGCTCTACAAAACAGACCCTACTGCTCCTCCTCCTCCTCCTCCTCCTCCTCCTCCTCCTCCTCCTCCTCCTCCTACCACAACTCCACCACCAGAGGCACAGCCTCCAGCGAAGCGTGGAGGGAAGGCTAGACGGAAGAGTCGCAAGTGACTGCCTGGCTTCAGTCTGCTCTGAAAGAAGACGCAGGCTGTTGTAGTACCACAGTCTGGGGACATAGATCTCATCTGCTGCTGTTCCTGGTCTTTGGGATTCTAGGACCTGGTTGTGCTCCCTATGTACATGCTACGCAGGTTCGGAATTTTGGTGTCCACTCACTTGATGTGTGCCTGGGGGACAAAAGGCTTCACAAACGTCAAAATTGTCTCCAGTGTTGCCTCCCTCTTGATTCATTTTGGATATGAGGAAAAATAAAAAATTTTGATTTAAAAAAAAAATTGTATGTTTTCTTTTATTTTTTTTTTATCAATATTTTTGTATAATTTTGGGTTACAAAAAACAAAGTTTATTTGTGAGTAGGCAGATACATGTCAAAAAACTCTGGGGGTTATTTACAAAACACATGTTAATGTAAATATGCTAACTTCAAGTGCAATTTTTAAAGCACTGCAAGTGCACTTGGAAGTGCATTCGCTGTAAATTTGAGGCTTAACATTTGAAATGAGGGGAAGCTCTGCTGATTTTGAACATGCAATCATGTGTAGGCTAAAATGATGGTTTGGGTATCTATCTATCTATCTATCTATCTATCTATCTATCTATCTATCTATCTCTACTTGCATAGTCCTGCTTGTCCCAAAAAAATGAAAGTCCATCTTGTTTCAAACCCCCCACCCAAAAAAAAAAAAAAAAAAAAAAAAAAAACAATAGTAGTTCCAAAAATATATAGTAATAGATATTTTTTTTTTCTGAAATAAATAAATAAATATATATATAAAAATAAAACGGTGCAAATCACACCCGGGCTCCCACATCCACATATGGTGGTCGTGCCCCACACTCCAAAAATTTTGGCAGGAGGTTCACAAATTATCATCAAAAATTACTTCATACTCTCTGGATTTTTCCCCAGCTCAGCTATTACTCCATCATACCACCTTATCTAGACGCACTTATTTCAAGTCTTTAACAATGCACCTACTGAATGCGGCAAAGCTGTGTATCCCTGTCCATTGGGGCACACCTGAGACTCCTTCAGTTAAGGAATGGTTTATAAGGATTAATAGAATCGCTGAAATGGAAGAACTCATAGCCATTGCTCAGGAAACTATCACCAAACATAATACACGTTGGGCCTGCTGGTACCACTTTAAGACAACCCCAGAGTACAAATGCATTATGCCATCGCATACCACCTGAACGAACTCATCCCCTCCCTCCTTTGAAATTTGCACCTTTTGGTTCCGTGGGGGGGGTGGAGGAGACTGGTCAAAGTCCGGTGTTAGATTGGCGGCTTGTGCCCCCACCGGACGGGCCCGGTTTCATCCTCCCCTTCCTTTCTACCATCTGCCTCCTCTCTCCACAACAACCCTATCCCCTCAGGGAAAACCCCCTTACAAATTCGAATCTCAAGTGCAACAGAATCCCCATAAACACTGTTTTTCAAAAATTTCCCCCTTTTTTTTTTTTTTCTCCTCCCTTTCCCCTCCCCCTTCCTAATCCTATTCTCATATCCCCCTCTAGTAGGTACAATTACAGAAACCAGCTGGTCTGGTTATCTAATAACATCTATAATACTTACGACCCCAAAGATATACATGACGTTAGCGGGTCACCCGAATGGACACTTACACGTCCTAATTCTCGAACCGTGCATTGCTGATTGTTGTGTGATATGTTTATACATCAGGCTTTGTGTCGAGAATGGGGTGACTTATACGTACGATTATAGGAGCACGAAAGCAGATAGTCCCTGGTGCACTATATTTACAAACACTATCTAAGGTCTGTGATAAAGAGCTTTCATGTCAATCTTGCTTTAGATCGCTTACAGCACCTGGTTATTATTGCTAGAGTATTTTTATGTTTTGACTCCTTTTCTGGCATTTGTATGACATGCTTGTATATCCATCTCTATACTCTTTTTGTCCATAAGATTGTACCTTAACGATCTGTATTTTCAAGTTTGTTCAATAAAAAATTTTGAATGGAAAAAAAAAAAAAAAAAAAAAAATATATAATATATATATATAATATATATAATATATATATATATAATATATATATATATATATATATAATATATATTTTTTTTTCTTTTTATATAAATTGGGAATATATTTTTGATATAATTGGAAGATTAATCATAGGATGAGGATGAATAAAAACATGTAGTATAACTCTGTGTGAATATAAGCAGCAAAGCTACTTCACTTTTCTTGCATTACAAAGAAGAAAAGAACGGGCTATATTAAAAAAAAAACACAAAATTAGCAGCATGACGAATATGCTAGCTTCAATACGAACACTAGTTTTACAAGACCGAGCGCTTCCGCCCTGTAAATTCTTTCTGAGTATGCGCGGAACTTAGTTTGTCGAACAAGCCTACACACGGGCGGACTGTCCGCTGAAACAAGGTTTCAGCGGACAGTTTTACGGAATTTCCGAAAAACCTTGTCCGTCCAACTGTCCGCTGAAACTGTCCGCTGAAAGCCCACACACGAGCGGACTGTCCGCCCAAACACTGTTCAGCGGACAAGGTTGGGCGAACAGTCCGCCCGTGTGTACGCGGCCTGAGAGCAAAATTGCCAGGACCAACAATTCATTATAGCCGCAAGTAGTTTTAAATTACTTTTTTTCTTTTAGAAATGTCATTTTGCTCTCAGACTGTTCTAAACACAGGAAATATGCGCCACTTTACAGGCAAACTATAGACACCCACCAGGTACAAAATTTAAAGGAATATTAAATTTTTATTGTTTCACTTTAAGCATTATTAAAATCACTGCTCCCGAAAAAACTGCAGTTTTTTTGCATTGATACATGTCCCCTGAGGCAGGACCCAGGTCCCCAAACACTTTTTATGACCATAACTTGCATATAAGCCTTTACAATTAGCACTTTTGATTATTCATGTTCGCGTCCCATAGACTTTAACGGTGTTCGTGTGTTTAAACAAATTTTTTGTGTTCAAACTAATTTTTTGCCTGTTTGCATTTTCTGGAAACAGTCATACAGTATCTTTGCATTCTGCCCCCTCCTCTTTCTGTCTTGCAGTCTTTCTGTGTGGAAGCACTGAGGTTTCAGCTAACCTGTCCATCCACAGCAGCGTTTGGTCAAAAGAAGTGACAAAGGGTGGCAAATCCCTTTAACAGGAAATACTTTTTCTGCCCCTTCTTTTTTGGGTGGATAGCGTGATTCTGGACACAGTATCATCTCATCTCATCTTCAGTATCACCCATAGCAAGATGACAGTGGGTAACGTCATCCAATACACAGCTTCTCCCCCCATACGTGTAACATCCAATGGGACTTCGTCAGTGGGTGGAGCTACTAAGTCACCCATTGCATTATATAGGATGCTGGCTGCTATGGAGATCATAGAACACTGGAAGCAGTGGCTGTGAAGCTACAGTAGATCTCACATACACAGGGGACACAGACAGCAACCTGATTATAACATGAAAAGTGTGGGGGGGGAAACTACGCTAAACTCAAAAAGGATACGTGAAAAAGCTGCTGACACTCAAACAAAATCTAACGTGAATGGTAATAAGTATAGTGTAATACTATGAGGGTACAATGGAAAGTACCCAAAACACAATGTGAATACTGAGTGGATGAACTGAAATAATCATAAGGCCGCGTACACACGGGCGGACTGTCTGTCCAACTTAGTTTCAGCGGACAATCCGCTCGTGTGTGGGCTTCAGCGGACTTTTTCAGCGGACAGTCTGGCGGACTAAGTCTTTCGGAATTTCCGTAATACAGTCCGTCCAAACTTGGTTTCAGCGGACAGTCCGCTCGTGAGTAGGCAAGTTGGACGGACTAAGTATGGCGCATGCTCAGAACGGATTTACACGGCCGAAGGTTGCATTGCAGTGTATTGGACGTCGTATTTCTAGTCCCATCTTACGTGCTGTACATGTCATCCCGCAAGCTTTCAGCGGACTGTCTGTTCATCGTGTGTGGTCAAGTCCGTTCATTCAAAAGTAGGACGGACTGTCTGTCGGATTGTCTGACGAACTTAGTTGGCCAGACAATCCGCCCGTGTGTACGCGGCCTAAGTGAGTAAAAATGGTAGGTTATCCTCGCGCTATAGTGGTAAAGTTAGAGCAGGTTGGTGTGGTTGCAGCAGAAAACACCGACAGAGGTGCAAACCCTCCCCTCAAAGTGACAGTAAATAGTAAATAGATGGTGTTGCGCTCCACATAAAATAAATTAAGTCTAATAACACAATTAATAAATAATCTCATAAAATCTTGAAAACGCACTCATGTGATTAAAATTAAAATCACTAAATAATCGCATAAAATCTTGAAAATGTGCTCATGCGATTAAAAATTCCATTAATTCTAGAATAAATACCAAGTGAATAATACAGTGCTTGAAGCTATTTCCTACTAATATTCATAAAATGAAGAAGCTAAAATAATCTATATACTCGTGATAAAGTGACAAGAAAAAAAAATCGCAAGTCTTAAAATTATCAACAAAATCGTGACATCAAACAAATCTGTGTCAGTCCATGAAAGTGCATACAAGTGCCAGCAATATGTGCAAAAAAGAGTATATATAAAAATATACAATAAAAATATAAAAAACGGTGTATGAAAAAATTATTATCACAAAATGCAAAAGATAGTAGTCCAGCAAACGTGATAAAAAAATGTCTCTAAATAAGTGTACAAAGGCTAAATCATAAAGTTCATGCAGAAGATGAAATAAATCCACGCTGTGCTATGTGAGGAAATGAATCCTATGAACAACCCCGGGATGATTCCACCAGTGATTTTTCAGCTCCTTAAACGTGGGTGCTCACACACTGAGTGCAGTGGGTACCTTACCTCACTGCTGTCAGTAAGACAGCAAAATACTCCAGTGCAGCAGTTGTGTCCTCAAATGGGGTGTATATCCTCAGTAGGTATAGGGGAACTTCAACACTTTGCGGTGTATATCCTAAATGTAGTATGGGCGCCCCCAAAACCTTTTCCTCCAGATATTCCGCAAGGGATCGCAAATCAGACCCAAGAAAGAAAGAGGGGTGCTCCAATAGTGAAGTACGTTCACACAAATACTTTATTATAAAAAGGAACTAAGTCCTGGGTACTCACACTTATACAGTAACAATCAAGCGTTTTTTTCACTAACAAACAACGAACGGCTTCCTCGTTCGTACCCCGGACGTCACTTCCGGTATCCTCCTAGGCCAATCCTACGCGTATCGTCATTGATCACGTGACTTCATCAGGGTCCCTGATGAAGTCACGTGATCAATGACGATACGCGTAGGATTGGCCTAGGAGGATACCGGAAGTGACGTCCGGGGTACGAACGAGGAAGCCGTTCGTTGTTTGTTAGTGAAAAAAACGCTTGATTGTTACTGTATAAGTGTGAGTACCCAGGACTTAGTTCCTTTTTATAATAAAGTATTTGTGTGAACGTACTTCACTATTGGAGCACCCCTCTTTCTTTCTTGGGTCTGATTTGCGATCCCTTGCGGAATATCTGGAGGAAAAGGTTTTGGGGGCGCCCATACTACATTTAGGATATACACCGCAAAGTGTTGAAGTTCCCCTATACCTACTGAGGATATACACCCCATTTGAGGACACAACTGCTGCACTGGAGTATTTTGCTGTCTTACTGACAGCAGTGAGGTAAGGTACCCACTGCACTCAGTGTGTGAGCACCCACGTTTAAGGAGCTGAAAAATCACTGGTGGAATCATCCCGGGGTTGTTCATAGGATTCATTTCCTCACATAGCACAGCGTGGATTTATTTCATCTTCTGCATGAACTTTATGATTTAGCCTTTGTACACTTATTTAGAGACATTTTTTTATCACGTTTGCTGGACTACTATCTTTTGCATTTTGTGATAATAATTTTTTCATACACCGTTTTTTATATTTTTATTGTATATTTTTATATATACTCTTTTTTGCACATATTGCTGGCACTTGTATGCACTTTCATGGACTGACACAGATTTGTTTGATGTCACGATTTTGTTGATAATTTTAAGACTTGCGATTTTTTTTTTTCTTGTCACTTTATCACGAGTATATAGATTATTTTAGCTTCTTCATTTTATGAATATTAGTAGGAAATAGCTTCAAGCACTGTATTATTCACTTGGTATTTATTCTAGAATTAATGGAATTTTTAATCGCATGAGCACATTTTCAAGATTTTATGCGATTATTTAGTGATTTTAATTTTAATCACATGAGTGCGTTTTCAAGATTTTATGAGATTATTTATTAATTGTGTTATTAGACTTAATTTATTTTATGTGGAGCGCAACACCATCTATTTACTAAGTGAGTAAACATAACACAATATAAACAATCCATATGATAGATCCAAATTGTGAATATAAACCTCAAAAGGTGATATAAAATAAAGTACACATAAGCCACAAAAGGCACACAGGGACTTCTTCCTATTGGGATGATACCGAATAGTGGAGAGGAATAAAGAGTTGTCTGTAGTCACTCTAAACACTCTTCAAAAAAGGGGTAGATGGGTACTCTTACCAGCTGGGGTTGGACACACATGTCTTCCGACAGTGGTCAGTAAAGCTTGAAATCCAATGGTTGATCTGGGTCCAATACTTTATGCAGAAGATGGTCAGATGGATCGGATATAGGAACCACAAATCCTCACTGATGGACAACATGGATACTGTACAATCAGGATGAATGTACCCCAGAACAGCTCCTCACAGGCTCCAACGGAAAAAAACATGTAGAAAAATGCTCCAAATGGTGCAGGTCAACCAAGTGGGCTTATTGAAACATGTCATACATAAAATGACACAATAAAAAGTGATCACAAATATAAAAATATATAAAAAGCAATGTGGAGTGTAGTAAATGCTAGGTCCTGATTATAACTTGGTCATTAGACTTTATAATGTGCCAACTCAAAAATATACAATGTTCATAATACAAAAATATATAAATGTATGTATTATATTGTCTGGTGCTTCAGTCCTGTTGTGTACCTCATCCAATGCAAAAGATATATCAAAGGATCTTACATTGGCGAAACAGGACAGAAATTGCAAACAAAGATGAATTTGCACAGACACATCATCAAGAAACATAAAGAAGATGAGTCATGCACACCGGTAGGACATCACTTCTCACAATCGGACCACACTGCGGAAGTCCTCAAGGTCTTATTTCTTAATGGGAATTTCTAAATTATTCAGGAAAGGAAAACTTTTGAATTTAAAATGATAGTTCTATTTGACAAAAAAGATAACAGTTTAATAATGGGTTTTCTTAGGGCTCATGCACCCAGAACGTTTAAAAAAGCCAGCGCTGCTGCAAGAAAAAAGCCGCTGTAAAAACGCACCGCATTTTTGACTAGCATTTATGGATGTTTGTGGCGTTAGCGTTTTTGGGCATTTTTATAGTAAAAAACACTTCCTATAATGTAAAAATGCCTAAAAACTGCAAAAGCAGCTAAACGTGGCTTGTTACTGCATTTAGCCACATTTACTCGCATTTTTTGGCGTTTCGCGTTTTTTACAGCTCAACAGTTTCTTCTCCTGGATGTACAGGCTCTTGTTTTTTTCTACTGCCGCTAAGTGCTTATACCTCCAAACGCTTCTGAAAGTTTATGTGTTCTTGTACATATAGGGTAATATTGAGGGGCGTTTAGAGGCAGAAAAAAAACCGGAAAAATGTAAAAAATGGCAGTTTTATGACCCCCTCTGTGACTGTCATTCCCCCCGCCGAGTCTATAGCTCTCCCTCTGTCTCTCTGTCTTCACTAACTATTCTAGTTTTTTTTATTACCTTTGCATGTACCTTGTACATCTATTTGTGTGCGTTTGTTTGTTTTTTTGTTGTTGTTTTTTTTATTTCCTTTACCTCAAAGATTGTCTTTTGTGAATTAGTACTGCTGAGACCTTCAGCCCGAAAGCTTGTCCTGAAAAATTGTATGTTAGTGCAAATAAAAAAAAAATCACGAACAGTACTCAATTGCAATTTCATAGTGAAATCAATTTCTCTTGAAAACTTTCAGCTCATTACTATTCAACACTTTGTTCAGATAATCCCAGCATACACTGTCAAAAGCTTTAACTGCATACAAGAACAACATAACTGTAAATAGTGGAAGGCCCCCAACAGTCTTCACTTTACGTACCCATGACAAAGTCTATTTGTGCTTTGCCTACTAATATGGGCAGCAGGATTTCAAGGTGGTCAGTCAAGGTCTTTTAAATGCTTAGTATCTTGGTCTAATAAATATATTGGTCTATAAGTGCCTGGTTGAATTAGATCTTTTCCTTTTGTTGTGTGGGACCTTAATGCATGCCTGGGTAATTGTGTTACTCTTTATTGTAACTCTTTATGGCTGTATAAAAAAGACTAGGGTTTTGGAAATATAATTCTTCAGGGCTTTTCACGTGTTGGTATTAAAAGTTATCTTGTGTATAAAGTTCCAATAATCAGATTCAAACTTCTCAAGCAGGTTTGATATCACAATAAGCAAACCTTTCTTTCACTTTTGTCCCCAACATTTTTTTATTTTGTAAATGATGTCTAAAAAATATGATGAACTGGGAATATTTCCCTTTTAGTAATGCAATATCTTGTTGCAGACATGCTCCTTTTTTCATGGCTGTTGTTTGTGGCATTCAGTGGTGTCTCAAATGTTCTCTAAAATACATACAAAATGACTGACTGTGACTATAGATCAGTCAGCAAATGTTGTGTGTTCCTTACTGGTTAATTAACCCAGCAGGAGTTATGACTTCTACCTGAGCTGTTATAAGTAGAGCTATGTACGTTGTGTTCTGTCGTTTTTATTTCAAGAGTCTAGTAATTGTTTTGCAAATACTGAATGTACTATTCCTTTGCGAAAAAAAAGTGAACAGTTAAAAGAAGACAAATGTCAAAGTTATTGCAGATATTTTTACGGCGTATGGAAATAGTTCAGAAATTTCAACCCAGACACAGAGAGGTTCCTTCCATGGAGTGAGATGAGAACATTGACATAAGACGTTTTACAGCTCATTCGAGTATCTCTTCACCTTGCTAGCTCTATCTCAGGGGTAGGCAACCCTCAAGAGTCAGAGATCTTCCTGAACGTCTTGGAAGAGATCAAAAATCATCAGGGTATAGCACCTTTTTTTTTCTTTTTCTTCTGGAGATAACCTAGCAAGGCCTTCGGTCTACCAGAGCTATATTTTCCATTTTGCACATGCTAAAATACACACTTTAAGGCTAAAGATTAGGTAAGGTGGTATTAAACGACAATCAAACATGTATTATATTACAGCTTCTTGTTTCTTATATGTGATGGCTGTATTTGTTTTCTTTGTTAGGCTTTCTTTCTTCTATTTTCATCTGTTGATCCAGTAGGTCCTTATATGTGATGGCTGTATTTGTTTTCTTTGTTAGGCTTTCTTTCTTCTATTTTCACCTGTCGATCCAGTAGGTCTACTGTCTTTCAAAAGAACAAGCTCTCCATCAGAATGTATCAGTTACAGAGATGAGGCAAACCATTTAACACTAGCAGGGGTGCTTACAATGATCATCTTTTATTTATGTAAAACCTTTATCCTGTTTGCCGTAACTGCTTAAAAGCATTAGCTGGAGTTTGGCTTCAATTTGTTAGTGTATTAAAATCTGCTAGTACATATAACACTCCCCTCCCTCCCAGACTGACAATACTGCTGTCCGAAGGTGCCCCCTGTGCTCATTCATCCAGGGTGAGGACACAGGAGGTATATTATTAGCCAGATCACCAGGTGAAAACAGAAGGAAAAAAGCCTAAGAAAAGAAAACTGCTGCAGCCACCATATCTAATGATTGGTAAGTTGCAATATACAGTAATACATTTTGGTTTTAGGTTTAATACTGCTTTAATCTATCTAAGCAGCATATATTTTATGTAAGCAGAGACCCTGTTGGATTATTATTATATCCTAAATTAATATATTAGCTTTATCAAACTCATATTTTCAGTAAAAAAAAAATACACAAATACACAACATTTAGTGGGTAACATGAATGTGGAGGTCAGGAATAAAAGTAATGTACAGTCCAGTGAATAGAGTGAAACAGTCGGGAGTATGTAACATACACTATATTACCAAACATATTGGGATACCTTCCTTTACATGTAAATTAACTTTAATGGCATCCCAGCCTAAGTTCATAGGATTCAATATTGACACTGCTCGATTACTTCTGCCTTACTTCTTGGACAGACTTTAGGTCATGACACAGGAAGGAGTTGACCGGCTGATCTCATTAGCACACACCCTGCATCATCTACCCTCAGCTGGTTAACTCCTTTCTGTGTCATTACCTGAAGTCTAACCAGGAATTAAGGCAGAAGTAATTGAGTGGTGTTTTTAAACATCCATGAAGTGAGGTAAGCGTGTGTAGAATAAATGGAAAGCTGTTTTATTTTTGCAAAAGAAGTACATTAATGCTATAATGGTACATAGGGAAACTGGCATTTGGAAAAAAAAGAAAGGTAAACTTAGCCTTTAAGTTGCACTGTATTAAGGCAGCCCATATATTTTAAATGGGTTGTCAGAGCACCTTAATGCACTGGAAAACTGACACTTTTTTTTAAGCAGAGCACCACATTGCATGACCTGATGCATTCCACCTTTTTTGCCAGCTACAGTAATTGTACTTTGGGGTGTAATTCATGATTCAGTACTAGAACGCAATACCTCTAAATTACCAAACTATTATTTTGTTTCCAGTGCTGAGCTAGTGTGACTGAGTCAGTCATGCTACACTGTATACAAATTAATTTTCCTTTTTAGTTTGTTTTGGTGATATTCAATAAGCACTGTTTTTTTTTTTTGGTTTTTTGGTTTTTTACTATACCAGGAAAAAAATAACCAAAAATATAAGAACAAAAAAACAGTTTCTGTTATAAAATATATTGAATAAAAATGCCAGGATGAAAATATGAAAATCCTCAAATTGGCCCTTTTAGAAAATAGACACACCAGGGTAAGCTTATAAAATACCACAATTTTTTGGAAATAAGGAAACAAGCGTGTTGTGGGGGTTAAAACACAGAGCTTGGTAATGGTGCACTAGGTACATTAAATGTACAGGTCATACACAGTGGGAGGAGTCAGAGAAAGAGTTAATATACAGTGGGAGAATGGAGAATGAGGGAATTATTGTACAGATGTGCCAAATAGGTGAGGTGAAGGGGTTTACTTTATACACAAGGATCAGATCAGCTCAGCACACTGTCTGTGAACCCAGTAGGCTGAAGATGAATCTGTTCACAGCCATTACCAAGCTCACTGGCTGTCCGAGGGGGATATATGCAGTGCCGTTTATCAATGGTAGTACATTTTATTCGCTATTGACCGATCTGAAAAGATATCCATCTATAATAACTACATTATCTACAAGAAGAATACTCTGTTTGCCAACTTAAATGCCTCCATGTTTATTTGAACCTTCAGAACAGACCACATGCAGCGTGCCCAGAGACAGAAAAAAGAAAGAAAAATAATAAATTCCTTTTTTCAGTCCAGCCAAATTTCAATCCCATTGACAGAGAGAAGATCACATTTCCCTGCTTTACTGAAGGTAGGTGGTTCCAACAATATTCACGTGCTTCTTTTGTGTCCATCTGCAATAGTTCACTGATGGCCTCGCAAAGCCAGCTGTGAAACACAATAGAGTTTTCAGGTCAGCCTTTTTATATTTGTTTGCTTTTTCCTATGGGTTTATCTTTTGCTGCTAGAATCACAGAGATAAACTTTTATAAAAGATGCAATAGGAAAGAAAAAAGGAAAGAGAAAGATGTTAAGGTTAAATTGTTTATGTGCTTGAAATATCTACATCTACTGTCTTATCTGTCTCTGGCTTTCAAATTAACTCTTCAGTCTTCATGTTACTGAAAAGGTGCAGGAGATCCCATATATTGTGGGGACTTTTCTGGTAATGAATATATCAAGAGATCAATCAGAACCAGAAAGTAGAGATGGCCACATCACAAGGAAGTGGTTCACGTGTCAATTTATTGGACCGACGAGCAGGATATCATCAACAGGTGAGTCACTGTGGAGAGAAAGGAGCTAGCAATTAGCCGATTAGCCGACAGCTGAGTGGCCTAGCTTTGAGAAGGAAGGCCTGAGCCCAGCCCTGACAAGTCTAAAAGGAGGATTGCCTACGTAGAGGTATGAGGAGGAAGTTCCAGTAGTCAAGGCGAGATAAAACAAGTAAGTGGATTAGTAGTTTAATTATATAGTTGGTTAGAAAGGGATATATTTCCTTTGGCTCTTGGTGTTAAACAGAGCAGAGAAGAAAACAAATTAAAGACAAATATATTCTGCAGATGGGGGGTTAAAGAAAACATATTGCTTTGCAGTGAATGGTCAGAATACAGTTTTGCGTTAAACTTGGAGACTCAACATTATACATGGTTTAAATGAAGCTTACGTAAATACATTTAAAAAGTACCTGTTCTGTAGTGATGCAGCTAAGAAAGGGCATCTAAGCAGGTTGGTTTTAGTTGTTTCACATACTCTAAAGCTGGCAATGATCTGTGAATACTTAGGTAAGAAATGTTTGAAATTCTCTGAGCACAGAGGATATACTGTATACTTTATTTTATGAATTCAGAACTCAGATTCAGTAATGGCCATTGTATTTCCATAGTGTATTTTGTTTAAACTAACTTCTGGAACTTTTAACTTCCAAAGACAAAGAAATTATAAAGCAATCTGCACATTGTTGTAATTTGTGTCAGTAGCTGCTAGCAGACAAGCGCCGTTAATGTAATTTTCATTTTCACTTAATTACAAGACACCATTGCAGCTTCATTAAATAAAGGCCATATTACTGTAAGTAATTGAAGTACTGTACACTCACCTAAGATAATATACAGCCAGTTAAGTTTACTACTGTAGCAGAATTATTGCGTAATGAGAATCCTGTGCAGGAATGGTGCAGGAATTAGAGTATTTACACTGAAACGGCTGCTTCTTTTAACGTGTTTTCTTAATGTGGATTTTGTAAAGCCACCTGGAGGATAATTCTCATTTAAAGATTCCTTCTGTGCTCATCTCACAAATCCATGTTTTCCACTCACCCAATTGACAAATTTACATTGTGACTAAAGGACCTGTATGACGGGAAGTTTAAGTCAAATAAAATAAAAGTAAAAAATGGAGCCTGACTGTGAGCCAAAGCTTCTTTTTCAGTACTAAAATTAATCATTTTTCTACTCCCAAGCCTGTTCTCTGAGAGGTATTCATTGTGCCAAAGAACTCATTTGGAGTTATTTTATTAACAAGAAGAAAACCCGTATATTTTTATATCCTCTAAAAATTCCGCTTAGTTTGTCACTAAGAATAGATAGACTGTCACCAAGAATAAAAGTTTTCTTATAACGTTTTTCAGCATTTACCATTTTGTCTATCACACTTAACTACATACAGTATGTTGTTAACAAGGCATCCAAATTTGTCATCTGGGGGAAAAGGTTCCTGAACTTAAAGTGTTATATACACTATATAGCCAAAAGTTTGAGGAGACGAGACCTTCAAATATAAGTAATATAAACCATTACTGTTATATCAGGTTAAAGTGCTGTGGTGTGGTTTGTGTACCGGGCAGAAATGTCTCTTTCAGCACTTCATGATTTACCTGTCTTCAAGTTCAGTGTGCTGAATTCAGGGCCAGATTAACATAGGAGCTGATGGAGCTGCAGCTCCAGGCCCTTGCCTTAAAATCGGCCACCCAGCCAGCAGTATAAGCCCGATTTTCTGCTGTCCAACTTCTATGGGATAGGAGAACTGTGTGTAAATGTAGGGGTGTCTGGCTGCATCTGTGTTTGCTCACTGTGGTTATTACAATGTCACAGTGCACAGTTCCCCCCCTACACAACTGAGTCGGCTATGCCTTTGCCCTCCACTCTGAGAAGTCTGTGCAGTGAAGGAGCCGCGTGGGAGGGAAATTATGAACAGAACACCGGCAGATAGAAGGTGAACAGGATATCTCTGAGTCATGAGCCTCTAGGGACCGTCCACATGTGAGCTCAGTGACTAGTCTCTTATCTCCCTTCCCCTCGTTTTTAACTTTTTTTCTCCAGCAGTAGCTGTTATAACTGCAGCCAAAGTGTTTAGAATTGTGTCATCAGCCTGTGGCAGTGCTTGGTCCCTTGTGCTTTTAGGTGGTTCACACTGATTTGCTGTGTTTTGGCCCATTGCTGGTGTATCCACAGTTTTCCTGCATTTTACCCATAGCCCTATGGATTTCTATTAGGTTGTTTGTTTTTTCTGCATTTTCTGAAAGCCCACCAAAATTCCTGCATGCTGCATCTTTGGCGCTCTGTCAGAAAATGCAGAAAAAACCTGCAACCTGATATAAATCAATAGGACTACAGCTAAAACTGCAGATACATAAGCAGTGCGGTCGACTGCAGCACACCAGTGTGAGCCCAAAGGCTTGCACACACAGCCCCCCTGTACAACTTGGTCTGATCAATACTCCTGGCATACATACACACAGCCATACTATCCCAGCTCAGGAGGGGTGGAGGATCCAGGGATTTAATTGACTATGCAGGCCCTGTCTCTTCTATCCATCCGGGCAGAGTCCGGGAGGGACTGGCAGGCTGCTGGTGGCAAGTGGCACACTGTATCTGGTTGCATGCTTCTGGTGGCAGGCTGCTGGTGGCAAGTGGCACACTGTGTCTGGTGGCATGCTGCTGATGGCAAGTGGCACACTGTATCTGGTGACAGGCTGCTGATGGCAAGTAGCACACTGTATTTGGTGGAAGGCTGCTGGTGGCAAGTGGCACACTGTATCTGGTGGCAGGCTGCTGGTGACAAGTGGCACACTATCTGGTGACATGCTGCTTGTGGCAAGTGGCACACTGTATCTGGTGACATGCTAGTGGCAAGTGGCACACTGTATCTGGTGACATGCTGCTGGTGGCAAGTTGCACACTGTATCTGGTGGCAAGTGGCACACTGTATCTGGCATGCTGCTTGTGGTAAGTGACACACTGTATCTGGCATGCTGCTTGTGGCAAGTGGCACACTGTATCTGGTGGCAGGCTGCTGTTGGCAAGTGGCACACTGTATCTGGTGACAGGCTGCTTGTGGCAAGTGGCACACTGTATCTGGCATGCTGCTTGTGGCAAGTGGCACACTGTATCTGGTGGCAGACTGCTATTGGCAAGTGGTATGCCATATCTGGTGGCAGGTTGCTGGTTGCAAGTGGCACACTGCATCTGGTGGCAAGTGGCACACTGTGTCTGGTGGCACGCTGTTGATGGCAAGTGGCACACTGTATCTAGTTGCAGGCTGCTGGTGGCAAGTGGCACACTGTATCTGGTGGAAGGTTGCTGGTGACAAATGGCACACTGTATCTGGTGGCAGGCTGCTGGTGGCAAGTGGCACACTGGATCTGGTGGCAGGCTGCTGGTGGCAAGTGGCACACTGTATCTGGTGGCAGGCTGCTGGTGGCAAGTGGCACAATGTATCTGGTGGCATGCTGCTGGTGGTAAGTAGTGCACTGTATCTTAAAAAGAAAATCTATAAAATGAATGAATGCATCAAACGATAAATCAATCCACCAATAGAAAAAAACAGCGCGTATTACTACGTTTGCAATAGATAATAATAAGGTGCAATCCTCTATTTCAAATCAAACATGTATATATATAATAGTCATGTATAAGTCATTAGTGTGCATTCAATTCATAAGAGCGACACATGCATCCAACTTGTGGTTCCACTCCAATGATCATCAATTCTCCCTTAATGGTTAATCCAAACAGGGAAAGAAACTCTCTGCCACAGTTCTTTAGATGTATAATATATGGCCCTTCTACCGGGAATACACCTCCACACGTGCAATGGTATACAGGCAAGCCACACTGGGGGATATGTGAAAGTGAGGGGATCCCCCTTTGGTATTGCTCTTACCAGACTCAGCTGGTTTCACAAGCCTTTATGGATCACTCTTGCTGGTTCCTAATGCAGGGTTCCATCCACATCATAGACATCAGTTGTTCAGAGTCTCGGAGAAGGGTAATTATAAAAAGCACACATAGTGTAATTCCATCATACAAAAAGTTTTATTTAATAAAAAAAAAAACACAAATGTTGCACTCACAAACGTAAAATCTTTAAAAGCATTGGTTCACTCTGAATGCATAGCTAGTTGAATCGACCAGGATGAGAGAGAGTTCTACCACCCACAGCTACGAGTTGTTACCACTAATAGCTAACAGTTTGGCTGTCCGTCTTTCTTCCCTCCTGTCAGTCCCACTATGCTTGTATCGTATGGTTCCACTCTGACGCGTTTCGTCGTATTGACATCATCTGAGGGAAGAAAGACGGACAGCCAAACCGTGAGCTATTAGTGGTAACAACTTGTAGCTGTGGGTGGTAGAACTCTCTCTCATCCTGGTCGATTCAACTAGCTATGCATTCAGAGTGAACCAATGCTTTTAAAGATTTTACGTTTATGAGTGCAATATTTGTGGGGGTTTTTTATTAAATAAAACGTTTTGTATGACGGAATTACACTATGTGTGCTTTTTATAATTACCCTTCTCCAAGACTCTGAACAACTGATGTCTATGATGTGGATGGAACCCTGCATTAGGAACCAGCAAGAGTGATCCATAAAGGCTTGTGAAACCAGCTGAGTCTGGTAAGAGCAATACCAAAGGGGGATCCCCTCACTTTCACATATCCCCCAGTGTGGCTTGCCTGTATACCATTGCACGTGTGGAGGTGTATTCCCGGTAGAAGGGCCATATATTATACATCTAAAGAACTGTGGCAGAGAGTTTCTTTCCCTGTTTGGATTAACCATTAAGGGAGAATTGATGATCATTGGAGTGGAACCACAAGTTGGATGCATGTGTCGCTCTTATGAATTGAATGCACACTAATGACTTATACATGACTATTATATATATACATGTTTGATTTGAAATAGAGGATTGCACCTTATTATTATCTATTGCAAACGTAGTAATACGCGCCGTTTTTTTCTATTGGTGGATTGATTTATCGTTTGATGCATTCATTCATTTTATAGATTTTCTTTTTATGAAATATGTGTGGGTTTTAAGCTTAAATCCCTTTTAAAACAGCTGCTAAATAGAAACATACTAAAAAAATTCCACAGCCCCCAGATAACAAGCACGTAATTCAGTGTAAGCGCCTGGAGTTGTTCAGTTAACGAGGCGGGGGTTATCTGCAACAAAAGTGGTGATTAACTGGTGCACTGTATCTGGTGGAAGGCTGCGGGTGTTAAGTGGCACACTGTATCTGGTGGCAGGCTGCGGGTGGCATCTGGCATGCTGCATCTGGCGACAGGCAATGGTGGCAAGTGACACGCTGCATCTGGTGGGAAGTGACAAACTCAGGTTCCCACTGATTCTGCATCATGGTGAGTTGAACTATTTCACTATATATTACAATATAGTAATAGAAATAATGGAATTTGATCATCCTGACGTCATATCAAGCATAGTGATGATTTTAAGTGCAAACACCAGCTATTTGCCCAAAAAATCACCCACCCACGCCACCTATTTCCCCGTCAACCCGAGACCCCTTCTCATCTTTTTTTGGGAAGGGGGGATGTCCCTGAATGGCAGTTTGGAAATGTGGTCGCCCTATGTTGCTGCTGTTGAGAGACCGCATAGTAGGTGGTATTGGGGGTGATGCTGCTGCTCAAAGGCTGCATGGCTGATATTACTGATGAGAGTATATTTAATTTGTTTTAGGAAAAAATTTTTGCATTTTCATTTTGTTTTCCGTAAAAAAGGCCCACCAAAATCCTCAGCACCAGGCCCATGATGCTCTTAATCTGGCCCTGGCTGAATTGATTGGCAAACCGCAAGACAGGGTGGAATAAGGACTTCATTGTTTCCTGTCTACGATTGTGGTGTAACTCATCTATATTATATGCATTTAACAAAATATGTTTTATTTATTTACAGCAAGTAAATCTTTTTATGAACTCATCCACTAACACATAGACTTATCAGCAATGAATTACATTACTAAGGCACACAGTATAGTATCTATCTATATATCTATCTATCTATCTATCTATCTATCTATCTATCTATCTATCTATCTATCTATCTATCTATCTATCAGGAATAACTTTTACTTTTTAAACTCATGCAGCCTTTGCTGAGCACAAAATTAGGTACTTAGCAATTAGATGCCTTTTATTGAAGTTAACGTCACAACATCATAAAGCTGCATAGAAACTTCACTGTACCTGGGCATTTATGGTTACTACTCAAAATGATTGTGCCCATGGTGAATTTTGTATTACTATTAAGCCAGACAAACGCAGCATAATTATGTTACCTTATAATTGAGCAACTACTTTCTACCCAAATATTCTATTCTTGGTGACTCTTAAAAATCAGTTGAGCAAATAAAAGCATGCCAATCTAAAATCCTTTTGTGGATAGCGTTTTAGGTTTGAATTGAGTTGGGAAGGTTTAGAACCTCTGTCGGTTTTTAAGATTGCCTTACTAGAAAGGTTTCTGCTCTGTTCTTGTCTTGAAGATGCAGCAAGAAATGAGAGGAAAGCTCTCTAAAACAAAGGGGAATCCAAAAATTAACAGTTGTCATTGGCATACATATCTTCATTGGGAGAGTTCCCTCACCTTCTGTTCAAATGAAAAATGTAAAATTTGAATTTATCCTATGTCTTACTGCCCCCCATGATAATCTCCACCAAGACTCAAATCAAGTGTCAGTCTTCTTATTCTACCCAGCAATAGAAAATAAATTGACTTAGGCCCTCCTCTATGGATCAATTGATTCACCTCCCACCACTACTCTGATTTTAGACTGCTCCATTATTATTTATATTCCCCTGGTACAAACCTTTTATTTTCTAACACTGATGTCACATACACACGATCGGACTATCCGGTGGACTTAGTCTGGCGGACAAACCTCCGGACTTTGAAGCGGAGGTCCACTGGACTTCAAAACGAGCAGACTTTTCCGGCGGACTAGGTGCAGCAGAAAGGGGGTGGGGGTGAGCGAGCGCCCCCCTCCTGAGCCGTACCAGGCCACGTGCCCTCAACATGGGGGGGTGCTTTGGGGAAGGGGGGCCCTGCGATCACCCGGTGACCCCGCCCAAGGGCCTCTTCCCGACAACCCTGGCCGTTGGTTGTCGGGGTCTGCGGGCGGGGGGCTTATCAGAATCCGGGAGCCCCCTTTAATAAGGGGGCCCCCAGATACCAGCCTCCCACCTTATGTGAATGAGTATGGGGTACAATGTACCCCTACCCATTCACCTGTTGAAAAAATGTAAATAAAACGCAACACAAGGTTTTAAAATAATTTATTGCACAGCTCCGGGGGTCTTCATTCGTCTTGGGGGGGTCTTCTCACCAGACTCCTCTGCTATCTTCTGCTAGCTCTTTTACTAGCGTAGGAGCCCCGCTTTCTTCTTCGTCGCCGCCCAGGGGTCTTCTTGCTGGTGGGCAACACAAAGTCCGCCGGGGGCCAACACACGGCCGGGGCCCACACACGGGCGGATTGACCAAGTCCGCCAGATAGTCCGATCGTGTGTATGGGGCATTAGTGTTTACACGTGTTAGAAAATAAAAGACGCACCTGACCATAAGATGCACCTAGGTTTTAGAGGAGAGAAGAAGAAGAAGAAGAGAAGAAGAAGAAGAGAGGAGAAGGCGGTGGCGACGACAGAAGACCAGGCCACCACTAGTAAAAGAGCTGGTAGAAGAAAGCGGAGGCCCGACAAGAAGAACCGAAGAGGGGGACAAAACCCCCGCAAGAAGACCCCTGGGCAGGGATGAAGAAGAAAGCCGGGCTCCTAAGCTAGTAAAAGAGCTAGCAGAAGATAGCAGAGGAGTCCGGGGAGAAGACCCCCCAAGATGGAAGAAGACCCCCGGAGCTGTGCAATAAATTATTTTAAAACCTTGTGTTGTGTTTTATTTACATTTTTTTCACCAGGTGAATGGGTAGGGGTACATTGTACCCCATACACATTCACATAAGGTGGGGGGCTGGTATCTGTGGGCCCTCTTATTAAAGGGGGCTCCGGTATTCCGATAAGCCCCCCACCCGCAGACCCCGACAACCAACGGCCAGGGTTGTCGGGAAGAGGCCCTTGTCCTCATCAACATGCGGAAAAGGTGCTTCCCCAAAGTACCCCCCCATGTTGAGGGCACGTGGCCTGGTATGGCTCAGGAGGGGGGCACTCGCTCGTCCCCACCCCCCTTTCCTGACCGGCCGGGCTGCGTGCTCGGATAAGGGTCTGATATGGACATTGCGGTGCCCCCACGCCATTTTTTCGGCGTAGGGCTTCCCCTTTAAGTCCATACCAGGTGACGGGGCCGGCGAGGTGTCAATCTCGCCGATGGAGGCGGCGACATTGACCTCCTTCGCTAGTCCCGTCTACCTGGAGCCGCGTTCAAAATGAACTGACTTTTCTCCGTGTGCAGGCAAGTCCGTTCATTTCAAAAGTCTGGCGGACTAGCACACAGACCGCCGGATTGCCCGTCGGACTTTCTAATATCCGCCGGACTTTTGGGGGAAAAAAGTCAGCAACACACGGCTGGGGCCCACACACGGGCGGATTTATCAAGTCCGCCAGATAGTCCGATCGTGTGTACGGGGCATTAGTATTTACACGTGTTAGAAAATAAAAGACGCACCTGACCATAAGATGCACCTAGGTTTTAGAGGAGAAAAACAAGAAAAAAAATATTCTGAACTCAATGTAGACATGGGAAAAATGACATGGGAAAAATGGCAGCCTTGCAGATCAGACTTCCCTATATAAGTCGCCGCGCAATGCGTCCCTGTCATTCCGGCCAGAGACAGCGTCGAGTCAACATCTCAAGCAAGAAGAGAAGAAGAGAAGGCAGTGGCGACGACAGAAGACCGGGCCACCACTAGTAAAAGATCTGGTAGAAGAAAGCGGAGGCCCGACAAGAAGAACCGAAGAGGGGGACAAGACCCCTGGGCAGCAATGAAGAAGAAAGCCGGGCTCCTAAGCTAGTAAAAGAGCTAGCAGAAGATAGCAGAGGATTCTGGCGAGAAGACCCCCCAAGATGGAAGAAGACCCCCGGAGCTGTGCAATAAATTATTTTAAAACCTTGTGTTGTGTTTTATTTACATTTTTTTCACCAGGTGAATGGGTAGGGGTACATTGTACCCCATACACATTCACATAAGGTGGGGGGTTGGTATCTGTGGGCCCTCTTATTAAAGGGGCTCCGGGATTCTGATAAGCCCCCCACCCGCAGACCCCGACAACCAACGGCCAGGGTTGTCAGGAAGAGGCCCTTGTCCTCATCAACATGCGGACAAGGTGCTTCCTCAAAGTACCCCCCCATGTTGAGGGCACGTGGCCTGGTATGGCTCAGGAGGGGGGCACTTGCTCGTCCCCACCTGATATGGACATTGCGGTGCCCCCACGCCATTCTTTCGGGGTAGGGCTTCCCCTTTAAGTCCATACCAGCTGACGGGGCCGGCGAGGTGTCAATCTCGCCGATGGAGGCGGCGACATTGACCTCCTTCGCTAGTCCCATCTACCTGGAGCCGCGTTCAAAATGAACTGACTTTTCTCCGTGTGCAGGCAAGTCCGTTCATTTCAAAAGTCTGGCGGACTAGCACACAGACCGCCGGATTGTCCGTCGGACTTTCTAATATCCGCCGGACTTTTGGGGAAAAAAAGTCTGCCGGAGCCCACACACGGCTGGGGCCCACACACAGGCAGATTGACCAAGTCCGCCAGATAGTCCGATTGTGTGTACGGGGCATTAGTGTTTACACGAGTTAGAAAATAAAAGACGCACCTGACCGTAAGATGCACCTAGGTTTTAGAGGAGAAAAACAAGAAAAAAAATATTCTGAACTCAATGTAGACATGGGAAAATTGACATGGGAAAAATGACAGCCTTGCAGATTGCATAATGGGTAACAGCCTCTAAAAGTTCCATGTAAAAAAGGTAGTTTATTGAATAATCAATGTGGTGAACTTACATAGGATCTGCCAACTCAGTGAGCCAGTCTCTATCCATGAGTCTCAGTGGCTGTGTGACCATGCCTGTCCTCAGATGGACAGTCCTTGATGTGTCTCTATGCCTGTCACTGTCACCATTGTAAGTGGTTGTGCGGTAGATCCAGAAACAGAGTATATAAATAAGGTGGGGGAGCCATGTGCTATCCCGGAGATGGATGTGGTAAACCAGGGGCTGTGGATCTCCCCACAGTGACACAGAGCAGGGGTGGTGACTCGCGATTACGCCACTCGCTGTGCCAGAGGACAGAGCAGATGCTGATGGAGTGGTTGTAGAGGATGACACAGGGGGGCAGGTCAGTAATGTGGTATATGTGGTAACGGTATTCTAAGATGGCTGTGACGAGGGGGGGGGGGGGGGTCTGGTCAATGTTTGTTCCATAATTTCCCTTCTTATGGAGGGAAAATATGGTATATATATATATATATATATATATATATATATATATATATATATATATAGTGCTCAGCTTAAATGAGCACACCCCAACAGGTTTGTCAGAAAACCTTTACTTTCCTTTCAGAATCAACATTTTCTATGGAACACTATACTACAAAGTACTCCGTGGGCCATTGTTGCCAACTAAGATTTGTTAATTTGCACACACAAATTTTTCCTAACAAATTCATTCAAGACCATGTTGCAAAAATTAATACAGCCCAATGAAAGTCTTATGCCCCATATATGTGTGGGCTCCATCAGACTTTTTCCATCGGATTTTCTGACGCACAAAGTTTGAGAGCAGGATCTAAAATTTTACGACAACAAATCTGATCCCATAAATTCTGATCCTGTGTAGACCATTCCAGAGTGCCACACATGCTCATTATAAACTAAGAGACCCAAGCTATTGGCTACTGGCCAGTTTATAGTCCTGACGTACGTGTTTGACGTCACCTTGTTCAGAACGATCAGATTTTCCAACAACTTTGTGCGACCGTGTGTATGCAACACAAGTTTCGGCCAACATCCGTCTGAAAAAATCAGACGGATTTTGTGGTCGGAATGTCCGACTGTGTGTATGGGGCATTAGGAGCAAAGCTCAATTTTAGACAACAAAATCCTAATTAACAAGAATTCAACTACAGGTGAATCTAATTATTTATGAAACAGGTGTCCAGCAGACAGTTGATTATAAAAGGGTGTTACTTAACAATGAAAACCCCTTCCCACTTCATGCTGTCAGCAATGGCACAACATGGAGGAGAAATGTCACAAGGCCTGAGAAAGAATAGAATTTATTTACACAAGAAAGGTGAAGGCTACAAGAAGATCAGCAAAGCTTTACTTATCAGACAGTATACTGTAGCAAAAGTGATACAAAACTTTAACCACTTGCCGGCCAGCCGCCGTTGTTATACGGCGGCAGGTCGGCTGGTTCCCACAAATCGCCGCAACTGTACTAGAGACATAGCAGGCGGAGAACCCAATGCACATGGCCGGTGGCCAAGATGTCCACCAGCCACCTGCGATCACAGGCATGAGAGTCAGAATGGGGATTTGTGTGTATAAACACACAAATTCCAGTTCTGACAGGAGAGGAGAAACAGATCATCTGTTCCTAGTAATTAGGAACAGTGATCTGTCTCCTCCTCTAGTCAGTGCCATCCCCCCACAGTTAGAAACACACATGAGGGAACACATTTAACCCCTTGATCGCAGCCTAGTGTTAACCCCTTCCCTACCAGTGACATTTACATAATAATCAGTGCATTTTTACAGCACTGATTGCTGTATAAATGTCAATGGTCCCAAAAATGATCTGTTCATTGCAATGTCGCAGTCCCGCTAAAAATCACAGATCACTGCCATTACTAGTAAAAAATGTTGTAGATGCTATAACTTTTGCACAAACCAATCAATATACGCTTATTGCGATTTTTTACCAAAAATATGTAGAAGAATACATATTGATATAAACTGATGAAGACATTTTAATTTTTTTTTATATTTTTTATAGCAAAAAATAAAAAATGTTGTTTTATTTTCAAAATTGTCACTCTTTTTTTGTTTATAACACAAAAAATAAAAACTGCAGAGGTGATCAAATACAACCAAAAGAAAGCTCTATCTGTGGGAGAAAAAAAGAAGTCAATTTTGTTTGTGTACAACATCGCATGACTGTGCAATTGTCAGTCAAAGCAGTGCCATATCGCAAAAAATAGCCTGGTCTTTAGGGAGCAAAATCTTCCGGGGCTGAAGTGGTTAACAAAGATGAAACTATAACCATCTCACAGAGATGTCCATGACGTCCACGGAAGTTAACATTAGAAGCAAAGGGGAGAAGGGATCACAGCTCCAGGTGGGTGTGTTTGAGAATGGCACTCTCCTCAAGGTGGAAGCAGCAGGTGCAGGTTAAACATATAGCAAATAGAAGAAGGAGGGTCTG
Source organism: Lithobates pipiens (assembly GCF_037356315.1). NCBI lineage: Eukaryota > Metazoa > Chordata > Amphibia > Anura > Ranidae > Lithobates > Lithobates pipiens. The sequence continues at coordinate 467,133,246 of NW_027507758.1, read as the reverse complement.
GACAGCTGCACTCCAATAAAAACGCCTTTATTGTATATAATAACACAAATTCAAACCACAGCAGGGTACATGATAGATTATCTGACTTGATTCACACTCTCAACAGTGCTTAGTCATAGCTACCAGCTAAGCATTTGTAGTTGCAACCATTTTCTGGGCGAAGTAGTGAATTATGTGCCAGAAATGCTGGGGTGCCAATAATTTTGGCCATAACTGTATGTATATATATGTATATATATATATATATATATATATATACTGTACATTGTTTAAGTATGCAAAGTATGCAAAGCAGTCTTTCAGAGTATTTGAATATAGTGAGAAGAAACCCGTACAATTAACGCCAAATTAAATTTGTTCTTCTTCCCTCTGACAGGTATAATGGAAACATACAGTTACAATATGCTGTGCAGCAAGGTTTCCATGGAGGAATAAATAGGAAATAAAGCATCTGGCAAACCTTCTCAATGATAATCTAATACTTGTCGAAGTAAATTAAAAATTAGATTTTTATGCAGGAATGCCGCTGGGTGCCTTCTTCTTTTATAGGAAGAACGAGGGACAAGATTATAATATGAACATTAGTGACTGTGATCTGCATTAATCTCACATTTCCACAATACATCATGAAGTGCCTTGAGTTGTTTGACTCCATCAGATGGTGAGATAGCTGTGTTGGTGGAATCCTCAGGCACCAGACCCGTAGTGAAGGCTGAATTTAATAAGCTATATGTTTATTCTTTGTTGTATTGTTCCTCTCTTTTTCTTCTCTAGTATGATAAACAGTCAAGCACTTTTACTTTGGTATGTGATGGTCTACTTAGTTTGCCACATGCAAAAAAATGTGTTCAATAAAAATGTTCCCATTGCTAATAATGTGAAAGGAAAAGAATAAATGTCAGTTGGCAGGAAAACAAAGTAATGAGAGATATTTTTCCAGTTCCTGGATGCCTTAAAGGCATAATAAAACAAAGAGCCTGCTATTACTGAATTATCCTTTTGAAAATGCTAGTTGCCCGGCTGTCATATTGACCTCAATAATGTAAGTAAATGTACTACTGTACTAGAACATTGATGCAGTTATATGGTCCCTCTCTGACTGGTGGGGAGGGGGTGTATAGTGTAGCAGAGCATCCCAGAGAGAGCCTGGGAAAGTCCTGTTCGGAGTTTATACCTCTCCCAGGCTCCTCTCATACACATTCAGGAATCTGTGATCCAGTTCGGGTCTTGGTCCTCCTCCCCAGGCTAATTTAGGCTCACCTGAGCAGACAGCCTTTGCTCTCTCTGCCTGGTACATTAACGCAGTTGGTCTGTGAAGAGAAGTAAGGTTGGTAAAACCTCTTAAGCCGTTTTTTTGTGGAGACTGACAAGCAGTAGGCTTGTTCAGCCTGGTAGTGAGGGCCTGCAGACGGTATAGCTAGAGCCGTGACACGGCTAGGTTTTGTGTTTTGTTACTTTGCCCTTTATTTTGTTCTTTTGGAGCACTGTACAACACCTGTATAAGGACTTGTATATATCACAAATAAACACAGCACTGTTGGTCACTTAATTTGTGGACTTGGTATCTGTGCCTGTGAAACGGCTCATCCCAGGGAGCTTTATACCTGCTATCTGTCCCCCAGGTTACATATGGTGGAGGCTGCGACCAGCTGTAGTAAGTTACTACTTAAAAGGCCAGTACCTAGAGTGATTAAACATGGAGGAAATCCTAAAACAATTGATGATATCCAACGCTGCACAACAACAAGCAAACGCTGCACAACAACAAGCAAATGCTGAACAGCAGAAAACAAATGCTATCGCACAGGAGCAAACCAAGGCGCTGTTCCAAACAGATTAGGGCTGTACAGGAGCAAACTAATGCTGCACTACAGAAAGCTAGTGCTATCGCACAGGAGCAATCGCAGAGGCTGTTTGAACAGCTAGCCACTGATGCCAAAGCGGATAGGAAAACCTTGACGGAGGTTGTGGAGATGCTAGCACAGTGGTCACCTGCTAAAGTTGATGTTGGAGACAAGCCCTCAGCCATCCATGTGGGTCGCTTTCTTTCCAAGATGACTACAGATGATGATCCAGAGGCCTTTCTGCTAACGTTTGAGCGGACTGCTGAGAGGGAACGTTGGCCTAAAACCCAGTGGGCAGGACTGGTCGATCCCTTGCTTTCTGGTGAATCGCAGAAGGCCTACTATGATTTGGAATCCGCAGAAGCGGGAGACTATGAAAAGGTCAAACGGGAAATCCTGGCACGACTTGGTGTCACTTTGGCAGTTCGAGCACAGCAGGCCCACAGCTGGTTCTTTCAAGGGGAGAAGCCCCCAAGATCGCAGATGTTCGACCTAATTCACCTGGTGAGGAAATGGCTACAGCCGGAGTCCCTGTCTGGGCCACAAATAGTGGAGCGTGTGGTCATGGACCGGTTCCTGAGGTCACTACCAATTCCCCTGCAGAGGTGGGTGAGTCAAGGAGACCCCAAATCGGCAGACAACCTCGTGGAACTCGTTGAAAGATACTTTGCTGCAGAAAACCTGGTCACCACCCCTACAACTGTGCGGACTTTCCACCCAAAGCCACGGTCTCCCCAGGCAACCGGTAAGACTGTTCCAGGGGAAGTGGGGAGTAAAGATGGCAAGGAAATAGGGGGGAGGAATTTTGTGGCCAGGACTGAAGTTTGGCGTCCCAAACAAGGAAACAAGGTGTTTTCGTTGCCAAGAACTAGGACATGTTGCAGCAAATTGTCCATTGACAGATGAACCGATGCAGTGCGATTTTTCCATTAGGAGACAGTCTATGTTTGCAGCTGTTTCATGCGCTGCCGCGCCAAATATGGGAAAATCAATGTGTCAAATGACTGTTAATGATAAGCCTATTACAGCCTTGCTGGACTCTGGAAGTCTAGTGACTTTGGTTACAGCTGAAATGATTGAATCCGTGAATTGTCATGCTAAAAAAATTGCTGTGATCTGTATACATGGGGATACCCGGGAGTACCCTATAACCACTGTTCAGTTTAAAACTGACTTAGGTACGGTGACCCATCAGGTTGGACTTGTCATCATTGGTAGGCACTTCCCAGAGTTTTGGGAACTGTGGGATCGTCCCGACCCGGTCGCAGTGCCTGACTCAGTGGCAGACCCAGAACTCCTGGCCACTACTGACAAGGTGGCTACAGGGGATTACTCTCAGGACTCCCCGTGTTTTCCTCTGTCGGTTATGGCAGGAGAACTGGAGGAGTCTGAGGAAGACCCCACCACCAGTAGAGCTGGACAGCCGTCTGCTGAATCCGAGCCTACGTTGGAGTTTGCTGACCTTAATGTGCACAAAGAAAATTTTGGTACGGAGCAAAGAAAAGACCAGACCCTTGCCCGGGCCTGGGAAAATGTAACAGTGATTAATAGGGATGAGCCGAACACCCCCCGGTTCGGTTCGCACCAGAACTTGCGAACGACCCCCGCGTTCGGTACGAACGTTAGAACCCCATTGAAGTCTATGGGACTCGAACGTTCGAATTGGAAAGTGCTAATTTTAACGGCTAATATGCAAGATAGTGTCCTAAAAAGGGTTTGGGGACCTGCCTCCTGCCTCAGGGGACATGGGTCACTGCAAAAAAAAGTTTTAAAAACTGCCGTTTTGGCGGGAGCACTGATTTTAATGACGATTAAAGTGAAAAAAAAAAAGTGAAATATTCCTTTAAATATGGTGCCTGGGGGGTGTCTGTAGTATGCCTGTGATGTGCCACGTGTTTCCCGTGTTTAGAACAGTCCCTGCACAAAATGACATTAAACGGAAATAACACCATTTAAAACTGCTTGCGGTTTTAATGTTATATCTGGTTCCTGCAATATGGTTGAAAATCATTGAGAAATATGGCATGGGTAGCCCTCCCTGCCCATTACCAGCCTATTTGGGTCTTGTACGCATATTAAGGGGAACCCCGTACCCATATTAAAAAAGGAAATGCGTGTGGCCCCCAGGCCCTATATACTCAGAACAGCAGTATACAGGCGGTGCAAACAAGACAGGGACTGTGTAGGTTTGTTGTGTTAAGTTGAATCTGTTTGTAATTTTCAACCGGTACATTTTTAAAGTGTAGCTCCAGTCAAAAAAACTCTTTAAGCTTTTTGGAAAACATAGGGAAGGGTTATCACCCCTGTATAATTTGTTTTGTCGTCCATCTTTTTTCATCTCACTTGCTGCTGTCTCCTTCCGTTTGCAAGTAGGAGATGTTTGTAAGTTGGATGTTTGAAAGTAGGGGCCTGCCCTATATTATAGCGGTATGTACTGGGTACAGAGCACGCAGACAGCACGCACTATCTCCTAACACTACTGACTGCAAGCTCTATTATTAACCACTTGCTAGCCCAATGTTTGCATAAAGTGAAAGATGAAGTTATGCTGAGTAAATAGATATAAAACATGTCACTCTTCAAAATTGCACATGCCCGTGGAATGGCGCCAAACGTCGCTACTTAAAAAATCCCCATAGGCGACGCTTTAATTTTTTTTTTTACTGGTTACATGTTTTGAGTTGCAGAGGAGGTCTAGGACTAGAATTATTGCTCTCGCTCTAACATTCTCGGCGATACCTCACATGTGTGGCACATGCGAGCACATGGGGACATGGGCGCTTTAATTTTTATTTTATTTTTTTATTGTTCATTTTACTTTATTTATTTTAGTTTGACATTTTTTTCCCCAAAAATATATTTTTGATCACTTTTATTCCTATTACAAGAAATGTAAACATCCCTTGTAATAGGAATATGGGGTGACAGGTCCTCTTTACAGTGAAATCTGGGGGGTCAATATGACCCCACATCTCACCTCTAGGCTGGGAAGCCTGAAATAAAAAAAAGATTCTGGCTTTGATCGTACTGGCGAGTTGGTAGAAGCACCGGAGGGCGGTGAGGGGTGGGGGGCGTCTATGGCTGGGTATTTCAGGGTATCACCGAGTATGGCTGGGTATCTCTGAGTATGGCTGGGTATGTCAATTTATGGCAGGGTATTACAGAGTATTGGCGGGGTATTGGCGGGGTACTACAGAGTAAAAGCAGGGTACTGCAGAGTATTGGGGGGTACTACAGAGTAATGGCAGGGTACTGCAGAGTATTGGGGGTACTACAGAGTAATGGCAGGGTACTGCAGAGTATTGGGGGTACTGCAGAGTAATGGCGGGTACTGCAGAGTATTGGGGGTTACTGCAGAGTAATGGTGGGTACTGCAGAGTAATGGTGGGTACTGCAGAGTATTGGGGGGTACTGCAGAGTAATGGCAGGGTACTGCAGAGTAATGGCAGGGTACTGCAGAGTATTGGCGGGTACTGCAGAGTATTGGCGGGTACTGCAGAGTATTGGCGGGTACTGCAGAGTAATGGGGGTTACTGCAGTGTAATGGGGGTTACTGCAGAGTAATGGCGGGGTACTGCACTGCAGAGTAATGGCGGGGTACTGCACTGCAGAGTAATGACGGGGTACTGCAGAGTAATGGCAGGGTACTGCAGAGTATGCACTGGTATTGCAGAGTATTGGCAGGGAATTGAGGGGTTAAATTCGGTGAGCAGCGATGTGGGCACTGCAGATGCAGCCCACATCGCTGCTGACACCGATCTCTTTCCCCTCCGCTGTACCGATCGGTACAGAGAGGGGAGGGAGGAACAGGCGTCATAACATGACGCCGGTTTGTTTCCAAGTGATCACTCCGTCATTTGACGGAGCAATCACGTGGTAAACGGCCGCTATGAGCGGCCGTTTACCGTGATCCGTGATGCGACCCGGCGGTCACGGATGCTCTCGAGTGCGCACACCTCGGGGCACGCGAGAGCAGAATTCTGGGAGGCCGTTAATTAACGGCCTCTCAGAGTTAAACAACCCCCCTGAAGCCGTTAATCGGCAATGGGCAGTTGTTAAGTGGCTAAAGCTAGATCACTAGCTATATAGGTGAGGTGAATATAGTGGTGTATACTGCAGTCAGGGCACAGACAACAACCACTACACAGCAGCAAGATAGGAAATCAGCCAAAAACGATTGGTGTGTACTGTGTTGAAGGTACACAGAACACCCACAGCTTCAGATGCTAAGTAACACACTACACGAGGCCGCCTCAAAGGCGGCCTTATATAGTGTGGGGCGCGCACTACACAGCCTGAGCTATGATTGGCCACAGGCAGGATGCCTGTGGCCAATCATGGCTCTCCTCGCTGCCGGCGCTGCGATTGGCCAAGCATGCGGGGTCACAGTGCATGCTTGGCCAATCATGGGGCAGCAATGCACTGCGCCACCGCAGTGCATTGTGGTCCGCGCGCGCGTCACTCGAATTTTGACGCGAACGCCCCAAACGTTCGGAATTCGCCGAACGGCCGAACAGCCAATGTTCGAGTCGAACGTACGTTCGACTCGAACACGAAGCTCATCCCTAGTGATTAATGAGGTACCTGTCGAACCAGGGGACAGGCCCTGTTTTCCTTATTTCAGCAGCAGTGAGGATTTACTGTATCGTGTATGTAAAATGAATGATGAAGTGGTTGAACAGTTGGTGGTCCCTAAGCCATACAGACGGGTGGTGTTAGAACTTGCCCATGGGCACTTGCTAGGAGGCCATTTAGGGGTTGAAAAAATGACTGAAAGGGTGTTGCGTAGGTTTTACTGGCCCGGGGTACAGAAAGATATTAAGAATTATTGTCAATCCTGTCCTGTGTGTCAGATGTCAGCCCCACTACCCCACTTCCGAAGTGCCATTACCTATTATTGAAGTGCCCTTTGAGAGGATTGCCATGGACCTTGTGGGTCCACTCCCCAAGTCTGCCTGGGGTCATCAGCATATCCTAGTAATCATGGATTATGCTACCCGTTACCCTGAAGCGGTTCCCTTACGCACCGTGTCTGCTAAAAACATTGCCAAAGAGCTGTTTATGGTGTTCAGTCGGGTGGGCATTCCTAAAGAAGTCCTTACAGACCAGGGCACCCCATTTATGTCACGAATAACTAGGGAGCTCTGCAAGTTGTATAAGGTGACACAGTTGCGAACCTCAGTGTGTCATCCTCAAACAGATGGCTTGGTGGAACGCTTCAATAAGACGTTAAAGAGCATGTTAAAAAAGGTTGTTGACAAGGATGGGAAAAACTGGGACTTCCTGATACCATACTTGATGTTTGCCATCGGGGAGGTTCCCCAGTCCTCTACGGGATACTCTCCATTTGAGTTGCTTTATGGGAGACACCCTCTGGGACTTTTAGACATAGCCAAAGAAACTTGGGAGGGGGAGCAGACACCCCATAAAAGTGTCATTGAGCACATCGCTCAAATGCAAGAGAGGATTGCAGCAATCATGCCGATGGTAAAAGAACACTTACTGCAGGCCCAGGCAGCCCAACAGAGAATATACAACAGGGGGGCCCAACTCCGGGTTTTCTCACTTGGTGACAGGGTCCTGGTGTGGGTTCCTACTGTTGAGAGCAAGTTCCTGGCTAAGTGGCAGGGTCCCTTTGAAGTAATTGAAAGAGTTGGGGAAGTCAACTACAAGATGTATCAACCAGGAAAAAGGAAGCCTGAGCAGGTTTACCATGTAAACCTGTTAAAGCCCTGGAAGGATAGACTGGTGTTAACTGCGAGACCCCTCCCGGTAACGCCTAAGGGCACTGAGTCCCCTCTGATCCCTGAGGTCACAATTCCTGATACCTTGTCATGTTCCCAAAAACAGGAAGCTAGAGAGTTCCTGATAAGGAATAGAGAGAAATTTTCAGAGTTACCTGGCATGACTTCAGCAGTTCAACATGATATTGTTACTGAACCTGGCGTACGTGTCAAGCTCAAACCATACAGAATCCCTGAAGCGAGGAGAAAAGACATCAGCAATGAAGTTAAAAGAATGTTGGAACTGAATGTTATTGAGGAATCCAATAGTGATTGGTCTAGCCCCATCGTGTTAGTCCCAAAACCGGATGGCACTTGGAGGTTCTGTAATGACTTCAGGAAGCTTAATGCAGTGACAAAGTTTGACACATACCCAATGCCCAGAGTAGACGAACTTATAGACCAACTTGGCAAAGCTCGCTGTATTACCACTTTGGACTTGACAAAAGGGTATTGGCAAATACCCTTGACTGATAGCGCCAAAGAGAAGACTGCATTTGTGACCCCGGAGGTTCATTTAAATATAAAAAAATGCCTTTTGGGTTGCAAAATGCCCCCGCGATGTTTCAGAGGGCCATGGACAGGACCCTAAGACCCCACCGACGATATGCAGCAGCCTATTTAGATGACATAGTGGTATATAGCGCTGACTGGGAGTCTCACTTGCCTCGTGTCCAGGCTGTTCTTGATTCCCTCTTCAAAGATGGTTTTACGGCAAATCCCAAAAAATTTGCCATTGGTCTAGAAGAAGCCAAGTATTTGGGCTACACTATTGGCCGTGGTGTCATAAAACCTCAAGTGAGTAAAATAGAAGCCATCCAGGAGTGGCCACGTCCTGCAAACAAGAAGCAGGTCAGGGCCTTTCTTGGCATTGCGGGGTATTATAGAAGATTTATTCCAAATTTTGCAACTATAGCTGCCCCTCTGACAGACCTGACGAAAGGTAAAGACTCTGTAATGGTGAAATGGTCCTCACTAGCAGAGGAGTCTTTCCAGGTCCTGTAGAAGGCTCTTTGTGCACAGCCAGTACTGTACTCCCCTGATTTCTCTAAAGATTTTTTTGGTTTAGACGGATGCGTCTGATGTGGGTATCGGGGCAGTACTATCGCAGGTACACAATGGGGAAGAACACCCTATGGTATACCTTAGCAGAAAGCTCAATAGCCACGAGAAAAAGTATGCAGTCATTGAAAAGGAGTGTTTAGCTATAAAGTGGGCTGTGGATGCGCTCAGATACTATTTGTTAGGCCGCCAGTTTGACTTAGTAACTGACCATGCTCCCCTGAAGTGGATGGCCCAAAAGAAGGAGACCAATAGACGGGTGAACCGGTGGTTTTTGGCTCTACAGGATTACTCCTTCACCGTAAATCACAGGCCAGGTGTGGAGATGGGGAATGTAGATGCCCTGTCCCGTGTTCACTCCTGTTGGGCCACAGGTGTTCCAACCCTGGGGTTGAAACAAGGGGGGGGGATATGTAGCAGAGCGTCCCAGAGAGAGCCTGGGAAAGTCCTGTTTGGCGTTTATACCTCTCCCAGGCTCCTCTCATACACATTCAGGAATCTGTGATCCAGTTCGGGTCTTGGTACCCCCCCCCCCCCCCAGGCTAATTTAGGCTCACCTGAGCAGACAGCCTTTGCTCTCTCTGCCTGGGACATTCACACAGTTGGTCTGTGAAGAGAAGTAAGGTTGGTAAAACCTCTTAAGCCGTTTTTTTGTGGAGACTGACAAGCAGTAGGCTTGTTCAGCCTGGTAGTGAGGGCCTGCAGACGGTATAGCTAGAGCCGTGACACGGCTAGGTTTTGTGTTTTTGTTACTTTGCCCTTTATTTTGTTCTTTTGGAGCACTGTACAACACCTGTATAAGGACTTGTATATATCACAAATAAACACAGCACTGTTGGTCACTTAATTTCTGGACTTGGTATCTGTGCCTGAGAAACGGCTCATCCCAGGGAGCTTTATACCTGCTACCTGTCCCCCAGGTTACAATAGTTACATAGTTACATAGTTAGTAAGGTTGAATAAAGACACCAGTCCATCCCGTTCAACCTGAGTGAGTGTCTACAATTGTCCCTATCCCTGTTGCACATTCACATCGGTCCCTACCCTATATACTATTGAACTTACCTATAGCCTTGTGACTTTTTCATACTTCCCTTGAGATCTTGCAAGGAAATACTTTACAATAATGCAAGATCTTTCAAAACCTCACTGTATAGATACAGGATTTTCCTGAAGGCAATAGTGACGTTGCCTTCCCAGGGGATATCTATACGAATGGAGCGACATTACTAATGCCTTCAGGAAAATTAGGATGTAAAATCAATAAAAGGTAAATAAAGCATAAAACAAATGTGTTAGGTGATTTACACATCAGCATATAGAGATGCGCGGTGATTTGAAATGTAGGGAAAGGATGGAAAGGTCCAGTGTAAAGACTTCTGACTTTTCTCCAAATTTCCAAGTCTGCTTGCTTGCTGTTGGTTAGGATAGATGACACAATAGTAGGTGAAAACTTTTCAGTGCTAGTTCAGAACTATCTACATGGCAGCAATAAACCAAGCTGTGACAAAACTGGACTAGGCAGAAAACCCCTGGGAAAAAAAAGGTTATGTAGTTTCATAAAAAGAAATTGACATACAGTATCTCAAAAAAGTGAGTAGACCCCTCACATGTTTGTAAATATTTTTTTTTTTTTTTTTTTTACTTTCAAAATTTTTTATTTGTTTCAAAGGAAAAATAGAATCCATACAAAAGATTGCGACCACATGTCGTCTCACATATATATGAAGAACGTGGAAAACATGTCAATAAGTACAGGCAAACAGCATAAGCCGGAGAAGACACATTGCAAATTGTAAGGCATCTGTATTATTAAAAACAGCTGAAGATGATAGTGAAAGGAGCTCACTGTGTCTGGAATGGAGTGATATGACAGTTATAGGTGACATAAGAAATATGGACAGGATGCCACCTAGTACCCCCGACACCCCAATTGGGATCACACTGTGTCGGGGGCAATAGGTGCCCACAAATTATGAACATAAGAGGAAATAGGTGAAAGGAAGTTGTCAATCAAATACCAGAGAACTCCTATTTTACCAGCCGGTCAGCCCCTAGGCCGATCTGAGGGTCCTCTGTTGGGAGAAGCAAAGCAGAGCAAATTGCCTCGGACTCTTTGTGTCAACCAACAAACATTGCCTAGGAGACATTTATACAAACTTTTATAACTTTCCAGACTAGCCTTAGACCATAGTATGGAAACCAAGAGAACATATGCGAACAAGAGGAAAGAAAAGGGAAAGATAAAGACAAAGAAAGAGGAGGGAGATAGAGGGGGGTAGGGGTGGAGAGAGTGTCACTACTTGCGTCAGGTTTAATAAGAGAAGTTCATACATATGGGAAGTTGGTCAGGCCCATTATTCGGGCCCAGGGCTCCCAGGTGGCTACGAACCTATCAGATGTGTCCTCCAACATACTAGCGAGCCTCTCCTGAGACATGATCCAGGAAATCTCTTTCTTAACTATTGTGAAAGAAACCCCTGGTTTCTTCCAATTCCTGGCTATGGAGATTTTGGCTCCCAGCAGTACAAATTGGGTCAACCTGCTGGAGGGTTTAGAGAGATGGGGAATTGGATCATTAAGGAGAGCCACCGTGGGAGATCTGGGAACTTTGGCACCAATCAATCTTTCAATCAGGTTAAAAACTTTCTTCCAGAAGGGGCGGATTCTTGGGCATTCCCACCAAATGTGTGACATCGTCCCCGTAACCATGCAGCCCCGGAAACATAGCGGACTGGCTGTTGGGAACATGTGTGCAACTCTGACTGGCGTGTAGTACCATCTGGTTAGTACTTTTGTCCCTGCTTCCATAAGGTTTGTATTGAGTAGACCTCGAAAGGATCTAGCCCCTATCGAGTGCAATTTATCCAATGACCATTGGAAAGAGAAGTCAGTTTCCCAGGCGACCATATAGGGCGCCTTTGTTTTGGGGGTGGTGAGAGACGTGTAGACTAAGGAGATCCCCCCCCCTTCTGGTCCATGGCTTGACCGCACCAAAGTTCGTATTCTGTAAAAAGCGGGGGGTTTAATTCCCCTTTGCAAAGGGAGTGTAGAAAATGTTGAATCTGATGGAACCGAAAAATTTCGGTCTTAGGAAGGCTTAGTTTCTTGATACAAAATTGCAAGGTAATAGGTCCTGTGGCTGTGAAAAAGTGTCCTATCCTGTAAAGACCCTTATCGATCCACCATTTGAAGGCGAGTACATTGTATCCTGGAGGGAAGCGAGGATTATTGAAAATATGAGTTAAAGGTTTAATTGCTGAGACCAAGGAGGTAGAGTAGCGCAGGGAATCCCATAGTTTAAATGAATGGGAGAGAGTTGGGGACAAGATAGCGGGTATATTTTTCTGAGGGGTCCATAGTAAAAAATCTAGGGTAAAAGTGGGGGTAGCCTGATTCTCAATATGGATCCAGTCCGGCTTCTCATATTTCGAGTAAATTACGGATAACTGTGTTAGCCTAGCTGCTTGGTAATAACGGAGAAGAAGTGGGAGGCCTAAACCACCCCTCTTCCTATGAGCGAAGAGGGTATTGCGGGTTAGTCTATAGCCTTTCTTACCCCAAATGAATTTTAGGATTTTGTTTTGGAAGGTTGAGAGGTGATCCCTACGAATGGGGATTGGCAGAGATCTAAACAAATAAAGTAATCTGGGTAATAGAGTCATTTTGATAGCGTGTATCCTGCCTAGCCATGATATGGGAAGATGGGACCAAGTCTGTAAATCTGCTTCCAGTTTACGGTACATCGGGGGATAATTATGACTGTATAAAGTCTCTACCTTAGCTGTGAGGTTTATGCCTAGGTATCTGATGGAGGATTCGCTCCATTGGAAATTGAAGTTCTGCTTTAAGAGTTCGACAGTGGAGACGTTGAGAGCCTGGGATTTACTGTAGTTCACTTGAAGACCCGACATCTTGGAGAAGGGTTCTAGCAAGTTGTTTAAATTGGGCAAGGAAGTTATGGGAGAAGTGATGTAGAGCATGATATCGTCCGCAAATAGGGCACACTTGTGAACACGAGATCCGCATACCACCCCTTTTATGTCTTGGTTTTGTCTAATAGCTATAGCGAGGGTCTCGATTGCCATCGCAAAAATTAAAGGGGACAATGGGCATCCTTGCCTAGTTCCTTGTCTTATGGCAATGGGTTTGGAGTAGAAGCCCTGGATGCGGATTCTCGCTGTAGGGGTTGAATATAGGGCCTGTATTAGGCCAGTAAAGCGTTGTCCAAAGCCCCATTTGCGGAGGATAGCAAAAATATAAGGCCAGGAGACCGAGTCAAAGGCCTTCTGTAGGTCAAGCGAGAGAAGCATACCCGATTGTTGGGGCCCTCCCTCCCAGTTTGTTTGAAGTATGGACATAATATCTATGGTTCTCCTTATCTGATCTGGGCCTTGTCTACCAGGAATGAAACCCACCTGATCCTTGTGTACATACGCATACGCATTAATGAATTCTGCCAACCGGGAGGCGAGGATTTTGGTTAGTATTTTAATGTCACAGTTAATTAAAGAGATTGGGCGGTAATTTCCGACCTCTTCTGGGTTTTTATCAGGTTTTGGGATGACAGTTATAAGTGCTGCGTTTAGTTGGGGATCAAGTGGGTTTCCCTTCGAGGCATAGTTGAAAAATTTAGAAAGGTAAGGTGCTAAAGTTTCGGCGAACTTTTTGTAATAAGGATTGGACAGGCCGTCCGGGCCGGGGGCCGAGCCCGGTTTTAATTGCTGCCGTTGTAAAAGGGGCTTCTAGGCTGTCTCTATGGTTTGAGGATAGTTGTGGGATCAGAAGGTCATTTAGGAAAGCGTCTATAGAGTGATCAACAGGGGCTGGGGATGGAGAGTAAAGCTTATTGTAAAATTCTGCGAATTCTCCCAGTATCTTTGTAGGGTTAGCTGAGGGACCTTGTCCAGGGATTATAATCTTTGGAAGAGCCTGTGTTTTGAGTCTGGGAGATAATTTATTGGCCAGCATAGAGTCCATCTTATCACCTTGTGTATAGAATCTATTTTGCGACCACCTCATTTGTTTTTTTCGGCTTTAGCTGTCAGGGCTAAGTTCAGTTCGAGCCTGGTCCTGTCCAATTGAGGGAGTAAATTAAGTGACGGGTCTAGTTTATGCCTGGTTTTTAGGGACACGTAGTCGTTCTCTAGTTTTTTGATTGCTGCCTCTCTCTCCCTTTTAATGGCTGATGATAATCTGATGAGTTCTCCCCTAATAAAGGCTTTATGAGCCGCCCAAAGTGTTTCCGCCGATACATCATTTCCGTCGTTAAATTGAAAGTATTCCTTTAGGGAGTCAGATAGCACAGAGACTCGGACAGGATCTGATAGTATGAACTCGTTCAGCCTCCATTGCTTCTGGCCCGATCTATTGTATTGCGAACGGATGGACATGACAACTAATGAGTGATCCGACAGGGAGGAGTTAATAATTTTCGATTGAATTGTGGCAGGGATAACTGAAGATTTCACTAAGAGGTGGTCAATTCTGGCATAAGAATTGTGGGGGTGTGAGAAGTGAGTATAGTCTCGTTTGGTGGGGTTTAGTTCTCTCCAGACATCTGCCAGTCCCTGGTCGTGTATTAATTTCGCTAGTTTAAGGCTCTCATTCGAGGGGTGGGTAAGTTGGGAACCTGGGGGCCTAGTTTTGTCTAACCCTTGATCAAAGGCCACATTGGAGTCTCCCCCGAGTATAACTGTTCCCTCTAGAAGGGGGGTGAGGTGAAGGATGAGTCTTCTGAAGAAGGCTGTTTGACCCTTGTTAGGGGAGTAGTAGGAAATAAATGAGTAAAGGTGGCCATCTAAAGTGCCCTTCACTAGCAGATATCTGCCATCAGGATCTTTAGTTTCGGATATTAATTGGAAATGGCAGGATTTAGCAAACACTATTGCTACCCCCTTGGTCTTGTTAGCTGCATTTGCTAGGTAGAATTTGTTGTAGTGGGAGTGTAAGAAAGAGGGGTTATACGTACTGGGAAAGTGGGTTTCCTGAATCAAAAGGACGTCTAGCTTGGACGATTTATATGAGTTCAAGATTTTCTTGCGTTTAAGGGGAGAGTTTAAACCTTGAACATTGTGGGAAGCTACCCTCCAGATATGTTGTGTGTGATCAGCCATGAACCTCGCAGTGGGGGGAGCTACCCATTAACACATCACTCACCCTCCCAAGGTGCCAAAACGGGAGCCGTAGCTGGACCAATTGAGTACGTTGGTGGAATGTGAGAACCATTGTGATGTTGCCAAATTCCTTCAGGTCTGAAAAAAAAATACAAGAGAGTGACGCTCTGGAAAGGGTGGGGGAAGAGAAATAGTAGTATAGAAGAAGCAAGAAGAAAAGGAAGAGGAGACATCCCCCCCTGGTGGACAGAAGAGCAGGAGGGGAGGTATGAGAACCACGAACATCTCACAGTCAAGTATGAGATATGTAGAAAAAAGAAATAATGCCAACCCTGGGGTTGGTCTTCCGACCTCACAACCACCGAGATGGTCGAGAAGGTAGGATGAGGCGCATGTGGCTCACGCCGCACCCCAGCACTTCTTAACCCGCTGGAAAAATCCAAGTGACAAAATAACCATGCGCTTGCCAACAGGTGTATACAAAAAAACACGTAAAGAGCCACCCAAGAGGCTTTAAGCCTCAATTACTATAGTCCGGTGCACCCCAATAGCGTACAAAAAAAAAAAAAAAGGTTTGTGGGGCACAAAAGTGACGTCAGTGCCCCCATTAAGGGGGGGCTGGTGGACCTTTCAGTCCTCAAGGTTCAAGGAAAATTTTCTTCTAGGATTGGAATCCTTTCTGAGAAGCAGCTTGGAAAGTCTTGGATGGATCAGGGGGGACCGTGATTGGAAGATCTTCGGGATTTGGTTTTGCTCCAGAGTGGATTGGGGGATCCAGTAGATGGAGGGCGTTTGTTGGAAGTGGAGGTTGGAGCAGCAGTCTCCATTTCCATTTCTTGGGCTATGATGTTTAATTTCAAAAGTAATTTTTCACCGGCGTCGAATGTGGAGAAGGAATATGACCGGTCCTTGAGTGAAAATCGAACCGCAAATGGGAAGGCCCATTTATATTTGATGTCCTTTTGGGCCATGGCTGTCAGGAGCGGCTTCAGGGCTCTTCTCTTTTGAATGGTAGCTGGGGAAATGTCCGCAAATATTTGCACAGGGTGCACTTGGCATGAGATCTGCGGCAGGGTTCTGGCTTGTTTCATCACCTCCTCCTTAACAGCGTAGTATAGAGGTTTAGCAATGACGTCCCTGGGAGACCCATCCTTCCTGGGGGGTCCCATAGCTCTGTGGACTCTGTCTAGTTCCAGGCAGGCTGCTGGGATATTGGGGACCAGAGCTCGGATCAAATCTTGTGTTGCCGTGGAAACGTCTGTAATGGATTCTGGTAGGCCTCTAATTCTAAAGTTCAGTCTCCTGGACCTATTTTCCAGGTCGTCAATGCGTGAGAATGCTGTATCTAATTGATCTTGCAGAGTTTGAATGAGCCCAGTGTTTTGATGGGAGATGGCTACTGTTTGCTCAATTTTGTCTTCCATAGCATCCATCCTGGATCCTATGTTTTGCAAATCAGCCCTGATTTCGCTCGTGATGGCTGCAGCGTTAGCCGCTAGACCCCTATCTAGGAGTGTTGAGAACTTGAGGAATAGTTCTTCCATGGATGACTGAGTCATATGAGTAACTGGGCCCTGAGGGCCGGGGGTGGGCAAAGCAGGGGGGGCCGCCGGGGAGAGGGCCTGGTCTCCAAAAGCTTGATTGAGTAGCGATTCTGTAGAAGTGGGTGAGGGGGTCCCCATGCTGTGAGGTCCTGATGAGAAGTGGAGGATAGCCGGAGCTATGACTGATCTGTGGTCTGGAGTCAGCTCTAGATGTTGTGGTGGGGGCTGAGTGGCGGTGGCCGCCGTGGTGGCCATCTTGTGACTCCTTGATGAGGTGGTGGAGTTAAACTCCCCGTGTAAGTTCCTCCTGGCCCCCGTTTTAAGCATACAAGGGGCGCTTATGGTGGAAGGGAACGAAGAGTACCTTTGGATGCAGTTTCTGAGCCCTTCGGTGCGGTGAGAGCTTCTCAGCACGAGTGCACGAGTGCTTACAGTCCGGCGGCCATCTTGGTACACCCCGCGGAAATGGGATTCGGCCTCCACGAGGCCTATGCTCGTTCCGGAACGACGATTCGGTCTCCGGGTGATCCCCAAGGAGTGTGGGGTCCGGTGCACAGCTTGTGAAAACGGTAGCTTGGCTGGGTGGCCCGCTAGCAGTGCTGGAGAGACGGCGTGGCGCGGAGCTCCCAGCTTACGCGGCCATCTTGGAACCCTCGCGCATGTTTGTAAATATTTTATTATATCTTTTCATGTGACAACACTGAAGAAATGACGCTTTGCTACAATGTAAAGTAGTGAGTGGAAAGTTTGTATAACAGTATAACAGTGTAAATTTGCTGTCCCCTCAAAATAACTCAACACACAGCCATTAATGTCTAAACAGCTGGCAATAAAAGTGAGTATACCCCTAAGTGAAAATGTTCAAATTGGATCCAAAGTGTCAATATTTTTGTGTGGCCACCATTATTTTCCAGCACTGCCTTAAAACTTTTGAGTATGGAGTTCACCAGAGTTTCACGGGTTGCAACTGGATTCCTCTTCCACTACTGACAACATCACTGATCTGGTGAATGTTAGACTTTGTGCTCCTCCACCATCCGTTTGAGCATGCCCCACAGATTCTCAATAGGGTTTAGGTCTGGAGACATGCTTGGCCAGTCCATCCCCTTTACCATCAGCTTCTTTAACAAGGCAGTGGTCATCTCGGAAGTGTGTTTGGGGTCGTTACAGTTACAATATGCTGTGCAGCAAGGTTTCCATGGAGGAATAAATAGGAAATGAAGCATCTGGCAAACCTTCTCAACAATAAACTGGGTGCCTTCTTCTTTTATAGGAAGAATGGGGGACAAGATTATAATCTGAACATTAGTGACTGTGATCTGCATTAATCTCCCATTTCCACAATACATCATGAGGTGCCTTGAGTTGCCTTGAACCTAACTGGCTCCTCCACATTACATTACTACACATCTTCGTAAGGTAAAACACCCAGTCATGTACAGCAACTCCAATCACATCCAGATAGAAGAAATATGCCCCATAAAGGAAATAAAGAGGTGCACAGTGAAGCCCGCATAAGATTGCTTTAAGAAATATTTATCAAGGAATCCTCACAAAAAAAACTTGTAAAACGAGCATGAAAACAAAAAAACTTTCAAAGGAACCACAGAAATGATGTGCTTACGTCCTCACTACATCACCTGATGCTCGTTTTTACAAGTTTGTTTTGTGAGTATCCCTTATTATTTCATGAAGCAATCTTGTGTGGGCTTCACTATGCACCTCTATATTTCCATTATGGGGCACATTTCTTCCATTTGCATGTGGTTAAAGCTGATGTACATGACTGGACAGTAGAGGCTGTAGTGGATACTTTGGCTGGAGACTATTCTTGTCGATTACGCTGTATAAGAGTTGTTTATGTGTTATTTACCCAAACGCCTGTAATCTATGGCTTTCTGGTAAGAAGATTAGATGTGAGCATGGTGGTGTATAGACTTTGAAGCTGGTGGGAGGATCTTGCTTCTTTCGTTCACCATTCTCCCTGAACTTCATCTACTTCCTACTTTAGAGCTGCATAAGGGCATATTACTTTTATATATTGCAATCAAACAACATTTTATGCTGGCTGCTATCCATTTGCTATTTTTATGTGTGTTGCATATATTCCGAGCGTAGATATTATCATATATATTTACATTTACCTTAACAACAGATGACTCATCAGCTGACAGCTGAATGTAAAAAAAAATTGCTAGCAATAAAAAATAGTGAAAAAAATGCTGTGGGGTGTGGTACAGATTTTAAGGGGAACCCCCTTAAATTCCTACCAGACCCTTATCCGAACATGAAGCCCGGCGGGCCAAGAAATAGGGAAGCAAGAGAGCGCCCCCTCTTCCTGAATCATACCAGGCCACAAGCCCTCAACATGGGGGGGGGGGGTTGGGGGGGGAGGTACACATTGTGGTTTTGCACTTTTTAGTTTTAGTTTTGCACATTGTGGACTTATTTCCTTTTAAACCTGGTTGAACAGATGTTACTACGAGCACTTATAAGACTAAAAGCACAGATACATTTAATATGGCTGTGAATTTGTATCAGTAAATAGATGCAAGATCATTTCCTGGTAATTTAATTCAATGTATTGTTAAGGATTAGAATAAATGGTGCTTTGAGCATAGATGAGCACACAGAAGGTAGGTTCAGACACAATCCGCTAGAAAGAATAATCACTGTGCCAGAGTCGCTTAGAATAAAGTCCTTTACCACTAGACTGGAATCAACACATAAATCAGAAAAGTCAATGATAAACAGTGTAGATAAGCATTACTGCAATGCAAATAATAATACTATTTCTAGCTTAAAATTCACTCTAGGAGGATGGCTGGTATATGATGCAATGTCACCTGAGAGGTATCTCTTAACGTACACAATAACTAAACGTCTCTGTGTAGCAGCTGTAAAGGGGCAGTATTTAATCCTAATTTTTCAGTCAGCTAGCGTACCATTGGTGCACATGAGAATAGTCCCAGTCAACCCTCCAGGCAGCAAAAAGGTTAATAGGTGGCTGTATGGTCAGTTCCTAAAGGGCTTAGTCTCTCGAGCAGCAGATAGTAAATCCCCACAGCAGCAGCTCACCATCTTGTCACACACAGTGATTGGTTCACTCACTGCTATTGCACCCAGGTGACTCTGGCTGTCAGCACATCTGGATGCAGCACTCCGGATCCTACTCAGGCCACCTATATGCAGCAGCGGGGGTCGCACACTGGACAGAGATGTGCACTGTCTGGGCTCCCTTGTGGCAAGACCCAGCTGTGTCCTGTACAGCCTAAGAAAATGCAGCTCTTTCCCATCCGCCTTGCATTCTCTCTCTGGGAAATTAAGTTCAATGGTCAGTAGAAGTCCACAGTATGGCTCCCTGCCTGAACTTCATTTCCCACATTCCACTGAAGCCAGAATAGACGTCTATGGATTTCATTGACTTCTTGGCTTCCCCTGCTGGTGGGATGAAGACGGTGAGATGAATCAGCTTATAAATTTAGTGATAATGTAAAGAGCCACTGTAAACTGCCATAACTTGATCATCATAGCCAAGTATCTGACTACAGTTGCCAGTCATAAGTAAATTGTTTGTAAAATTGAAAATTAATTGGTGAATTGCATTCTTTAAACCCTTCTCAATACATGCATGAAGATTTGACTAATCTTCAGAGAATCATATAATTCATAATTGTCTGTGTGGATCTCTGCAGGTCTATCAGTGATGAATACAGAAATGTACATGAGTTCTCACTGAATCAGCCTGTGGTTGGACTAGGGCAAGAGTCGGTGACAGGGAAGAATTTACTAAATTCTCTCTCTCTCTCTCTGGAAATCGGAAAGCTCTACACATAGGTATTTTAGTAAAATCAAACAATGATTTGATCATCTCTAATTGTTGCCTGTAGCAAAAAATAGCTGCCTTTGGCTGTTTATCAGCTCCAGCTTCAATACCAAACAAGGTTGAACTTTGTTTTGACCTCTTGCCTGAAATCTTACTAGTGTTTGGAATTTGATTGACTACCTGATTTCCTGACTGTGTATTACCAGTGGTAATGCTGGTCACAGTGCATTATGTCAGATAATATTCAAATCAGATGGGTTCATTATCAGAAAACATTTTAAACAAGACCAAAGTCAGGCATTAATAGTTTACTTTCCTGAGTAACCTTAGGATTGTTTTGAATTTTTTCACATAACTGGAGCTTTTTTTGGGTGGTATTTAATCAGCACTTTTTATTTTTGCTAAATAAATGAAAAAAGCCATGCATTTTTTTTTCACATTTTTTCTTTTTACATACTGTCACCAGTACAGTACAGCATCATCATATAACTGGTGTGGCAGTGATCAGGGACACTGACTGGTGACAGTATGTAAAAAGAAAACAAAATAAATGTAATCTTTTTTTTTTCAAATGTTTGATTTTTTTCTTTTTTATTATTATTATTATAATAAACAGGTTTATCTACTAATATGCTGGAAAGTGACCACTACACGCATACAGTAGCACAGGACTAGCTATCTGGCACTTTGCAGATAATAACAATAGAACAGAGATAAGTCTGTCATAAGGATTCAGATACACATTCAAGAAACTATCGGCGGCTACAGTAAACTAATAGAACATAGGAATACTTGCCTAATAGTCTCTGCTTTTGATCTGGTAGAAAATACAGCAGCAGCAGTCCCTGTGTGTATAAGCTCATGTGGCTCAGTTCTCTGTCTCTCTCTCTCTCTCTCCACTTCCTCCTTCTGGGTTTTCTAACCCAGACAAACAAAAGCAGGACATGAAGTACATAAATAATCTCTGTGAACATTAAGCAGCAGAGCTACTTACAGACAATTAAGGGTAGCCGATCCCTAGCTTCTATCACATACCTGGTGCTGGAGGCAAATGGAGTGAGAGGTCTTACTCTCTCCCTCTGCCTATTTTTATCAATTTACAAAATGCAATAAGAGCAAACAGAATCAAAAGCCAAATAAAACCTATATTTGGTGTGATTACCCTTCAAGCCAGCATCAGTTTTTCCTTCTTTTTTTTTTTGATTTTGTAAGATTAGAGTGTAAGATGAGAATGTATGAATATAATTACAATTATACCAAGCAGGTGATAATTATCATGAATTTCATGTGTAGGTTTAAACACAGTCATTAACTGAAACAGAAAAGCTGTGTAGGACACTTAAAACTGAGTGAGGAACAGCCAAACTCTGCTACTAAGGTGAGGTTGTGGAAGACCATTTAATTTTACAGGTCACGCTCTTTTAAAGAAGCACAAAGAAAGAAAAATATCGCTTTCCAATCTTCTCCGACTGTCACCAATAATGCAAAACTAGTTAAAGCCCATCTTGACCTAGACCTTTTTTTAACAGACTCAGCGGAAAGACATACATAAACGTCAACATACCCAATACCTTAAAGCTAATAAACCTGATAGCTTTATGGCACGGAGTTTAAAAGCGATAAAGTATGCTCAGACACCAATAACGTTAAAGGCGTCACGAGATGCATATACTAGTAACCCTGTTACAATACTTGAGGTGGTCCGTTCTAATTTAGCTAAACTTTATTCCCCCACCTCAAGCTTTGATAAGACAAAAGCAGACACCCTATTTGCTAATATCAATCTTCCCACCATGGACAGTGAACAGCATGCCCATCTCGAGAGTCCCATTACAGAATTTGAAGTCCGAAATGGCATAAAAGCTTTAAAACCTCATAAACGACCAGACCCTGATGAGTTTTCAGCATCTTATAATAAACAGTTTGCTCCCACACTGACACCTATATTAACCAGAGCCTTCAAAACCATACTTAATGGACATACATTTAGAAAGAAAGCGTTGACCTCCATAATAACTATGCTCCCTAAACCAAGATCAGACTCTACCTCTTGGACCAATTTCCCTCCCATATCTCTACTGAATTTGGACATTAAACTTTAAGCTAAAATTATAGCGAGTCATCTCAATCCCATTATAGGCCATTTAATCCATCGTAATCAAACAAGATTCATGTTCACACGACAAGCGTGAGATAATATTAGACTCAATAATGCTGCTAAAAATAGACGCATCCCAACCTGCCTCCTCTCTTTAGATGTCAGGAAGACATTTGACTCTGTCACTTGGCCATACATGTAATACATTTTACATAAATTGGGTTTTGGGAAACATTTTTTGACCTGGGTCTCCTCTCTATATGATAATCCGCAGGCATATTTTATTAAATATGCTGGCTACAAATCAGCAATGATAGATATTAGGAGAGGTATGAGGCAAGGTTGTCCCCTCTCCCCGATGATTTTTTGCTCTTCTTATAGAACCCCTGGCACTATTAATCAGTGCCAACCCTGATATTAAAGGTATTGAGTAAGGAGGATTACAACATAAGATCTGTCTATTTGTAGATTATATTCTAATTTTCTTAGCTCATCCACATGTGTCTGCTCCCAATATACTAGACTTATTAGATAGATTTGCTCTTATTTCTGGACTGTTTGTCAACCCTACAAAATCAAATGCACTTAATATTTCTTTAACACACACCGAACTAATGCAAGCTAAATCCTCTTTACCTTTTAACTGGGTATCTCACCAACTTTTATATTTAGGAGCCCAACTTACAATTTCCTTGATGGACCTCTTTGCAACTAACTGCATTCCTTTATTGAAACAAACCACCCATTTTATTACCGTCATATTTCTTAAGACTAGTACAAAGAAGGGTAATTTATATGGGGACCTACCAAACCCTGTATACCTCTTACAACACTCTATCTTTATAAAAATAAAGGGAGGCTGGGTGTGCTGAACTTTATTTCCTACTATTACGTGGCTCAATTATCACAGCTTGCTAAGTATCATGCTACTAGGAAAATCCCTTTGTGGGTAGTTGAATCCATTGACAGTGACCCCATTTCCATGGCTAGTCTGCTGTGGCTTCAACCCAAAGATAGAGCCCACCTTTCCGATTCCATTACTAAACATTCCTTGGCTATATGGGACAAATTTGAAATTTCTCATAATTTTCCATCTACACATAATCCCCTTCTTTCTTTCCTCAAGAATCCAACTTTCTACCCTGCCTGGAAATTACCAAAGTCTTTTGCAGCATGGTCAACTATAAATTTGATCCAGCTACACAAATTGGCCTCTTCCACCGATCTTCATACATTCCGTACACCCTGTGAAACGTTTGGGCTTCCTAGGACTGAAATTTTTCGTTATTTACAAGTCAAGATTTTTTTATGCACCTCTCATTAGTACAGGTTGAATACTTAACCAAATGTTGCAATTTGAATATATTGAATATTTACAAGAGTGACCCACATATTAGAGGACTGATTTCACTCCTATATCAACTTCTCCCCGCTATACTCAACGTCTCATTTCCCTCATATGCTGCTAAATGGTCGCATGATTTGAATCGCATATTTGATGAAGATGACTGGTCCAGTATTTGGTTCGCCACCAAAACGTCTTCCCCATATTGTTATGCATTAGAAACCAATTTCAAAGTTATGGCACGTTGGTAGTTGGTACCAGCCAGAATAGAATACCCAGAAAATTGTTTTCAAGGATGTTCTTCACCAAGTACACATTTCAATATTTGGTGGCAATGTCCAGTAACCCAAGATTTCTAGGGAAAGATATATGATAGGGCTTCTAAAGCCTTGGAAATCTCTATACTCCCAGACCCATCTGTGGCCCTTCTAAATCTTAAACCAGCTGCACTCACCCATACTCACACATCTTACAACTGCAGCCAAACAAACTATAGCCAAGGCATGGAAATCTCCCACCTTAATTGTGACTGAAGCCAAATATAGAATTCTGAAGGCCCTTCTATTTTCCAAAATTACGGCCTTAGAAGATGATAATATTGGTAAATTCAACAAAATTTGGAAACCTTGGGCTAAAAATCATTTACCCCATGACTTTTATTACTCATTGTTGTTGCTGCAATAATTCCTCCATTTTTATTATTAACTATAAGCATTTCCTGGGCATGGGTTGTGCTACCACCATGGGAGACCCTCCCTACTCTTTCCTCCCTCTTTCCCTCTTCTTCTTATTCCTATCTTTTCTTTATAGTGCTTTACCCACAGCGGGTTCTTTAGATTGCTGCCAATTTTTCATTTAATTTTGAACTCATATGGCCCACTTCTTGCTAAAACTTTTTTCACCCGTTTCCCCTATTTCCTAATATAATCCATATGGACATGGGATTTTCTATACTTACATACAGTGGTGTGAAAAAGTGTTTGCCCCCTTCCTCATTTCCTGTTCCTTTGCATGTTTGTCACACTTAAGTGTTTCGGAACATCAAACCAATTTAAACAATAGTCAAGGACAACACAAGTAAACACAAAATGCAATTTGTAAATGAAGGTGTTTATTATTAAAGGTGAAAAAAAATCCAAACCATCATGGCCCTGTGTGAAAAAGTGATTGCCCCCTAAACCTAATAACTGGTTGGGCCACCCTTAGCAGCAACAACTGCAACCAAGCGTTTGCGATAACGTGCAATGAGGCTTTTACAGCGTCCTGGAGGAATTTTGGCCCACTCATCTTTGCAGAATTGTCCTAATTCAGTTACATTAGAGGGTTTTCGAGCATGAACGGCCTTTTTAAGGTCATACCACAACATCTCAATAGGATTCAGGTCAGGACTTTGGCTAGGCCACTCCAAAGTCTTCATTTTGTTTTTCTTCAGCCATTCGGTGGTGGACTTGCTGGTGTGTTTAGGATCATTGTCCTGCTGCAGAACCCAAGTTCGTTTCAGCTTGAGTACACGAACAGATGGTCGGACATTCTCCTTCAGGATCTCTTGGTAGACAGCAGAATTCATAGTTCCTTTTATCACGGCAAGTCTTCCAGGTCCTGAAGCAGCAAAACAGCCCCAGACCATCACACTACCACCACCATATTTTACTGTTGGTATAATGTTCTTTTTATGAAATGCAGTGTTCCTTCTACGCCAGATATACTTGGACACACACCTTCCAAAGAGTTCCACTTTTGTCTCATCGGTCCACAGAATGTTGTCCCAAAAGTCTTGGGGATCATCAAGATGTGTTGTGGAGAAATTGAGACGAGCTTTGATGTTCTTTTTGCTCAGCAGTGGTTTTCTCCTTGGAACTCTGCCATGCAGGCCATTTTTGCCCAGTCTTTTCCTGATGGTGGAGGCATGAACGCTGACCTTAACTGAGGCAAGTGAGGCCTGCAGTTCCTTGGACGTTGTTGTGGGGTCTTTTGTGACCTCTTGGATGAGTCGTCGCTGCGCTCTTGGGGTAATTTTGGGCGGCCGGCCACTCCTGGGAAGGTTCACCACTGTTCCATGTCTTCGCCATTTGTGGATAATGGCTCTCACTGTGGTTCGCTGGATTCCCAAAGCTTTGGAAATGGCTTTATAACCCTTTCCAGACTGATAGATCTCAATTACTTTCTTTCTCAATTGTTCCTGAATTTCTTTGGGTCTCGGCATGATGTGTAGCTTTTAAGGATCTTCTGGTGGACCTTACTGTGTCAAGCAGCTCCTATTTAAGTGATGCCTTGATTGTGAACAGGTGTGGCAATAATCAGGCCTGGGTGTGGCTAGAGAAATTGAACTCAGGTGTGGACAACCACAGTTATAGTATGTTTTAACAAGGGGGGCAATCACTTTTTCACACAGGGCCATGATGGTTTGGATTTTTTTTCACCTTTAATAATAAACACCTTCATTTACAAATTGCATTTTGTGTTTACTTGTGTTGTCCTTGACTATTGTTTAAATTGGTTTGATGTTCCGAAACACTTAAGTGTGACAAACATGCAAAGGAACAGGAAATGAGGAAGGGGGCAAACACTTTTTCACACCACTGTATATGGTTTCATATTTTAAGCTTGACAAGCACTGTTTGTTTTTTTCTGCTATTTTTCTTAACTCTTATCTTCTTGATCTACTACAAATGACTGATTTGTGATCTATGATATGAATACCTTTGAATACCTAGACCCCCTTATGACTTTTACAATACAATACACAAACTTTTACAATACACAGTATCATTTTTTTTTTAAATATCCTTAGTTTATACAGTTGTGCCCCCACCCATTCACAGTTTGTATCCATTAGGGGTGGATGGGTGCTGTGGAGGCATGTTCCAATAAATACGCCAACATTTTAGGGGTTCTAATTCTGGTTCTTTAAGTGAATCTACTTTGTTATAAGTCTTGTTTTCAGGTATGATCCTTGTTAAACATACAGTGACATCTATACTCATATTTATTGTTCATGATTTTGACTGTTTTCCATGTATAAGCCTACAGTTTGTTCTGTCTTTCTCATGTAAACCTCAATAAAAATATTGAACGGAACATACAGAGATATTTAATGTGGGCAGGCGTCTGCTTGAAAGAGAAATTTGTCAATAATCTGTGAGTCAGTGATATCGGTAAAGTCAAATTTAGTCCCCAGATTCTTGATGATTAATATGAGAATTTAATTATTCAACATATGCGGTAAACTCAGCCAACAGATTAGAAATTAATATTGTCAGGCTTACAAAGAAAAAACAGTAGGGCATCCATGTAAGCAGAAATCTTATGTTGTTGCCCCCTATTTGTATACCCGTAATACTATTTGCTCAGACTTGTACTTGTGCAGACGGGGTGGAAAATAGAGACTAGACATGTGCAAAACGAAAAAAAAATTGTTTTGTTTCGATTATTTATTTACATAAAATCGTTTAGTTAAATTAGCTTAATCCATTTTCAGAATTTGTTTTGTTTATTCGTATTCGAATTTATTCGAATTTTCGATATTCAAATTCAGATTGATTCAAAAAGTTTTCAAAACAATTTTTGAATTGTTTTCAAATTGAATAGTTTTCCAATTTCAAAAGAGAATAAAACAGAGTAGAAAACAAAGGAATAGAATAGAAAAAAATATATAATAGAACAGAAAATAAAAGAATATAATATAATAGAGTAAAACAGAACAAAATAGGAGAGACAATAAAAGAACAGAATAGAGAAGAATAGAGAAGAATAGAATAGAATAAAAAGGAATAGAATAGAATGAAAAAAAGAATTGAAGTAAATATAAAGATTATAACCATCTTCTGAAATTCAAATAGAATAGAAAATAATAGAATTAAAGTGTTTGTTAACCCCCAAAAAAAGATCCTGTTCCCCTAGCATGTTATATAGCACAGCGCTTGTGCTTTGGCATTTGGCCCCCTGTAACACCTAAAAAACCTGGCTGATCCTGCTAGTGTCTACACTCCCCTGACCGAGACTGTGTGATTGCTGAATACAGTCCCTTGCTGCACAGGTGCTGAAGCATTGTAGTCTGGCAAACTGAGGATTGGGATCACACTGGGTCAAACCAGAGGGCACCTACATAGCTGGACTTTCACAGCTGTATCGCTGGATTGGTGAGAGGGCCATGTGGCCATAACCTGTTTGTTGCTATCAGAGACTAAACTTCTAGCAAATGTATACCACTTTATGTAGATTTCCATTGGAACTATATTAATGTGCACCATTGTCAAGATGGACCCAACATTAGCTTATTTCCAGG
The DNA here is from genome assembly GCF_037356315.1 of Lithobates pipiens. Classification (NCBI taxonomy): domain Eukaryota; kingdom Metazoa; phylum Chordata; class Amphibia; order Anura; family Ranidae; genus Lithobates; species Lithobates pipiens. The sequence goes on along the minus strand of NW_027507758.1, from coordinate 467,105,343 downwards.
GCATGAGACTGTCTCAATAGATAAGCCACTCTACAAGGACTTCGGCCATCATAAATGTAGGGGCACTGCTGCAGTAGATCTGGGCTATAGCCTAGTCACCCCCTAGAGTGCACTCCAATAATATAGCATACTGTTAGCAGGAAAGGTATGCCAATACTGATTGTCATTTCTGTTTTTGTGGGTTGTACTTCACTTAACACTGATTTGCAGGTCATCAGATATAGAGCCATTTAACTGTCATTACTTTAAACTACTACTACTGCAAGGTAACTTTGCTGTCTTGAGAGTTGTATTAGATATGCATTCTACCTGTCTCTATATGTGTATAATTTCACTTCCTTCACTTCAATATGATACAATACAACTTACTTTTTTACTCCTAACCAGACCCGCTCTCAGTGGTACAACAGCTGCTATCTGCTTAACCTGGTGCGTCAAAGGGGCCAAGGCCATTCATAGAGTTGAGACAAAGAACAAAGAGGACCCAAACTACCAAGCAGCTTCTTCGGGGATAGTCCTACACTTATCATATTCTTGGTTCTACTTCAATCCCAGACTTACTCCTTGACTATTGAGAAATGAAGCAAAAATGCTTTCTTCCTCTTTCTTCCTTCCCCAGTGCGAAAACATTTCACTATGTAACTATAATAATAAGCATCCTGGGTTGAGACTGAGGCATTTTTAGAATGATTTGGGGCAGGTGGGGAGGGAAAACATTGGCTTTTATCGGTACTGATTTGACTTTGCCTGTAACTATTTGCATGCATATGATAAACTGTGATAATGGTAGCGCATGCTTTTTTTTTTTTTTAGGGCCATGGTATGTAGAAGAGATTTTTCACATTAAGTCACATAAAAGTAAATGCTTAGGCTATTTTATGTTTCTTTGAAACACCAAAGACAATGCAGGAATTTTAAATTATCCACTGACCTTCAAGAGTCACTTTCCTTCCCTACTTCTCAAGAACAAAACTGTGCATTGCGTATTTGCTTTTGGCTTTATGCAGCTCTTCTATATTGTATGACAATACTGCAAACCCTTGCAGAAGAGGAACAGCAATTATGAAAATTACATTAAAATATTGAGCAGCCATTAAAGCAAAAAATAGAAACATTAATCTTGAACTTTCATCTTTTCTCAGATGACAATGACTCTGTGAGATTGTTTACAGAATACCAAATTTACAAAACCAGACCCAAAAATAATTTGCATAGCATAACCTGAACTTATTATATTTTTTAATGCATTACCATACTTATATCAGTCAGCAGAGTAGTACTTTCAAAGTAAAATTGAGCTGATTTGCACAGTGGTATAAGTATGATGATAGCAAAGGATTTCTAAACTGTAGCCTCAAGAAATATGTCCAATCTAGACCTTTTAGTCATGCAAATTCAGTCAGTCCAAGAAGTGTAACTTGCACCTATACCTTTTACTTCGAGCAATGGCAACTTGCACCTACAGTATATCTTTAACCTGGAGCAATGATCTATAACAAGACCATGGCCTTGTTATAATGGTCTGCATTAACCCTTGTCATAGATTCTGTTAAACCATGCGGATTATGGTGGGAAGAGACTAACGCAATCAGAAAGCTCTTTCTCTAGTGGGTAGCACAGGAAAACCTTTTTAAAACATAAGGTATTCACATGTCTTATATCCCCAAATAAGAATACTCCTCACTTCAGGACAGTGGATGAAGCCATGCACACCTGTGCTTTATCACACTGGCTAGAGACACATCCAGAAGCACTGGTGAATATTGCAACAATAGTCCAATATTATATAGCAATATTTATCAACCTGCATAGAGCTGTTTCTTGTTTTTTGACCATCATCAGTACATTGTATGGAAACCATGACTTCTACAGATTGGGGCTTGAGCAATGAGACAGTATAACCATATAGGTTATATTGCAAATGGAGTAAAAGCGGGGGTCCCCAACTGACCTGTTGAAGGCTGGGCCACGCAAAAAATGGTGGGTGGCATCAGAGTAGTTAGAAAAACATGCACCCTCACTCCCTTTCTGCGAGCACCACTACTCCCTTCCCTCTCTGTGGTCAACTTACCTATGGAGAGGAAGGGGGAGAAGAAAGAGAAGGGGAGAGAGGAGTGCCAGGCCAGGGTCATAGACCACTGGTTGACAGGCTGCACAACCCCAATCCCCCCTCCAGAGGTGAAAGGTGGTGCACTTTTCCATGGCGATTGTTGGTAGATGTAACAGTGAACTGGATCATAAACCCTTCATGCACATTTGACCATTTATAAACTGATGGTCACATCATTTTGGTCAGAGATTTTTGTGTGCACAGAGGTGAAGTTGGACATTTTCTTGAACAATATTTTTGTTCTTGGTGCATATGGACACTTTCTATTTGTATTTATTTATATTAATTTTTATATCTTGGTTTTTCACTATTTGACAATTGATGGTGATGTTAATAATACATTGCACATTTTTTTATTTATTTTTTATATATATAGCACTGCACATTTGAGCTACAACTACAAGGCAGGTGACAGACCTATCCCCCTGGACAACCCCCCCCCCCCCCCGATCCATGGAGGTGTTGTTGTTGGTGAGGCCGGTCCCTGGTACTGGGAACATTGGGGACTGCTGGACTAAAGCATTCAAAAATCCCTCGCTCTAATTAGTGCACAGCATAGTAAAGACTTTTTTTCTAAAACAGAATGCATGAACATGTCTCATTCCATCACATAGAATTCCATGAAATTCCTATCCCACAAATAAAAGGAGTCCCCCCGCTCACTCAACTTCAGTTATTAGGGGCAACGACTGGCAGGTTTACCTTGAACTGGTGATCCTGGAAGAGCCCCCAAATGTAGCGGTACCCCGGTAGGGTCTGCTGAGTGATGTGGCCCACCTGTCACCCTGCCAGGCCCAGCATTCACTTCCCAGACACTCCAAGACAATGAACAGTCTGTTGCTTTTTTTTTTTATATTGGGGGAACTTGGATGGGGTACTTTAGGACAATGGGTGGCCATGCAAATCAGAGCTTTTACGCCCCATTGGCCAAATGCACATCCAGAACCACTGCAAACAAAGGCTTCTATGCAGAAGGTCTTGGGACCCAGTGGGACAGTATTACAGGTTATGACGTGTAGGGACTAAAGCAAAATCTTAACTTTAGTGTGCTGTGCACTAATTAGGATGAAGACTTTTTTGTTTGCTTTAATCCGTTATAACTATAATCTGCATAGTTATATTGTCTTTTTGGCTCCCAAGCCATGCTCCACAGATGCCATGGTTTCCATACACTACATTGAATACTGAGACAGAGTGCTGTCGTGATTTTAAGAAGCTATGTACAACACCCTGCTGCTGTTTTCTGACTGCATTGCAAGAAGTTGCACTGAGACCCATTTATGACTTCCCTGGGTCTAAAATATGTATGCAATTAAAATTAAAAAGGTTTTATTGAAAAATGTAATTAGCATGCCCACTATTTGGTAGGAAATCTGGTAGTACAGCATACTCGAAAAACTAGTACACAGTTGTATTGCATTGTATCGTGTTTGGCTGCTTTCTTGATATCAGAGCACAAGATCAACCTCATGAATGATTCTGCCACAAATCTAGGAATGTTTTGAAGAAAGGGTAACTGGGATCAACTACAGTGGTTTTTACTATTTTACTGCAATGCTATCTGTCAAGAAGAACAATAAAAGACTGAAAAAACTCACACTGACTTTTATAGCACCTAAAGAATTGCATAGATTAAAGAAAACTCTCTGCATCAGTTCTCCTTTTGAAAACACGTATTCCAAAACACAAAGAACTTTTATGTGCAGTATCCTTATTTGGCATTCAATCATCTATTATTCTTCAGAGACAGATTTCAAAGTAATTGCTGCTCCTACTGACTCAGAATGATTTTATTTTAGATCATGCTGCTGAGTGAAAGTTGACTGAAATATGTTCTACAGACAAGTCAGCCTTCCTGCTTTACTGCTATGAAGTCGCTAACCTATCATTCAGGTTTTTCATATTGAACAACAGGCCAGCACCATATTGGCTAAGAGGCGATCATAAAACAAAATATTAATATGAACAATGTATATGGCAGTGTTTTTTTTATAACATAGTAGTTCAGAAATAATTATAAAATAATCTCTTCATCAGGTTAAGTGGTGACATTGAATATCAGGATTTGCTTTTAAAATTAAACATTGCTAAAACAATGAAACCAGTAAAACTACCAGTTAAAAGAGAACTAAACCCGATCACACAAGCTTTAACATGTTAAAGTAATTGTAAAATTTACTTTCATTCGTAGAAACTACACGTGCTTGAGGTGACACATATTGAACAGTCAAGGTCCACTATTATCTCCTGTTGGAAGCCAGTCCAGGACAATAATGTGAAGCCATGCAAGTTAATTTAGATACGAAGTAGCATAAAAATGTCAGGTGAAATCAATAGTCCTGAGATGTAAAAAATAATAAAAAAGGGCGAATCCAGTATTCCATAAACAAAAATGGCAAATGCTTATGATACACAGCTCTTTAGAAAACGAAATACTATCCTATTAGGCTGCATTCACACCTGAGCATTTCGTTTTCTGGCAGAAAGTCGCGCATTTTTACCGCATTTTTTTGCCACGATTTTGCAGCAACTTTGACACGCTTTCGCTGCGATTTTGTACAGGTTAAATGGTCACCATGTAAAAAGAAGAAAAATGCCTGTGATCTGTCTAAAAATAAGCTCCAGAACTTGATTGAACTTCAGTCGTTTTGGAGCTTCTAGCTTCAGGAGTTTTGGAGTGGAGATATGAACAGTCGCAATAGAGAATAATTGATTTTTTTTGCCCTCCAGCATTTTGTAGCTTCAGGTTTCAAGCTAGAAAACGCTCAGGTGTGATTGGGGCCAGTTTAGAAATGCTTTACAATTTTAACCAAGCTTATAGTGGTGGTACAACTATGTGTAACCACAGAAGCGAACACTAAAAATAACTTTGTATTTGCGGTGTACTTATAGAGTGCTATATTAACCACTTGCCTACTGGGCACTTTTACCCTCTTCCTGCCCCGGCCAACTTTCAGCTTTTAGCACTGTCACACTTTGAATGACAACTGAGCGGTCATGCAACACTGTACCCAAACTAAACTGTTATATATTTTTTTCACACAAATAGAGCTTTCTTTTGGTAGTATTTAATCATCACTTTTTTATGTTTTGATAAACAAATGATGTGTGCTGATTAGGCTGCACTGATGGGCAATAATGAGACGGCACTGCTGGGCACTGATAGGTGGCACTTATGGGCACTGAGCCAGCACTGGTGGGCACTGATGACAAAGCACTGATGAAGCTGCACTGATAGGCGGCACTGAAGGGAACTGATAGACAGCACTTATTTGTGGCACTGATAGGCAGCACTGAAGGACAGTGATAGACACTGGTAGGCAGAACTGATAGGTGACACTTATGAGGAGGCACTGATGGGCACTGATTGGCAACACTGATGGGCACTGATTGGCAGATCTGGTGGGCACTAATAGGCAGCACTGGTGGGCACTGATAGGCAGCACTGGTGGGCACTGTTGGGACTGCACTGATAATCAGGACACTGATAATCATTGCCCTGATTATCAGTGTAGCTGTCCCTTTAACAAGCTGGTTATTGGCTCTCTTCTCCCCTCCTCACACTGTCAATGTGAGGAAAGGAAAGCCAATAACCAGCTTGTGTTCACATCATGATCAGTTGTCACTGGAATGAACACCACATATTCTGATCAGTTCCCAGCACAAAAGAGTTTTTTTTTTTCAAATATAGACAACATTATAAAGGACTATATATCGCATAACAGTATTTTGCAGTTTATAAACATCACATAATCTTTTGTCCACACAGGAGGCCTTCTTATTCTTTGAATGTGTCTAGGCGGTTCAGGTTCCAGTACGAATAAGAAAATGTCTGTAGTCAATTGAAATTTCTGAAAAGTCTTTTGCCTAACAGGGCAACCAATAGACAGTTCATTTGAGTTAGGTGCTTGTTCACTTGTCACTCCAAGGGAATTGAAATACTTGGAACCACATTCCCAATCAGTATATAGCTTACTTTTGTCTTGTTGATTTTTAACAGTTTTAGCAACTGATGGTTTCAGAGGCTTTGCACTTTTTGGAAGTTGTATGTCTGTAACAAGTATCTCAGATTAAGTAGTTCAGCTGGTGATGCTTGTGTGTTTGCATGTCTGGTCACTCTACAGACATGTAAGAACTCTGTTGTAAGATTTGCAAATCAAAGAATTTCTTTAAAACTCCTGTTGAATATTTCAATCTCTCTATTTGCTTAGGGGCAATAAGCTGAAGATTTCTTATTCACAATATTTCTCTCTCTCAGGAAGGATTCAACCTAAAGTTGTGGTCTACAGTAAGACATGAAGGCAGCCCAAAGATGACTCAATTTTCCTTCCTTCCACCATAGGTGGAAGGAATGAAAATCACTTGATTCCTCTAGAAACAGTCAGTGTTGAAATGTAAATAGGCCGGTTATAGCACACTTCATTGTCATCACAATAGGAGATACCCATTAGCAGTGGCAACTGGTGCTCAATAATTCGGGGGGGGGGGGGGGCAAACCAACACTCCCCCTGGGGAAATGGACGGGAAACACCGGGAACACCAGCAACAAAACTGTATGGGCTCAAAATACCCTTTTTTGAAGTCTATTAGAGCCTCTGGCTCTAATCACGCGCGTCATAAAAATAAAAAAATCCCCCATTGGAATCCATGCGTCTGGCACCTTGCATGTAGATCAGGGGGCCGGACGCATGGATGGGGGGAGTGCCCATGCGCCCCTAATGGACGGGCCACCACTGCCCATTGGATAAATTTTTTTTTTATCACATATTGTACTTGTAGTTTCTTCAGTCATTAGGAAACTGCTTCTCTTACAGGGGTGGGTGCGTTTTGGACATACTGGTTCCATGTTTGATTGCACTTCTTATTTGTGCACAAGTTATTTGTGAAACTCAGTGAGGTTTCACTAAGTGATGAAATGCTGTTGTAGATTTAGAGTAGCAAAAAAAAAAAAACCTGGGCACTATAGCAGTGCCTTTCTTTACAGTGTAGAATTAGGCTTGCTCACTAGTTTGTTGAAATTTTACACTCAATTGCAGGTAATCAACATAGGAATAGGGTTTCCAATATGTTACCAGTGTCAGAATAGGTGCAATTTTTTTGCATTTACCGCACCATATAGATTTTGCAGAGCTTGCAGAATAGTTTACAATATGTCGTGTTGAGCCACACCTGTAGCAATACTTGTTCTGTGCATGTGCACCTTTGCATTCAGGTTTGAATTAATCTTTTGACCTTTTGTTGGATACATTTTCAGAGTGGTGCTAATTACTGAAAATTCCGGGTGAGTATCACCGCCCTTCACCACCTTGAAATGTGAATCTGTGCATCAACACCACCACCAGAGGCTGAAAGACTCATTTACCAACTCACATGGACCTCTCACCATAAGAGGTCAATAGCTCTTCCCGCATTGACATATCAATCTTCATGACACAGTTGACATAGGAATACCCCAAAATGAAAAAGGCTCCACATAGTGTAACATTATAACAATTTATTCTACATATGTGTAGCAAGGTCTCTGGCCTTGTCCAGTCTAATGAGAACCTTCCAAGACAGACATAGCTGACATCCTTCAATTTGTTGTGGTTTGTGAGGCATAGTGGATTCAAGGATGGTGAAAATCATTGGGCACCAGACACTTCTTGGATGTAAAAGAGGTTTTATTTCTCTTTTTGTATTTTGGGGGGAAAGAGAGTTAGGGCCAGGACACCCTTAACCTTCCTGGCGGTATGATTATTTCTGATTTTAGGTACTGAAAGCGGTACAATTATTTTGCATGGAAATTTGGCGTTTTATATTGTAGGCCTGCAATTCTTAGGAATAACTCTCTTAAATCTGTTCAAACAAGCGTCTAGTAGACATCCCGGGAATGATAAAGTTTATAATATAATAAATAACTATAAATAATGATAACAAATAATAATACAAATTATTCAATAATGTAATCAAATCCAAAAACACTGAAATTTGCTCATTTGCAGAATTGTCGCTGTCATTAGATTTAGTGTTTGATGACGGATCTCCCCAAAAATCGTTATCGCTCAATTGTGCAAGGGATTCTAATTTATTATCGCTGTTTTCTAGCTGGTCTAAAATCACTTTTGACATAAAGGGACACTTTTTGGTTGCTATGGGCAATCTCCAAATTCCAGGCAGAAAGAAACTGTATTTATAATATAAAACGACATGCAGGTCACTGGACAGACCACTAGGGACAAAGGGGATGTGTATTTTTTTTTATACAGTACTGTAATGTGTAAGATTACAGTACTGTATGTGTATTTTTACTTTTTTGAATTTGGCGCCGATCTCCGCTCCCGTGCGTCGTAACGTCGCAGGGAACGGAGCTAGGCAGCACTCGGGCACTGTGTGAATTGAGTAGAGCACGGCTTGCAAACACAGCGGGGGGACATTGCTGGATCTAGGGGACAAGGTAATTAACTCTCCCTGTATCCAGCGATGCGATCCTGAGTCTGGCTCAGGGTTACTGCTCGTGGTACTGAAATCCCAGCCCGAGCCAGACTCGAGATTACCGCCGGGGAGGTTTAGTAGTTGTAATTGTAAATTCAATTGGCAGACTGAAACTTCAACAGGAGGACAACCGTGCAGGTAAAAGCCCCAACTAGGCACCACTTCTGCACATGCAGGAATGCTGTCTGCTATGGCAACAGTCTTTAACAGTTCCTAACTCAGATGTAACAGGTCCTTCAGCTTCACTACAACTGCCTCTTGCAGTTCTTCAACACTGAGCTCCCTGTCTTTCACTGGACCCTCTGATTCACTGACACTGAATCCCTTGAGCTCATCCAATCTTTGCGGCGGGATCTCCCTCAAGCAACACCCACATTTCCCTACTGAGTCCCTAGCCCGGCACTCCAGCTACTTCTCAAGCTTCACCCCTGCTAACTGGCTGGATCCCTGGCTTGGCGCACAAGGCTGCTCTGCAAGCGTCACCTTCGCTGGCTGGATTCCTAACTTTATCAGCTCCTGAAGTTTCCCAATTCTCCATAGTGCCCGTTCGGTGAGAAGGTTCTTCCAGTTCTTGCTTCAGTTACTCACTGTGGTCCCTGGTAAAGGTGGTTGGTCCCTTTGTGGCAACAGCGTCCCTTCTACCTCCGACCACTGACAGGTTCCCCGGCCGGCAGAACTATCACTTTTGGTTTGACTGCAAGCCGCAGTCCCAACCCTGCGCTGCTTTCTTGCTTCTGGGTAGGCCATCAGACAGCCCAGCAGTCAGATGCCCCCGGGATAGGCACAATCTCCAGCCTAGCAGCCCAGGGCTTATGACAGATGTCCACCCAGACAGTCGTCCAGGTGGCACAGAACATAGATCACATGTCTCCAAGGCAAAAATATATAGCTGCTCTCAGCAGGCCAAGGGATTCAAGAAAACCCCTGCCCATCGGCTGAGATACTGTACCCCATATACACATAATCTGACCTTGGGTTGCCCTCCTCATATCTAATACCACCAAGTACCTGCTCACTTAGTGGTAGAAGTGAAAGTGCAACAAGGCCAAACTTAGGGAGACATCAATGGATAATGGCTCTCTTTAAATGAATCAGGATAATTACTCCTGGCAAGTAAATTTGTGAGGAGCTCCCTGTCTAAGCTACAGGGTGCTACATCTGCTAAAAATTGCACTTACATCAGTGATGCATATAAACACCTTAAAATAGCATGCATCAGCTGGCACACATGCAAACAACCTGTCCTTTTGGGACCCGAGGGATACGGTGACATCAGTGAAATGCTCCACCCAGCGCATTTTGTCAAAAATTTGACGTCGTTCAGGTTGTAGCTTTGCATTGGGCCTGAGTATGTGCCTTAGGAGAGTTAGATTATGAATTCTCAGCTTGTATGCTGCCAGTAGTCTCCTGATTGAAGGTTTTTGCCTCAGCCACAGCAGTTTAATTTTGGATTGAAATTATAATACCCTTTGCTATGTAAATCATGTTCCAAGAGCAATCTTTCTGTGATTCAAGATGAGTTTCTTTTTGTTTGTTTTAGTTTAGTTAGTCTCTTATCATTTCATCTGTTAGTAACAAGTTAGTAACAACTTGGGCACCTTTCACACTTGTAGGACTTGTCTTGCGACTTGGTACATGACAAGTCGTTCCCCATGATTTCCAATGACAACCATTCATATTAGTTTGACTTCTAGTCATGCCGACTTCAAAGTAGTCCCTACACTATTTTGGTCTGACTTTGATCCTATTTCAACCCATTGAATATCACTGAAGTCAGATCAAAGTCGGATTGCCGTCTTAACTGATCCGACTTTGGCATGCGACTTGTGCTCTGATGATCTTGAAGGGGAACGCCACTTATATTGGCATAGGGCGGGGTCATCCGTTGATGTCATCAGGAAGCCCCACCCCTTATGATGTCTACACCCCATCATGCCCCAGGCAGGGACATAATAAGGGATGTGGTCCCCTGGATGACATCACCTGACGACCCCGCCCTATGCCAATATAAGTAGTGGCACACTGAGCACCCAGCATTAGAGTGGGAGAGAGCATCAAGTCAACATCGTAAGAAGAACAGGGGGAGAAGACAGCGGACAGAGGGAGAAGAACTGGAGATGGCTAGAAGACATCAGCGGAGAAGACACGGACAGGAGAGAAGAAGTGGCAGAGGCAGAAGAGGAGGAGGCAGAACAGGTGGAGAGGGGAGAAAAGACGAAGAAGCGACGCCGGAGCTGTCTTGATAAATTACTTTAAAAACCCGTGTATTGCATTTTATTTTTGACACTTTTTTCAGGTGAATGGGTAGGGGTATAATGTACCCCATAATCATTCACATAGGGTTAGGGGCCAGGATCCAGGATTTCAGATTCGGATAAGCCCCCCACCCACACAAACCGAAAACCAACGGCCAGGGTTGTTGGGACGAGGCCCTTGTCCTCATTAACATAGGACAATGTGCTTTGGGGCGGGGGGCGGGAGAGGGTATGTCTCCTCCCCCTCCTTTAGGATTATAGTCGCATCAGTTGTTATCCCTAAAGAGCCAACCGTCAGCTCTAAAAAATGGTAACTGCAGCTGTAGGCATCATCCCGGTATAACTCCTTAAAGCTGAGGCCGCATATGTGCGTACGGTTAGCGCTAAGGGGTTTATAAAGCATTTTTTCCAACAGTAGGTATGTCCTCCTGATTAACAGCAAGTATGTTGATTCTTAAAAATATGAATCCAATCAGTAAAAGGTATTGCAGGCACACCAGCATATGCAAAGAAAGGTACAGACTTTTGTAGAGGTGGGAAAGAGGTCCTTGTCGCCAGTCAGGTTGTGTCTTGTAGTCTGGGAGGCAGAATAATTATAGAATGCTTTATTAACCAGTTCAGGCTTTCATAATTGATGTGCAAGCTTCTGATTATGGCATAACGTGATCTGAAACAAACTTGTCCTAGTAAGTATAGAAAGTATTATATGTAACATCTGTAAATAGTGACATCTGCTGACCAGAGGAATGAACACCACATATGACCCTCCGCAACATTCTATCTCACTTTTGAAGCCAGTTACCTCTTTAGATTGCGTTTCCCCAGTGAATTTGAATGGTGGTGGTAGTTACATTGGTTTATATTCAGTAGTGAAATTCATGTAATTTATTTTGGATCAGCTGTCTCTATTGCTTGAGCACTGTGTGCGTTGGAAGGTTTATTGTATGGGTGAATTGAAAACATCTGACATGTGGTTTATCCTGAATATCTGGACACTTTTTAATGCTTGTACAACGTCTTATTTATATAAGGTTTACAAATACCACACACTTGGCAGGTTCTTGTAAGATATTATGCTCACTGAATGTCTACCACTGCCAAATTGTATCAGAAGGAGGTGCTTGAGGAAATTCTATTTTTTTTTTTTTTAAGTTGAATCTACATGCAAAAATATAATGTATAATCTTCTTCAGTCTGGCTTCAAGAAAAAGCAAAGCACTGAAACTGCTCTTATTCAGTTACTTAATAACCTGTGTATGAGCGGGAGATGGGGGGGGTGGTTAAATGTCCTAGACCTTTTATCAGCATTTGACACAATTATCTGTTAAATCCTAATAGATAGGCTAAAGTGGAACTCCACCCAAAAGAGGAAGCTCTGCTTATTTGCTCCCATTTGATACCTTTCAGAGGGCAGAGCAGGTTCCTGTTTTTGACTTTGGGCTGATCTCACTGTGGCAAAGTCAGCAGGAAGTTCCCCCCCCCCCCCCCCTGCCAAGCCAGTCGCAAAGGGCATTGCGCTTCGTGCATTAGCAGTAGGGAACCGGGTGTGAAGGAGCAAGGCTTCACTGCTGGTTTCCCTTACTGGAGATGGCAGCAGCAGCACTCGATAGCTGATTGAAAAATTGGCTCGGGTAAAGACACCGCTGGATTCCTGCACATGTAGGTGTCCTAATATTAAAAGTCAACAACTACAATATTTGTATTTTTCCTGAAGGATCCTGGAGCCCTACTTTAAAGGTATTTTGTGGCATAGATAGCACAGATCTTTAAAGCTAAACTCATAGATGCAATTAAAAAGCACCTCTTTTTTTAGTGGTGTCACATATGTAAATTTTAAAGCTGCTAATAATTTATCTTAAAACCAGAACATTTAGTTAATAATTAAACTGCAAAAAACAGTAATGATATATCTAAAATGAGGTGTCGGGCCATGTACCCAGAGGACATATACTGCTGGCTAATGCATCACATTCATCCTTCTCACATTATGATTAACTATACTTCCCATTATACTGTGGAAATAGTAGTAAATGGCTGTTATGTGTGGGGGTTGTGGGGGGTTTGATCATCTAAATCAGTGGAGGCTGGTGGTATATTTTTTGGGGGGTTGGCAAACAATCCACCCCCCAGTCAGAAGGTCACCAGCCCCACACTTAACTAGGTCACAGGTAGCACTTCCTCTGAGCAGCGAGCTGCGCCTCCTCTTCCTGGTGCTTCACGGTGCCTCCTCCTCCTGGTGCTTCACGGCGTGTGAACAGTCCTCGCCATAGGCTACCAAAGAAGTTGAGTGAACATGCTCAGTGTCATATCCAGAAGTTGTCTTTGGGAAAAAGATGTATGAGTGCTGCCAGTATTGCTGCAGAGGTTGAAGGGGTGGGGGGTCAGCCTGTCCGTGCTCAGAACAAATGCCACACAATGCATCAAATTGGTCTGTATAGCTGTCGTTCCAGAAGAAAGCCTCTTCTAAAGATGATGCACAAGAAAGCCCGCAAACAGATTGCTAAGGACAAGCAGACTAATGACATGGATTGCTGGAACCATGTCCTGTGGTCTGATGAGACCAAGATAAACTTATTTGAATCAGATGGTGTCAAGCATGTGTGGCGGCAACCAGGTGAGGAGTACAAAGACAAGTGTGTCTTGCCTACAGTCAGGCATGGTGGTGAAAGTGTCATGGTCTGGGGCGAGTACTGCTGGCACTGGGGAGCTAAAGTTCATTGAGGGAACCATGAATTCCAACATGTACTGTGACATACTGAACCAGAGAATGATCCACTCTCTTTGGAGACTGGGCTGCAGGGCAGTATTCCAGCATGGTAATGACCCCAAACACACCTTCAAGATGACCACTACCTTGCTAAAGAAGCTGAGGGTAAAGGTGATGGACTGGCCAAGCATGTCTCCAGACCTAAAACCATCATGTGAACATCTGTGGGTTATCCTCAAATGGACGATGGTGGAGAGCAAGGTTTATAACATCCAGCAGCTCTGTAATGTCATTAGTGATGGGCGAACTTCCGACGAGACGTTTCGCGAACCACAAACATGGCCAAAAGTTCACGAACCACAAGGTTCGCGGCGGACCCCTTTGACTTTAATGGCAGGCGAACCTTAAAAACCTCCAGGTCATATTTTCAGCCACAAAATACTTACTAGCTGTGCACACATAGTCCCACAACATGGACACTGACATAACAAAAGTTATAAGTGAATCTGGGATCGACAATGACAAGCATTCTTTTTTTATCTGTGAAATTTTGACAATTCAGGAGCGCATGAAGGCCATGGAGGAGAGGCAAGGTCAGGGCAGGCTATGAAGGGGGTGCAGGAGATGATTAGTGCCACAGTCAGGGCAGCACAGTCCTGTGCCAGTGTCCCAGTGAGCCAACCTGTGCTTGAGCCCCTGACCCTTCCCTCTGCCTGGCCCTTACCCCCACCTATGCAGGGCTCCACTGCGGTGGTCCAGAGGTGCCAGTCCAGTGCTGATCCTCAGCCATGGTGCTGGCACTCCCTGCTGATTGGCTTCTCCGCTGCTATCTCCCTCACTGACGCCAGCACCGAGATAGAGAGCACTGACACCAGCACCATGATAGAGAGCCCTGACACCAGCACCGTGATAGAGAGCCCTGACACCAGCACCGTGATAGAGAGCACTGACACCAGCACCGTGATAGAGAGCACTGACACCAGCACCGTGATAGAGAGCACTGACACCAGCACCGAGATAGAGACCACTGACACCAGCACCGAGATGGAGACCACTGACACCAGCACCGTGATAGAGAGCACTGACTCCCACACCGTGATAAAGAGCACTGACACCACACCAGCCCCAAGATAGAGAGCACTGACACCAGCACTGTGAGAGAGAGCACTGACACCAGCACCATGATGGAGAGCACTGACACCAGCACCGTGATAGAGAGCACTGACACCAGCACCGTGATAGAGAGCACTGACACCAGCACCGAGATAGAGAGCACTGACACCAGCACAGAGATAGAGAGCACTTCTGCAATTTCCCACTTTGGCTCAAGCCTGTTGCTCCTGCCCTACCCCTACCAACCCTGCAGAAGGGCCTGCCTCTTCCTCTGCCTGTCATTTTTTAAATGGCCCTGTGACAAAAGTCTCTAGAGAAGTGCAGTATATGTGGAAAATGGTATATAACACCCCGCTTCAATCTTTCGTTTTGGGGGGGCCACTGGTCTATCACACCAGTTATAATACTTTTTTCTAATTGCATTTGTCACTCTTTGTAGTATCGCTGCAGAACCGCTCAGCAGTCACAATGCTGCACAGTGGAAATGCACTATACTATGCTTTCTATATTTGCAAGTATTTTATATGTGTATTACACCCCTATATACTGCACACCAAATAGTACACCTATACCTTTGTGGACCTAATAGTAGCTAGCTAGTAGCTAGTGAATTGCAGACTGTCCCTGCTCCAAACACCAAACTGTCCCTCCCTACACTGATAAACAACAGCTGCAGAATCGGTCAGCAGCACAGCAGTGCAGTATAATATGCTTTCTATATTTGAAAGAAAGTATATTATACGTGTATTACATCCCTATATACTGTACACCTATACCAGTCCTTAAAAGGACCTTTGTGGACCTAGTAGTAGCTAGCTAACTGTCCCTCCCTACACTGATACAAGACAGCTGCAGAATCGGCCAGCACTCAGCAGCACAGCAGTGCACCATAATATACTTTCTATATTTGAAAGAAAGTATATGATAAGTGTATTACAACCCTATATACCAGTGATGGCAAACCTTGGCACCCCAGATGTTTTGGAACTACATTTCCCATGATGCTCAGCTACACTGCAGAGTGCATGAGCATCATGGGAAATGTAGTTCCAAAACATCTGGGGTGCCAAGGTTCGCCATCACTGCTATATACTGTACACCTATACCAGTCCTTAAAAGGACTTTTGTGGACCTAATAGTAATAGCTAGTGATTACGGACTGACTGTCCCTACTCCACACAGCGTCCTTTCCCTACACTGACAAAAGACAGAATGTAAAATGTCCGCCAGATCAGGTCTATTTATAAGGTAGGTGGTATGTCCATGTGCTGAAATGTTTCAATTGGCTGTCCTGTACCCCATGATGGATGTTTCATGGGTCAAAGTGCTTCACAATGTAAACGCATATGTCCGCCGCGAACTGACCGTGGGGCGAACCGCAAGGCCATCTCTAGTCATCATGGAGGAGTGGAAGAGGAGTCCAGTGGCAATCTGTGAAGCTCTGGTGAACTTGATGCCCAAGAAGGTTAAGGTAGTGCTGGAAAATAATGATGGCCACACAAAATATTGACACTTTGGGCCAAATTTGGATATTTTCACTTAACCTCCCTGGCGGTATCCCTGAGCGTGACTCGGGTTTGTTTTTTTTCTTGTATTATCGGTAACCCCGAGTCACGCTCGGGGTAACATTGCAGAGCGGCGAGCGGAGATCTTACCTTCTCCCGGCGCTCCAGCGATGTTCTCTGCTGTCCTCCGTGTCCTTCCCTGTGATCGCCGACACGATCGCCGGCGAGATCACGCCATCCTGACTTCCTGGTTCCGTTCTCTGCGAGCAGCAGCGGCGCACGGGTTCGGAACTGGGCGGAAATTTCAAAAAGTGAACACAACACAAACACATAAATAGAGGTGATACATTGTAATCTGAGAGGATTACACTGTATCATCTCTATCCAACTGATAAACTATACAGTGCCCCTTGCCTCCAATAAAATAAAATATAACATGGCATCCAAAAAGCGCCACTTCGCTACAAAATCACCATTGGACCAGCTGAGTGACAGCGATAGTGACACGGAGTTGCTCGCAGAAATTACCGATAGCGAGTCGTGGGGAGATTTGTCGTCTGACACTGACACGGATCTGACAAGTGACAGCGGTGATGATCCTGCACCTGACCTCAGCGATGTGCGCAATTGGTGCCCTATCGACTGCGATGCAGACCAGGTAGCGCCGCCAAGATTCCCCTTCACTGGATCACCTGGGATGAAGGTAGATGTCGAACGTGACAATCCTCTGGCATACCTGCAATTATTTCTCACTGAGGATGTAATTGAAAAAATTGTCACAGAGACAAACCGCTACCAGGTACAGCAATCCGCTACGCTGCATGCCAGGTTTTCCCGAAGCAGAAAGTGGGAACCAGTGACCAAAGAGGACATCTGGCAGTTCCTGGGACTCATTATTCTTCAGGGGGTGGTGGGGAAACCGCTCCAGAAATGGTACTGGACCACCAATAAATTACTGGCCACTCCGTTTTTTGGCACCGTGATGTCCAAATACAGTTTTTCCCTCATCATGAAATATTTCCATTTCACGAACAATGAAGAGTTTGATGAGGCCACGCATCCTGCACCCAAACTCAAAAAAATCTGTGAGGTATCGCAAGTTATTGTGAGCAATTTCCAGCGGACCTAGGTGCCAGAAAGGGACGTCTGCGTGGATGAAAGCTTGATGGCCTACAAGGGACGCCTGAGCTGGATACAATTTATTGCATCCAAAAGAGCGAGATTTGGCATAAAGTCCTACATGCTCTGCGAGTCATCCACCGGGTACATCTGGAATTCGGTCATTTACACCGGTAAAGGTACGAAGTTCAACCCCAGGTACAGCGGCTATGGGATGGCCACATCATTAGTCCTCACACTGCTGGAGCCATTGCTGAACCAGGGATATTGTGTCACCATGGACAACTTCTATACCTCTCCGGAACTTTTTGAGGTTTTGCTAAAAAACAAGACCGATGCGTATGGTACTGTTAGGCCTAATCGACATGACATGCCATCTCTGTTCTCCAGGAAAAATCTAAAAACCGGAGAAATGGTTGCCTGGCAGAAGGGAAAGATGATGGCAATGCGATGGCGAGACAAGAAGGACGTGTGTCTCATGAGCACGGTGCACAATACCTCCACTGCCATGATCCACACCAAACGTGGGAAAGATGTGCTGAAGCCGCAAGTCGTCATAGGCTATAATTGCACTATGGGAGGTGTGGACAGAGCCGATCAGGCAATGACATTTTATCCGGCTATGCGCAAGCAGCAAAAAAAATATTATAAAAAGATTTTCCGGCATCTTCTGGAGCAATGCCTTTGGAACGCATATGTCCTATACAGAGCACAGAGTCGCAAGCCTCTTATTCATGCCGATTTTACCTGGAAGGTGGCTGAGCAGATTTTCCTCCAACACCAGACACCATCAGGATCTGCGATCAGACCTGGACGACATGCTGTTGACGTTGTCAACCCAGAACGCCTAACAGGTCGTCACTTTGTGGACTACATACCACCAACCGCAAAAAAGGCAGCACCTACCAGGATGTGCGTGGTTTGCTGCTCAAAGAGAGATAGCAGTGGAAAAAAAGTCAGAAAAGAAAGCCGGTTCTATTGTCCGGATTGTGATGTTGGACTGTGTGCTGTACCTTGCTTCAAAATTTATCACACTCAGGATGTTTATTGAATTTTCTTTGTTTGACAAATTTAATTATTTCGCATTACATTATTGAATAAAATTGTATATTATTTATCAGATTATAATTCATGATTTTGTGTTTCAAACGTTATCACATCTGGGATGTCTACTAGAGCCTTGTTTGGTCAGGTTTTAGTAAGTAATTACTAAGAATTGCAGGCCTATGATACATAACACCAAATTTCCATGCAAAAGAATTGTACCGCTTTTGGAATAGAATTCCTGACAGAATCATGCCGCCAGGGAGGTTAAGGGTGTACTCACTTTTGTTGCCAGCGGTTTAGACATTAATGGCTGTGTGTTGAGTTATTTAGAGGGGACAGAAAATTATTATACAAGCTGTACACTCACTACTTTACATTATAGCAACGTGTCATTTCCTCAGTGTTGTCACATGAAAAAATATAATAAAATATTTACAAAAATGTGAGGGGTGTACTCACTTTTGTGAGATACTGTACATGAAATAAAAATTTGTCCCAGTGCTTAGCCTGACATGTAAACCAATACCCTAGGTTTCCTTGACTCTGGCCCTGAGGCTGTTTTTCAGTGTTTTCTGCCACTTGGTAAGATACTCCTGAGCAATGGTCTGCCGTATCATTTATATGTAGATAACAGTCCATATTTAGTCTTTAGGTTTGATATTAAAGACTCCTCATCATAAACCATACATCCCCGTGTAACCAGGCTACAAGAACAAATGAATAGTAGCCAGCTACATTTGATCAAAGACAAAACTGAAGTTTTTGTGCTTGGAAGTCAACACCCAACAGGAAACAAAAAATGTATACTATATATATGCAGTAGGTGTAGTGATTAATAAGGAATACGTGTTTAGCATGCGTTTGGGAATCATGGATCCACAGGAGTTCCTAAAAGTTTGATGAAGTCCCAGTTAAAATCATGATTCTAAAGTAATTTTTAATATTTTTAAATCTGCAGCTTTTATTAAAATAATAAGTGGTGATCATGTTATGAAGGTCCATGTTCAGGCACCGCCTGTTTAAGGTAAAAACACTTGTTCCTTTTACTTTATTTTCACCTCCTAGGTTGTCACCTATATCAGCCCGCAACAAAAAGGATCTCCAGGTAAGGAACATTGCAACAGGTTTACAAAAAAATGTGCTTGAGAAAACTGTATACAGTACAGTAAGGCATGATGTCACACACACTGAAAATAGATTCTGGGTTTACTACAGTAATATAGTTCCCTCTTCCTGGTACATTGCAGTGTTGTCAACCGTCAGTATTTTTACTGGCAGCCAGTAAAAAATGGGCACTTTTCTTCTGCCAGTAAATGCCAGTAAGAGGAAAAGGTTGCCAGTAAAAAATTATGGCTGTGACGCTTAGCACAGAAATGCGCATGCCTAGCTTAGGTCCGGAGCCAGCCGAGACCATCCAGGTGCCTGCTACAGTGTGTTCGGGCAGTACTGGAAGGGGACGGGTCTGACAGAGGCGGTGCCTGAGCGCTTTGTGTGATGTATGGTGCAAGGGAGCCGAGCAGAGTAGAGCGGCAGGAGCTTCGTGTGTGGGTCTGTGGGACAGGAGCAAGGCAAGCCAGGAGCGGGACTGTCAGTGCTGTTTGGACTGGAGGGGACTGAAGGGACCACCTAGCGTGGAATGGAGGCTGTCACTGTGACTCAGGAAGGGATGTGTCGGTGATCTTTACTTCTGCACACTGCTGTCGGTGTCACTGTGAGAGTCCATTTCATGTGTGAGTGTGCCACCCATTCAAATTTGCTGCCGCTGATCCACTTCCTTACTATATTGAAAATAAAATAAGAAAAATGCTTTTTGCCTTAATCTCTACCTTAAAGTGATTGTAAAGGTTAATTTCTTTAGTAAATAACAAACATTTCATACTTACCTGCTCTGTGCAAGAGTCGCATTCCATGGGGGCACTCTTGCAAGCGTGCTCCCGAGTCCTGCTGCGTTCATTGACACAGACAGCAGGACTCGGCCCCGCCCCTCAGTGTCACTGGATTTGATTATCAATCTATCCAATGAGGACCTGAGACAGTGGCTGGAGCTGCTGGGCTCGTTCTCAATGCTGGAAGGATTGGGTTCGGGTAAGAAAAAAGGGGGCTCTGGGGGGCAGCTGCAGCACAGAAGGTTTTTCACCTTAATGCGTAGAATGCATTAGGGTGAAAAACCTTGAGACTTTACAACTCCTTTAAATCACATTGCTAATTGCATATTCTTATTTGTAGCCTAAATACTAAAATTTGCACTTAAAACTGAAATTTTGTAGCTTTTGGAAATGCCAATAAAAACGTGGCTGTGTCAGTAAATTTTGGGTGTCATGTCAGTAAATTTCAATCTGGTAGGTTGGGAGTACTGGTACATTGCTTTTGTTATGACATCAGATGTTCAACATCTCTTGTAGTCTTTAAACCCAAAATGCATAATTTCTAAAGGCATTCAACCTTGATGCACAGTGGAGTTGATTTACTAAAGGGGCTGTTCACTTTGCAAAGGGAGTTTTCATGAATATATTTTCCTTAGCGCTTAGGAAATGCGAAGAAATTTCACTTTGCAAAGAATACCCAATCACGTGCAAGGAAAATAAAAATAAAAATGCTAGCACATGATTGGATAATGGAAGACATCAGAGCTTCATCTCATTCATTAAGCAGTCTATTTTTCTGTAGTAAATCAACGCCCGCATCTTATCCCTTAGACCATAAGCTTGTTTGGGAAGGGTTATAATTCCTATTGTGTTTAATATGTAATGCATTTATGTACAAGTTCAGACCATTATCATAAATCATTTGTATAGTGTTGCAGAAGATGTTGGTGTTATATGAATTGATATTGATGGAATGGATTAGACATTCATCAGTATTTACATTCTGTTTTTCAAACTCACTAATTTATTATAATATAAGAGTATTAAGTGAATACAGCAAGCAATCAATGCAACTATTGATGGGTAAGAGCAGAAGGATTAAACAAACATCATATTATTTGATTCTACCCACAATTATGGCATAGACTACCATTACACTTACATATAAAGTGGTTGTAAACCCTAACATATACCCAGTGATACACAGATAAAACACATAGATGAAACAAATCCTCTTACATATGTTGTACATGTTTATCTGCGGCAATCTCATCTGTAGATCATTCTAAAAACACACAAATCAAAGGATTTTGTTCTCAGCTCTAGCAGCAGGGGGAAGGGATCTGAAGTCTCACCAAGCAGATCTCAGTGAGGGGACTTCTGAGCCCTGATTGGAGGGGGGGAGGGGGGGGGGGACACACCGCTTCACACCAGAAAACATGTAGAGCTGTGGCTATGAATCAAAGGCTGTGTGCTGGAGCTCCCCTGCCAGTCAACTTTTTTATCTCTTGGTTTGGAAAACCTGTCAGAAGTGACTCATGCTGATAACAGAGGAATGTGGCACCATAGGGAAATCCCACTCAATGCTTTGGATAGACTTTCTATTACGCTGAAAAAAAAATCATTATATGCTGCGCTGATATGATGGTCAATCTGTAACTTAAGCATGGACATAGATATATACATAATTGCATACTGTAGGTAAATATAGACATGTGTTTGTGTGCATTTTTTAATTGTGTTAGTAAAGTATTTTTTTAAGAATTTGGAATAACTTTTGTTAAAGTGGTTCTTAAGGAAAAAGGTTTATTGTTTTAATATATTCTCTGCATTAAGATAAAAAACCTTCTGTGTGCATCAGCCCCCCCTGAGCCCCCATAATACTTATCTGATCCTCATCCCGATCCAGTGATGTGCAGAAGTGCTTCGCCAATCCGGGACTTTCTCTCCTGATTGGCTGAGACACAGCAGTAATGCCATTGACTCCTGCTGCTGTCAGTCAAAGTCAGTTAGCCAATGAGGAGAGAGAGAGGGGGTGGGGCCAAACTGCGGCTCCGTGTCTGAATGGACACACGGAGCAGCGACTTGGCTCGGTGCCCCCTTAGCAAGCTGTGGGCACTTGAAAGGAGGGAGGGGCCAGGAGCGCTGCGAAGGACCCAAGAAGAGGAGAATCCAGGCTGCTCTGTGCAAATCCATTGCACAGAGCAGGTAAGTACAACATGTTTGTTACTTTTAAAGAAAAAAATAATAGATTTTAGTATCACTTTAATTTCACATTGGGTCAAATTGAGCCAAATGAGGCAGGCCAAATTTGCAAGATTTAGAATGGCCTTAAAGAAAAATTCTGTAGATTTTTCTCAGTTAGCGGGTCACTACTCAACAGTGAAATAACTCTTTTTTTTTAAAAAAGCCTTGTACATATTTCCAAATCAAGTGGAGGCATTCTAGAGAACAAAGACTGGCAACAGCAAGGGAAATAGTTTAATGAAACCCATCTGAATTGAACATTTTGTTTATCGGTGTTAACCCCTTCATCATGGCTCAAGTCCTGCAGGAACGCATGGGAACGGAGTTCCTGTACTTTTTCCACAACAGGAACTCAGTTCCCGTTAGCAGCTGCGTCCTGCAAGACTTTGAAGTATGCGAGCTGTGTGGCAGGTGCTACACCAGCAGCTGCCAGCACAGCTCGCAATAGTAAGTGCCGCACACCAGGGGTGGACTGACCATTCAGGCATTGCCAGTAGGGGGCCCCATGACAGCTTCCTCTTCGATCTACCTGTCAATCACAGCTATCTGACGGGTAGATCAGGTCCCTCCTGCTAAGAGATTGTATTTAGTCAGACCTCTCATGATGCGCTCCTCCCCGCCGTCCCCTCCTGATTTTCTGTCTCCTCACCCCCCCCAGTCTCCTGCATACTTGCTCTGTGTGTCCCGCTGAATCCCCCCCCTCCTCTATCATATGATGACAGAACCCAGAGGAGGAGCACAGCTATTCTGCTCACAGGATGTGCAGGGGGAGAGGTGAGCTGAGGGAGGAACATCAGTTTCGGGTGGTAAGCTGAGCACAATGCCTGGCAAAGTTTAATGCCAGGATGGAAGTTTATGTGGAAATATGTGAAGGGTTGGAATAGCAGCGAGCGTGTGTTGGAGCCCTGCAGAGTTTGCAGCCCCCCAAGCTAACATACATCTCCTAAGCAGGAACACATCACTATCTCCCTAAGCATTCTGTCCAGATAATGTGCAGTTAATTTATGACCTTTCCGTTTAACCCTGTGTTATCCAAACTCTGTTCAATGAAAAGTGTAAACTCACCACATAAACACTCATAAACACTATATACAAAATAACATTCCCCAATAAAGATCAGAACACGATGTTCACATTTGCATGGAAGCACAATTGAATAAATGCTGATTATTCAGAGAATTACCGTATTTATGTTTATTGAGGATTGTTTTGTTTTTTATGTACTAACAGTTAAGCTTCATACACACAATACGAAAATTGGATGAAAAATACTACTTTTGAAGTGTTCGTGCATATGAGCGTATCATTTTTTTTTTTTGGTGGGGGAGTGGATCTTGGGTGGGAGTTCCCACACTTTTTTCCCCAGGACTTGACCCCTTCCCTTCATGCCTGTGCTATAGCCAAAAGACGGCTACAGCATAGGCCTAAATTGCAGGGATGGTGTCCATGTACGCATGAGCTGCCTGTGGGGCACACACAGTGCACTCTGTGATCAGCGAGTCAATGAGACTCAGCTGATCACAGATCAGAGTAAGGGGCCGATCCCTTACCACATGATAAGCTGTCAGCCAAAGACAACTGATCACGTGATGTAAACAGAACCGGTAATCACCTGTTTTTTTCCTCACGCTGATAATGTGAGGAGAAAGAAAAACCCAATCACCGGATTCTGTCAGAGGGACATCGGTCCCAAACACGGAGAGCTGCTGCCTTATCTGTGCACACCTACCAGTGCCCACCAGTGCCACCTACCAGTGCAAATCAGTGCACATCAGTGCCACCTACCAGTGCTCACCAGTACCACCTACCAGTGCCCACCAGTGCCACCTATCAATGCCCACCAGTGCCACCTGTCAGTGCTGATCAGTGCTGCCACACAGTGCCCATCAGTGCCTCATTATCAGTGTCACCAGTCCCTATCAGTGCCACCTATCAGTGCCCTTCAGTGCCATCTATCAGTGCACTTCAGTGCCACCCATCAGTGCCACCCATCAGTGAAACCTATCAGTGACCACCAGTGCTGCCTCATCAGCGCCCATCAGTGCCACCTTATCAGTGGCCATCAGTGCAGCCTCATCAGCCCATATCAATGAAGGAGAAAAAATACCTGTTTGCAAACTATGAAACTTTTTTTTTTTCAAAATTGTTGGTCTTTTTTCGTTTGTTTAGCAAAAAAAGACCCCAGTAGGGATTAAATACCACCAAAAGAAAGCTCTATCTGTGTGAAAAAAAATATAAAAATGTCATATGGGTACAATATAGCATCACCACGCAATTGTCATTTAAAATGTGAGCTAAAAATGTGCCTGGGCAGGAAGGGGGTATAAGTGCCAAGTAGGTAAGTGGTTAAATTACTAAAGGCAAATAGACTGTTCATTCTGCAAATTAATTATCCCCAAAGCTTAGTGAATGAGGAAAAGCCCCGCTGTCTACCATGATCCAAGCATGCAAAAATGCTTTTTTTTTGTAATTATTTTTCATTTTTCTTGCATGTTATTGGGATTTCTGTACAAAATTGAAGCTTCACCACAATCCCTAAACTCTGGAGAAAATGTCCCTTGCAGAGTGCAAGTAAACTGTCTATTTGCCTTTAGTAAATCAACCTAATCGCATGCATTGCCCCATTGACTCTTTGTAATTCTGACGCACTGCAGATGTTGGAGATGCATGCAAGGCTCTTATTTTGATGCCTATGTACAGTAAAGGAGGCATTAAAAAAATGAGTGAAGCCTTGAAAAGTTCTCTGGTTTACAGCGTGCACTATGTGCAGCAGAGCAGAGATTTGAAGATCATGTTTATAGTTATGCTATAATTATGTTTAGCATGAAAACACATCAGCAAACCTTAAGGATTCCAATTAGATGCTTAATTAACCATAGTGATCTTAGTGTTATGAAGCAGTAGACTGTTAAAAATGAGTCACTGGTATCATGACAGTATAAAAAAAATGAATGCAGTGATTAAATCATCCCTTACATAAAATGTAATTTGTAGTGTTATTTAAATACGTATAGTTTTATGATAACACTGTATGGCTGGAGAGGAAAAAGATTGGTGTGCACAAACTGTATTCTGTGCAGCTAACTGCAATTAAAGGAACACGCTACAAAAATATGTAAATAAGCAAATAGTAAAAAGGAGTTCTTAACTGGAGTTATAATACTAACAACAGTGCTAATCAAAAATAAATAAATAAAAAATGCATTTCATAAACACAAGTAACCCATATCCTATACAAAGTGCTCTAGTGATCCAGAAAGTGTCTATGTATATCCCCAAAGTGCAAAGTCCATAAAGGGCATATACCAGTATGTATTCGTAAAATGCAAAGTCCTTTAATGCAGATGCCAATTTAAGGAGAAATGTCTTAACTCCTGTACTTACATGTTGTTACTCCTCTATGCACATCCAAATGGTGGTGCACTCATTTGGTATGGTTGGTCATTTGTTGACCATACACACAACAAGGCTGCATGCACATGACCAGAAAGTGGTGAGGATCCCTCATATTAGACTGAGCAATTGTTTCATAGTGCTGGATGTCAAGTACCAAAGGGTGTAAGTGTAATTTTAATGTAATTCTATTTGATTCAACTAATATAATGTATAATCTAAATACACATTTTTTGGATCACTGGAGCACTTTGTAGAGGGTTATAATTTGTATTTTTTCAATTATTCCATTTATTTGTGATTAGCACTATTTTTAGTATTACATTCTTCAGTATCTATTTGATATTTACACAGCAGCAGGGACAATTGTAGACACTCACTCAGGTTGAACTGGATGGACTGGTGTCTTTATGCAACCTTACTAACTATGAAACTATGAAACTATGAAGAAGGAGGGAGTGGTAATTTGCAGGTGTAACTGCAAGTAGGAATGATGGAGAGCGTCTTAAGGAACTGGTGAACACTTTCGTAGTTCATTGACACTTCCTACAGCTTACAAACAGAAAGCTATAGGTAGTGCTTGCAGGAGCCTGACATTTGCACCTGTGATCTGTTGATCATGGATGGTATGCTCTGTAGGTTCTTTAGAAATAAAATACATTTTTACCTGCAAAAATATGTGCATTTATTATATTATTTTAAAAGGTGAAGTTAGCCTTTAAAGTGGGGTGCCCCTTAAAAAAAAATTAAGAGTCAGCAGCTACAAATACTGCAGCTGCTGACTTTTAATAAGTGGACACTTACCTGTCCCAGGGTCCAGCAATGCTCTGCTCATCCCCCCTCCGCTCAGCGGTGCCGGCATTCTTACTGTGAGCACCCAGTTGTGGCTTCACAGCCGGGTACCCACTGCGCATGCGCGAGCGGCTCCGAGTGCCGTGATACGCCATGCAGTCATCTGGGACAGGTCACATGTCCCAGATGACTGACTGCACCGAGAGGAAGTGACGTCAGGTGCCCGGGCACTGAAGGAGACTACGAGGGTCCCCCTAGCAACAGGCATTTAGAGGCGAGTTCATTTTTTTTTCCAATTTTTTTTTTTGGAGGAATTTTACTCATATTTTTTGGGGGGGGAAACACCACTGTAAGGTCCATTTAGACCTTTCTGGCCCAGTGCATTACACCCATTGCATTCATTTGAATAGGCTGCCTATGTACTACAACAGATATAATGATGATAGGGGCGCTAGAGTAAATATAAATATCAAAAAATGTGAAAGTTTGATAATTAAATGGTATCTAAAATAATACACACCATATTACAAAACTGCAATAAACAAAAAAAATTATTACAACCAAAATATAGTAAAAAACAATAATAAATAAAGTCCCAATTGGGTGATGACACCAAAAGGAAAACAAAAAAAACTTAAATAACTATAACTCCAAAGTCCAAAAGACAGTGATTTTTTCAGTGAAAAACTCCTTCTGAATCCATAAATCAAAAGACTGCTGGAATCTTCTATAACGTAATGAAACGTCCCTTCACCAAAAACTTATGGACATAGAAACAACACCCCACTTGTGAAGATAAAGATGTCTTCTTACCAGATGCTGTTGACTACTTTAATTAAAAAGATAGTCAAATAGGCTTATGCAGGTTGATTCCCTGCTCACATGGAATAAGGTGGACCTCGTATGGACAGAAGCTTCTCCTCATAGACTCAGATAGGTCATAAAAAAAGCCAAACAAAAATCCATAGCGTAACACCGTTTAATAATAAAAATAAATTTAAAAAACATAAGGCCAAATGGCTGCTTACATATGTCGGTGCCCAACCTGGCACTGGGGCTGCTTGCTTAAAACAAACATTTCGTAATGGATACGTAGTTCCTCGTGGTGTAGGCGTGCGTTCCACCAAAGGACAGCCGATAACCAAAGACGACCGGAACTAGACGTAAACGAACGTGACTGGATACCGCCTCGACGTACGTTTTGTTTGACACGTCATCAGGAAGCGTACCCAGTCACAGAGTCAGCGTTCTTTATAGTGTCTCGATTAATCCATAGACCAATCGAGAAATACTAAATTTAATACGCAGCCTCAGTCCCACTTAAGGCTTACAACAATAATGATACATTAAAACATAACTAGCAAATAAACATTATAAACGTATTAACCCAAAAACGAAGGGATGAATTATATATGCTAGAAGTTGGAGAGTAAAAAAATATAAAATTAGAAAAATACACATATAATAATCCAATGGAAATGTCCATTGGAAAAAAGAGGGATAGGTTGCTTGTAATTTCCAAATTGGCCACTAGATGTCAATCTATAGTCTGGAAATTTTCTACCACTTATAAGATAAAGAAAAAGGGATTTTTACCTGATTGGTAATTAAATATTTCTAATGAAGAAATATATCATTACCATTACCCCAAAAAAATATCCAGCATTATCTCTGGCTGCCAGACGTGAGGAAAAACCAACAAAAGCCCACATCATAGGCCAGAAAAAAACGCTAAATGAATTAAAAAAATAAAAAAATGGCGGAAAATACCTAGACACAAAAAAATACGAAGGACTTTTCAATCATTGGACTAAAAAACAATTTAAATCGAGCTCTATGTTCATTCCTAGAGGCTGCATAGTTTTTAAATTGTATATCCACTTCGTTTCGTTTTTTGATATTTCCCTTTTCATGTGAGTTCCTCTCCAATGTTTTGAGATCTTATCGATCCCATAAAATTGTCAGAGTGAAGGATCGCTATCGTGATGCGTTTTAAAATGCCTTGACACGCTATGGTTGGGAAATCCTTTCTTAATATTTGTAAGATGTTCATTAATTCTAATTCTTAGCTGTCTAGTAGTTCGACCTACATACTGCATAGAGCAGGGGCATTCCAGCACATATGTTACATGATCTGAATTACACGTAATTAGTGGTTTGATTTTATACTCCAGCTTCGTTACTTGTGATTGAAACTGAGTAATCTTCCTTGATGAACCGGGTCATCTGGTGGTCTTGCAGGCTTTGCATCTCATGCAATAATGGAAGCCGGATCCATCAAGGAAGGTTACAAGTTTTTTTGGGGGGTTGGGGACATTACGGGCTAGTTGATTTCTCAAACTCGGTGCCCTTCTATAGATAAATTTAGGATTCTGTGGGATAATAGAGGCCAAATCTTTATCTCGTTGCAAGATAGGCCAATATTTTTTGAAAATAGTTTCTACTTGTCTATATTGCCTATTAAACCCTGTCACAAAGGCTATAGCTCCTTGATGTTCTGGTTTGGCTTTTGATACTAATAAAGTTTGTCTGTCCATCTGTGACACCTGTGTTACAACTTTCTCTAGAGTTTTTTGTGAGTAGCCTTTTTCGCAGAACCTACTAGTTAGAACCTTAGCTTGTGAATGGAAGTCAGACTCTTCCTCACAGTTCCGTTTTAATCGCATATATTGTCCTTTGGGGACAGCTCCTATCCACTGTGGATGATGGCAACTATGTGTGGGCACGTACCCATTTCTGTCTGTGACTTTAAAATAGGTCTTAGTAACAAACTTGTTATGCTTTTTCATAATAGTAAGGTCCAAGAAATTCACTTCCACCTTACTGCATTCAGCTGTAAACTTCAAGCAATATTGGTTAGCATTCATATTGCTCAAGAAGTCTTTAAAACTCTCTAACGTACCTCTCCAAAAAAGAATTACATCATCTATGTATCTTTTATAGAAAACAAGAGATTTGTGCATATTTTTATAGATGGTTTCTGATTCCCATTTATTAAGAACAATATTGGCTACGCTGGGAGCATAACGTGCTCCCATGGCCACTCCTGATACTTGGTTGTAATACTCATTGTTGGCCCAAAAAAAGTTATTACTCATAGCAAGATCTAGGCCTCTAATCAGGTAATTTATCTGAGCCTTTTTTAATTTGGATTCTTTTATTAGTGCCCACTTTATTGCCGTAAGTGCATCTTTATGTTGGATGTTGGTATAAAGTGACTCAATGTCTACCGTAATCATGATGATATCTTCTGATGCCACCAAATTCTGCAAAAGTACCAGCAGATCTCTGCTGTCTTTTAAGTACGAGGGACTCTTTTTCACTAGTGGTTTGAAAAAGTCATCTAGATATTCTCCCAACCTTGCAAACAAGGACTCCATCCCGCTTATTATAGGTCGACCGGGTGGTCTTTCATTATTTTTGTGTATTTTTGGTAAAATATACATTAATTGGAATTTTAGGAGCGTGTGGTACAAGGTAATCAGCTTCCTTTTGATTTAAAATATCTTTGTATAGGCCCTCAGTTACCCACTCTATAAGTAATGTTTTTATTTTTGAGGTCGGATCACTATTTAATTTTTTATAAGTGTGGGTATCATTAAGTAATCGTCCCATCTCCTGATAATAATAGTCTCGGGATAATATCACGAGACCTCCCCCTTTATCTGCCGCTCGTATCACTATCTGTTTATTTTCCTCTATCATTTTTATGCCTTCCCATATAGTTTTATTTTTAGCCTGTCTTTTAATTTCTAAATTCCTCACATCATGTTGTACCATATTTTTAAACACTTCTATGTGATGATGTGTTCCTTTCTTAGGGTTGAACACAGAATTGTTTTTTAACCCACTATGTACATATAATGACTCAGTGGTGGAGATACTGGTTTTTATAA
Source organism: Lithobates pipiens (assembly GCF_037356315.1). NCBI lineage: Eukaryota > Metazoa > Chordata > Amphibia > Anura > Ranidae > Lithobates > Lithobates pipiens. The sequence continues at coordinate 467,074,820 of NW_027507758.1, read as the reverse complement.
TAGGGTTAATAAAATGTTTTTTAATATTCAGTTTCCTCACGTATTTTTCGATGTCAACAAATAATTCAAACTTGTTCACATCTTTATTAGGTGCAAATTTTAAACCCTGGTTTAATACTTCTAATTCTTTCTCAAAAAACTCAACGCCTGCTAGGTTAAAAATACCCTCATTTACTTGTCTCTCTTTCTTTTTCTTTCTCCTGCCTCCTCTCTTTCCTCGTTTTCTATAGGTTCTTGTGGGGGGTAAGGGGTAGGAGGGAATTTCTTGGACCTTACTATTATGAAAAAGCATAACAAGTTTGTTACTAAGACCTATTTTAAAGTCACAGACAGAAATGGGTACGTGCCCACACATAGTTGCCATCATCCACAGTGGATAGGAGCTGTCCCCAAAGGACAATATATGCGATTAAAACGGAACTGTGAGGAAGAGTCTGACTTCCATTCACAAGCTAAGGTTCTAACTAGTAGGTTCTGCGAAAAAGGCTACTCACAAAAAACTCTAGAGAAAGTTGTAACACAGGTGTCACAGATGGACAGACAAACTTTATTAGTATCAAAAGCCAAACCAGAACATCAAGGAGCTATAGCCTTTGTGACAGGGTTTAATAGGCAGTATAGACAAGTAGAAACTATTTTCAAAAAATATTGGCCTATCTTGCAACGAGATAAAGATTTGGCCTCTATTATCCCACAGAATCCTAAATTTATCTATAGAAGGGCACCGAGTTTGAGAAATCAACTAGCCCGTAATGTCCCCAACCCCCCAAAAAAACTTGTAACCTTCCTTGATGGATCCGGCTTCCATGATTGCATGAGATGCAAAGCCTGCAAGACCACCAGAGGACCCGGTTCATCAAGGAAGATTACTCAGTTTCAATCACAAGTAACAAAGCTGGAGTATAAAATCAAACCACTAATTACGTGTAATTCAGATCATGTAACATATGTGCTGGAATGCCCCTGCTCTATGCAGTATGTAGGTCGAACTACTAGACAGCTAAGAATTAGAATTAATGAACATCTTACAAATATTAAGAAAGGATTTCCCAACCATAGCGTGTCAAGGCATTTTAAAACGCATCACGATAGCGATCCTTCACTCTGTAAATTTTATGGGATCGATAAGATCTCAAAACATTGGAGAGGAACTCACATGAAAAGGGAAATATCAAAAAACGAAACAAAGTGGATATACAATTTAAAAACTATGCAGCCTCTAGGAATGAACATAGAGCTCGATTTAAATTGTTTTTTGTCCAATGATTGAAAAGTCCTTCGTATTTTTTTGTGTCTAGGTATTTTCTGCCATTTTTTTATTTTTTGAATTCATTTAGCGTTTTTTTCTGGCCTATGATGTGGGCTTTTGTTGGTTTTTCCTCACGTCTGGCAGCCAGAGATAATGCTGGATATTTTTTTTTGGGTAATGGTAATGATATATTTCTTTATTAGAAATATTTAGTTACCAATCAGGAAAAATCCCTCCTTTTTGTTCTTATAAGTGGTAGAACATTTCCAGACTACAGATTGACATCTAGTGGTCAATTTGGAAATTACAAGTAACCTATCCCTCTTTGTTCCAATGGACATTTCCATTGGATTAATATATGCGTATATTTGTTTACTTTCTAATTTTTGGCCTATGATGTAGGCTTTTGTTGGTTTTTCCTCACGTCTGGTAGCCAGAGATAATGCTGGATATATTTCTGGTAATGGTAATAATATATTTAAGAATTTTATATATTTCTTCATTAGAAATATTTAATTACCAATCAGGTAAAAATCCCTTTTTCTTTATCTTATAAGTGGTAGAAAATTTCCAGACTATAGATTGACATCTAGTGGTCAATTTGGAAATTACAAGCAACCTATCCCTCTTTTTTCCAATGGACATTTCCATTGGATTATTATATGTGTATTTTTCTAATTTTATATTTTTTTTACTCTCTAACTTCTAGCATATATAATTCATCCCTTCGTTTTTGGGTTAATACGTTTATAATGTTTATTTGCTAGTTATGTTTTAATGTATTATTATTGTTGTAAGCCTTAAGTGGGACTGAGGCTGCGTATTAAATTTTGTATTTCTCGATTGGTCTATGGATTAATCGAGACACTATAAAGAACGCTGACTCTGTGACTGGGTACACTTCCTGATGACGTGTCAAACGAAACGTACGTCGAGGCGGTATCCAGTCACGTTCGTTTACGTCTAGTTCCGGTCGTCTTTGGTTATCGGCTGTCCTTTGGTGGAACGCACGCCTACACCACGAGGAACTACGTATCCATTACGAAACGTTTGTTTTAAGCAAGCAGCCCCAGTGCCAGGTTGGGCACCGACATATGTAAGCAGCCATTTGGCCTTATGTTTTTTAAATTTATTTTTATTATTAAACGGTGTTACGCTATGGATTTTTGTTTGGCTTTTTTTATGACCTATCTGAGTCTATGAGGAGAAGCTTCTGTCCATACGAGGTCCACCTTATTCCATGTGAGCAGGGAATCAACCTGCATAAGCCTATTTGACTATCTTTTTAATTAAAGTAGTCAACAGCATCTGGTAAGAAGACATCTTTATCTTCACAAGTGGGGTGTTGTTTCTATGTCCATAAGTTTTTGGTGAAGGGACGTTTCATTACGTTATAGAAGATTCCAGCAGTCTTTTGATTTATGGATTCAGAAGGAGTTTTTCACTGAAAAAATCACTGTCTTTTGGACTTTGGAGTTATAGTTATTTAAGTTTTTTTTGTTTTCCTTTTGGTGTCATCACCCAATTGGGACTTTATTTATTATTGTTTTTTACTATATTTTGGTTGTAATAATTTTTTTTGTTTATTGCAGTTTTGTAATATGGTGTGTATTATTTTAGATACCATTTAATTATCAAATTTTCACATTTTTTGATATTTATATTTACTCTAGCGCCCCTATCATCATTATATCTTCAGCATGACAAGTTTTCTTCTTGTTCTTTTAGGGAGCAGCTATTAGTTGTTTGATTCACTGACTATAGGTTAATTTGATATTTTTTTATTATTTTTTGTGGCGCGGAGTTTATTAGTTGCTGTTTATCAGCCACTTTTTTTCATATGTACTACAACAGACAAGGAAAGACACCTTCACATTGTTTCCCAATATAGCACACCATATTTGTGATCCATATGCTGAAGTCCTGTTTGCCTATTTATCTGTGGGATTGAACAATGAAGGGCTCCTGTAATGTGTTCTCAATGTTAAGCTTTTTGAGAGGCTCAGTACTTCCCCTCATCCCAGGTGTATAGAGGGTTACAGGTGTCCGGCATCCATTTTAATTTTTTTATTAGAAACAGTACATAACAAGAATACATGATTTTTAAATTCTTGACTGGAGTTCCCTTTTAATTTGTATCAGCTACTACAACCATTATTTTAACAAATTACATCTATATATATATATATATATATATATATATATATATATATATATATATATATATATATATATATATATATATATATTAAATACATTTCAGTACTTTTGAACTTCAACTATGTTACTGGTTTGATCATTCATATTAGAATGCAAGTAACTCTGCTATGGCTTTTAGACTAATGGGGTCAAGGAGCAAAATATTTCATGGATAATCTATTTTGTATTGTTTTCTTTCTCTAATTAGAGTAAAAACCCTAAATTACATTAAATGAAGTGCTTATTAATATGTATGCTGCACTTTTCTGTATACACTTATTTTATATTCCGAAAACATTCTTTTAGCTAGTTAAAGTGGAACTCCAGCTTAAATATATTTATTTAGTTTTGAGGGGGTTAAAAGCATTTTAAACTTTAAACTTTAATTTCATTATTATTGCAGTCCAAATTTGTCTTAGGCCCCTTTCACACTGGGGCGCTTTAAAGCCCTACTAGCAGCATCTTTGGAGTGGTGAAGGAACGGTGTGTATAAAGCACTGCTGCAGCATAGCCATGCTGCCCCATTGATTTAAATGGGGCAGCGCGGCTATGCTGCAGCAGCGCTTTGTGGGTGCTTTTACCCCTTTTTCAGCTACTAGCGGGGGTTAAAAGCGGCCCACAAGCGGGCGAATACCCCCACAAATATGACGGTAAAGTGCCGCTAAAAATAGCAGCGCTTTACCGCCGATGCCACTCCTGCCCCGGTGTGAAAGGGGCCTTAGGGAGAGTTTAACTTTCTCCTCTCCCATTACTAACCATTGTCTGGAAAGTGAAGAAAATCTCTGTAATGAGAAGCAATAAAAGCCTTACACAGATTATAAAGAGGTTGAGAGTTTGATGTCAAGTCCCCCATCTCTCCACTTTGTAGAATCAGAGAACATTGAAAATGCAAAACATCCTCTAAATGGCTCCTGTGCTGAGCGGGCAACTTCCTGTGTTCACAATGCATCAGGCTGGCCAATCAGCACGGGACCCAAAAGCAAGTGGAGATCACTGGAGTAGTGATGTCTACTTCAGCAGTGATTTCCAGCTTTGGAACATCAGCCAGGTATGGTATATACTGTGACAGTAAGTGTGGGGTAAATGTGAATAAATGTCACACAAGGTCCTCACTTTAACCTGCTGGGATATGAAGGGGTTCTGCAGCTGTGGGAGGTGCTATAGCTGTAGCAGAGTTCCCAGAAATATGAGAAGAAAATAATTTGATATCCCAGTAACCTATAGATCATATGACATCCATGATTTTATCTTGTGTGATACATTAGGGGTGGTGTATGCTCTAAAGTGTCCTTGTAATATTATTTTTTCAAGGGGGATATGAAGTATAAACATATGGGGTAGCACTGAGGGTCTAGGGAGATCTGTTTGGTTGTATATGCATGTGCAGTTGTGTTTATTTAAGTAACTCGTAGCAAGGTGCTCCCATGCTTGCATATATAGGCACACATCCCTAATATTCTGTAGATTCCAAAATATATGTTCCTTGGTGGATATCCACCGAAATGTGTTTTCTTAAGGGGGTAAATAAAATTTAAAATATATAGTTACAGTAATTGGTAGAAAGGGTGCAATTTTTATGCATTTAGTAGGAGGTCTTCAGATATTAGGACATATAGTTTTATTAATTACATAAAGTGTAGCACTAAAGCTATCCGTTTCATAGCCTAAACTGAATTAGTGCCAAACAAACAATCATATAAAAAATAAAAAAGTGAATGTATAGCAATATCAAACATGTGTCATACATAATTCATAATAATGTGACTCGTGTGATGAAACAAAACACACGTATTTAAACAAAGAATATAAGGTAAATAAAATTTGTGCAAAAAGTCCTTTTTCGTGCAAAAAAAGTCCCAAGTGATTAATCTAATATTAAAAATTGATGAAAGATGAATAGACCACCAGATCCAAGGATGCGACGTATAGCAACCAGTGTGACAGCACTACCACCTCTGCAGATATAGGCTTACCAAATCAATCGGACCCCCCAAGAACATACGTTCTGTGAGTCTTACACGCTGTGTAATATCCGTAGACAACTTTGGAATCTGATGTTGCGTCCCCAAATTTCTGAAATATCACTCTCCAGGGAGGAGACAGAGGAGCCGCCTAAGAAATCCAAAATCTTTTTTTTCCATTCCTGAAGAAAAAACTTTCCTTTTTCCCCTTTATGGAGGAGTTAAAGGAGCTTATAGAGGGAGCATGGAGGAAAATGGACAAATGTTTTTCCTTAAACCAACTTCAAAAACTGTATCCCCTAGCAGAGTCTGACTCTGCTCTCTTGGACACTCCTCTGGTTGTCGATGATGCAGTGGTTCGCCTAGCTAAAAACATCACCCTGCCAATGGAGGAATCAGCCTCCTTTAAGAATCCGTTGGACCTTAAGAAAGCCTACCAATTGGCAGGAGGCACCTGCAGGCCAGCAGTAGCATTGGCATCAGTCCCTAATGCCATCAGGGTCTGGACTGAGAACATTGAGGTAGATAATCGGCAAGATGTACCTAAAGATGACATCATAAAAGCACTGGAAGAGCTCAAGTTATCTGCAGACTTTGTGGGGGAAGCAGTAATTGATTCAGTTAGGTATTCAACTAGAGCGATGTTGCATACAATTATGGCCAATTATGGGCTCTGTAGCTGAAGCCATGGGCTACCGATGCAGCCTCTAAGCAAAATTGGTGCAAGATCTCCTTTGATGGGAAGTCTTTATTTGGGGACAGGTTGGAGAAGGCAATCTCTCGAGGGACTGGTGGAGAATCGGGATTACTTCCCCAGCACAGGAGGGTTAGGCACTCTCCAGTTTATTCCTCTAAATTCCAATCCTCCAGGAACAGGAACTTCTCACAGTTCCGTCAAAACAGAGACCCCAAAAAGAATTGGAGAACAACTCAAGCTACTTTCTTGAAGTCAAACAAGCAGAGGAGTCTCCCCAACCCCCAGGAGGGGGTGAAATCTTTTTGACATGAGGCCATTCCAAGTTCCTCCAGTCGGGGCCAGGTTGAAGAGGTTTTCCGAGGTCTGGTCCCTGGATGGTATCCACCGTCCGTTTTGGGCATTTCTGGACGTACGTAGATCATTCCCCGCAAGACACATTTGTTCTAACAAAACTGCCAGTATCTCCTCAGAAAGCGGAGGCCCTACAGAAATTTCTTCACCTGCTGGTTCAGCAAGCAGTAATCCCTGTTCCTCCTACTGAGAGATTCACAGGGTTCTATTCTCCTATCTTTCTTATCCCCAAAAACAGTGGAGAATGTAGACCAGTGGTAGATTTGAAGAGATTAAATCATTTCATTCAATTAGACTCTTTCAAAATGGAGTCCTTACAAACTATCATCTAGATGGTCCAACCGGGAGACTGGATGATCTTGGTGGACCCTCAAGATGCCTATTGCCACGTACCCATTCTCCCTGCCTTCCAGAAATTTCTAAGAGTGGCGGTCAGCCACACACACCTCCAGTTCCAGTGCCTTCCTTTCAGCCTGTGCACATCCCAAAGGATATTTTCGAAGGTACTTGTCGCAGTCCTGGCACCCGTCAGGGAGAGAGGTCTGTGAGTTTTCCACTTTTTGGACGACATCCTATTGCTAGCTCCCAACTCAGCTAAGCTTCTGGATCACAGAGAGCTCCTCCTTACCACACTGAGGGATTTTGGGTGGCTGGTGAATGGGGAAAAAAGTCTACTAACCCCAACCCAGTTAATGGTCTACCTCGGTGCTCTTTCAACACCGCAGCCATAACAGTTTGTTCCCCTCCCCCCAGAAGGTAGGGGCTATTTTTCTAAAAGATGTGTCATGTCAGGTCACTCTCTTACCTTTTCAGTGTCAAACTGTCTGAGTTTAATCGGGACCATGTCATCCTGTATCCTGATGCTACCCTTGGCTCATTGGCATCTGAGTATTTTTCAGATGGGCTTCCTGTCACAGTGGAAGAGGCAGTCAATATGTCAGAAAATTTCTATCTCAGTTCCCATGAGAAGGGCTCTCCTCTGGTGGTCGAAGAAGGACCTGATCTCAAGACCTCGTCTCCTTCAATGCCCCTCCTGGACCATCCTTACCACTGATGCGAGTTCAAAGGGTTGGGGAGCACACTGCGATCACCTTGCAGTACAAGGGAGGTGGGACTTTCCCACAGAGAGGGTAGTCTCCAATGTCATGGAGTTACAGGCAGCCTATCTAGCCCTAGTGAGTCTGGGAGAACATCTACATCAGAAGCCGGTCCTATTATGCCTGGACAACAGGACAGCAGTGTCGTATATCCAACAAAAGGGGGAAACCACAGCATCCCTTTACTGAGAGAGGTGGAGCCCATTATGTTGTGGGCAGAGAGAAATCTACTGGATTTGAAGGCAGTCTACCTTCCGGGTCATCTGAACGAGGAGGCAGATCATCTGTTTCAGAAATTGCAAGGCAGCAACAAGTGGTCCCTGCACCCCTCGGTTTTCAATTGGATCAGGAATCTCCAGAATCCTCCAGAAATCGACATTTTTGCCTCAACGACAAATGTCAAACTGCCAAGATCACCCTTGGGCAGAGGCGGTAGATGCCCTCTCAAGCCCGTGGCAATGCAAAACAGCCTATGCATTTCCCCCCCAAAACCCTAATCTCACATTTTCTGCTCAGGTTGATGAGGGAGCCAGAGTGGTGGCAATTCTACCATACTGGCCGAGGAGGCCTTGGTTTCCCTGGGCAATGTGCCTCAGTACTTGTTGGCCTCTCAAAATTCGGGTGCTACCTCAATTTCTCTCTCAAGGGAGATTTGTGCATCCAGCTCCTTACAAATTGAACCTGCATGTATGGGTGTTGAAAGGGAGAAATTCCAATCCTTAGGTTGCTCTTCAAATGTGATTTCAACTCTTTTGAAATCAAGAAAACCCTCCATGAATTATATGTACTCAAAGGTCTGGAATCAGATCCTCCAATTCCTTAGGCCGCGTACACACGGGCGGACTGTTGGCTCAACTTTGTCCGCTGAACAGTGTTTCAGCGGACAGTCCGCTCGTGTGTGGGGCTTCAGCGGACAGTTTCAGCGGACAGTTTGACGAACAAAGTTTTTCGGAAATTCCGAAAAACTGTCCGCTGAAACTTGGTTTGAGCGAACAGTCCGCCCGTGTGTAGGCCACTTTCGAAATGAGCAAACTGTTCCCGCTCGGAGGGAAGTCTGCTCATTTCGAGCGCGTGTGCAGGTAGGCGGGGCCCGCGACGGAGACGTCGCGGGCTCCGCCACCTGGAATGGACTTAAAGGGGAACCCCAACGCCGAAAAAAAATCGGCATGGGGGTCCCCCCAAAGTCCACAACAGACCCTTGTCCGAGCACGCTACCCGGCCGGCCAGGAAAGGGGGGCGAGCGAGCGCGCCCCCCCTCCTGAGCCGTACCAGGCCGCGTGCCCTCAACATGGGGGGTGCCTTGGGGAAGGGGGGGCCGCGCGGCCCCCCCACCCCAAAGCACCTTGTCCCCATGTTGATGAGGACAAGGGCCTCTTCCCGACAACCCTGGCCGTTGGTTGTCGGGGTCTGCGGGCGGGGGGCTTATCGGAATCCGGGAGCCCCCTTTAATAAGGGGGCCCCCGGATACCGGCCCCCCACCCTATGTGAATGAGTATGGGGTACAATGTACCCCTACCCATTCACCTGTAAAATAAAAGTACCCAAAAAAAAACACAACACACGAGATAAAATATTTTATTGCACAGCTCCGGGGGTCTTCCGTCTTCGGGGGTCTTCTCACCGGACTCCTCCGCTATCTTCTTGTAGCTCTTTTGCTAGCGGAGGAGTCCGGCTTTCTTCCTCCCCGCCGCCGGCCTCTTCTCCCGACTTCGGGGGTCTTGTCCCCCTCTTCGGTTCTTCTGCCGGGCCACCGCGCCTTCTTATAGCTCTTTTGCAGGCGGTGGCCCGGTCTTCTGTCGCCGCTGTCGCCGCCGCCTTCCATTCTTCTTCTTCTTCTTGTTCTTCTTGTTCTTCTCCAGGAGATGTTGACACGTCGCTCTCTCCGGCCGGAATGCCAGAGCCGCGCTGAGCGGCCACTTATATAGTGACAATGGGGCGGTGTCATATGGTATATGTCACATGGGTTGGTCACATGGTGACCCCGCCCCCTTACGATGTCATAGTCCCCATGTGACATCAACCCATGTGACCAACCCATGTGACATATACCATGTGACACCGCCCCATTGTCACTATATAAGTGGCCGCACAGCGCGGCTCTGGCGTTCCGGCCGGAGAGAGCGACGTGTCAACATCTCCTGGAGAAGAACAAGAAGAACAAGAAGAAGAAGAAGAACGGAAGGCGGCGGCGACAGCGGCGACAGCGGCGACAGAAGACCGGGCCACCGCCTGCAAAAGAGCTATAAGAAGGCGCGGTGGCCCGGCAGAAGAACCGAAGAGGGGGACAAGACCCCCGAAGTCGGGAGAAGAGGCCGGCGGCGGGGAGGAAGAAAGCCGGACTCCTCCGCTAGCAAAAGAGCTACAAGAAGATAGCGGAGGAGTCCGGCGAGAAGACCCCCGAAGACGGAAGACCCCCGGAGCTGTGCAATAAAATATTTTATCTCGTGTGTTGTGTTTTTTTTTGGGTACTTTTATTTTACAGGTGAATGGGTAGGGGTACATTGTACCCCATACTCATTCACATAGGGTGGGGGGCCGGTATCCGGGGGCCCCCTTATTAAAGGGGGCTCCCGGATTCCGATAAGCCCCCCGCCCGCAGACCCCGACAACCAACGGCCAGGGTTGTCGGGAAGAGGCCCTTGTCCTCATCAACATGGGGACAAGGTGCTTTGGGGTGGGGGGGCCGCGCGGCCCCCCCTTCCCCAAGGCACCCCCCATGTTGAGGGCACGCGGCCTGGTACGGCTCAGGAGGGGGGGCGTGCTCGCTCGCCCCCCTTTCCTGGCCGGCCGGGTAGCGTGCTCGGACAAGGGTCTGTTGTGGACTTTGGGGGGACCCCCACGCCGATTTTTTTCGGCGTTGGGGTTCCCCTTTAAGTCCATTCCAGGCGGCGGAGCCCGCGACGTCTCCGTCGCGGGCCCCGCCTACCTTGACACGCGCTCGAAATGAGCGGACTGTTGCCTCGTGTGTGGGCGAGTCCGCTCATTTCAAAAGTTGCGCGGACTTAGTATGACGAACAAAGTTTGCCGTATTTGTCCGCTCAAAAAGTGCCGTGTGTGGGCGTGTTCGTTCATTCAAAAGTTTGAGCGGACTGTTTGACGAACTTAGTTTCGGCAGACAGTCCCCGCGTGTGTACGCCGCCTTACACTGCACTTCTCTTGGATTTTCTGCAGGCTGGCCTGGACCATGGCCTCAGTCTAAGCTCACTGAAGGTTCAGGTGGCTGCTATTTCGGCAGCTACCCAAAAAAGATGGGCAGAGGACTTGCTCATCATTCAATTCTTCAGGGCAGTCAAAAAGATCCGGCCACCGGTAAACCGTTCTTTTTCTGATTGGGATCTGCCCTTTGTCCTGGACTGTGTGATATCTTAGCCTTTCGTCCCATTAGAATCCTCTTCCTTATGGAACCTGACGCTTAAGACTGCCTTTTTAATTGCAGTGACTTCAGGGAATAGGGCCTCGGAATCACAAGCTTTGGGGGCAGAAGATGAGTACATATTTTTCTTCCTGGATAGGGTGGAGCTACGAACAGTACAGGGTTTTGTCCCTAAAGTATCTTGTCGATTCACTCTCTCAGAAGCCTGAGCGCTACCTACTTTTACAGGTCCACTCTCAGGTTCACTGTAAGAATTGTACATTTCCAGAGTTCTAAGATGCGACCCACAGGCTACAGCCCCCTTCAGAGCATCAAACAACTTGTTCATACTTCCTTTTGACAGGAACAGAGGGAAGGAAGCCGCATCAAGAACTATCGCCTCCTGGATTTGTAAGCTAATCCACAAAGTGTATAGGGGTAGAGGGATGGATCCTCAGGCGGTGAAAGCCCACTCAACGAGGGCAGTCTCTTCATCTTAGGTGGCAAGGGCTAATGTCTCTCTAGAGACTATTTGCAAAGTGGCCACTTGGTCAACCCCAAACATATTCATGCGCCATTACAGGATTGATCCAGGGGCACTCACTTCAGTGGAGTTCGGAAGAAGGGCAATTGAGTCAGCTCTCTCGTCTCTTTAAAAAAATTACCCACCTAGTTGTTAGCTATTTATTTTATCACAGGTATGCTGCCATGGAGGCACCAGGAAAACAGAAAATTATATCATACTTACCGTAATTTTTCTTTCCTGGTGCCTATCCATGGCAGCATACATGCCATCCCTTGGTATTCGATATAATGGGAGAATGCTATAGGGGGGTATGGTTGTCACTTTTATAATGTATTCACTATCCTGAGGGAAGGAGTCCAGGGCAGAGCTTATCACAGGTATGCTGCCATGGATAGGCACCAGGAAAGTAAAATTACGGTGAGTATGATACAATTTTCTGTTTTCTTTCTCTCAGGACTCAGCTGTTTAATTTCTCCCTTTTACGATCTCCACTCCACCCAATGTGTCCCTCACAGATAGGGGGTTCATCTCAGAGATTATTCAGCTGTTCTTCCACTTCAAGGGACTCATGTATCATGTAATCAAAAACATGGCCAACATCGTGCTCTCTGCTATAAAACTTTTACTTATAGCCCTGCTAAAAGAGGAAACATTTGCTTGTTACATGTATTGAGAATGACGTCACAGGCTCGGATCCTCTCCTCTGCACATGTATCAACCTCTAAATATATATACAGTGGAACCTTGGTTTACGAGTAACGCAATTAACGAGCGTTTTGAAAGATGAGCATCTTCTTTTTTTTTTTAAATCCTGACTCGGTGTGCGAGTGTTGTCTCGCAAAATGAGCAGGATTCAAGTCAATGGAGTGTCCAGTACCAAGGGGGCACCGGTGACACTCAGAACGGTTCAGAGCAGTTCGGAAATACTCTGAAAATCTCGGAAATACTCAGAAACACTCCGTTCCTGAGTGTTTCTGAGCCTTTTCGAGGGTTTAGGAGTTCAGCTGAGCTGTCCCTGAATATTTGTGAGTCCCCCCCCACCTCTGGCCACATACGGTATTGCATGCAATAGAAGTCAATGTGGAATGAATTATCTTAATTTCCATTGATTTCTATGGGGAAACTCACTTTGATATGCAAGTGCTTTGGATTACAAGCATTCTCCTGGAACAGATTATGCTTGTAATCCAATGTTCCACTGTGTAATGTTTGGGGGTTCTAAGTCATTTTCTAGAAAAAAATACTGATTTTAACTTTTATGCAACAAATGTCAGAAATAGCCTAAGGCATGAACGGGTTAAACTGGCTGCGCTGTATGTAGCTTCTGACAGGCTGCACAAGGAGCCCCATATCTCTGTAACCATAGGTAACAGGAGCCCCAAATTTTTACCAGTGGTGGGGTAGGACTTTGGCTACATACCCTCCGCATTGGGGTTGCCGAGCTATGTTCATGGCTCTTCCTCACCTGCCTCAGCTGACTGCATGTCCCTGGTGTAATGTATGTTGTGTATCTGTGGGACTGGGTCCGCATTGTCTGGGTGGGCACTGACCTGAGTCACCTAGGCTTGTCTAAGTGACTAGCTGTTGGCTGTTCCTTAGATGTGCTGATGAGATTACTGTTTACAGTTTGCATTGTTTTGCAGCTCTTATCTGATTTTGTGTGGTATATATTTTGCATGAATTTAGTTCCAGTTTGCGCCTAAGCTAGGGACGTCTAGTTCTTGGGTGCAATTCTCAGCATTAATACCTGGTTCCTGGTTCCAGAGTGGAGGAAGCTGTATCTTGGTGGAGATACCCAGGCTGAGTGCCAGGTGGTCCATCACATACCTATTTTAAAAAGTCTATATCACCTAAACTTTCTGTAATCATCATACATTTTTCTGCATAGAGAACAATAGTTAAGAGTGCAGTCAGAAATACTCTACTTTTTGAAGTTTTACAGCACTGACATACATAAATTACATAATTCAGTAAAGGTAATTAGAGGTATAAGTCACATAACAGACAATATAAGTTAATATCTGAATGAAATGTCAATTAATCAATAAATAAAGTAAATGTATTCAGTGCATTAGTTATTACATTGTGCCTGTATGTCTTACATTTTAACCTGGAATGAACATGGAAATAGAGATCTTAAAGATACAGAAATATAATATATTAGCTGTTGCAGAACATGCTCATTTCTCCACACCTTTGTTCAAAGGAATTAGCATAATCGTTGTCATTAAAAACTAAATGGAACTAATTAGTATAATGCACTAAGTGCTATTTTTTCCCACAGCAGGCAGTCACCAAGATTAATTTTCCCCTGGGTAAATTAGCGAAAACACATTGATGCATCTGTCAGCCCCTTTACAGCTGTAGGGCCAGAAACCTGTCGCACTTCAAATTGTCTGAACACACTTGGCATGGCAAAAGTCTTGCCTCTGTCATACATGAACTTTAATGTATATTAACTTTATACTTTTATCTTTTGACTATATGTTGTTGATTTTACTACCTAGAGGAATCCTACAGGTTTTTAATGATTTTGTATTCTTTTGCCGGAAACGTAGTGTGTAATCAAATGCAAGCAATAGCTGATTTCAGGAATAAGGTAACAGCATCCTGTTATGGGTGCTTTTAGACAGTAAATCCCACCTTGAGCAATGAGCTGCAGAGATTACTGCATTGTGAGCACGTATATATAGAAAGTGGCTGCAAAGACCCTGGAGGAGACAAGCTGCACTTAGCAAAAAACAAAAATAGATATAAAAAAAAGTAAATATGATGTATTTTCCTATTTCTTCAGTTACTTCCTGATTTCCAGGCCTAAACAAATAATGTCATACATCCCAGGAGTGTTCAGGAGGGGCTTTCTCAGCTAAGCACACTCCTCCTGCCTGCATGCCTAGGCTAAGGATAGATTGATTCCAGAAAGTAACTTTCACGTGAATCATCTGCCCTTACTCAAGATGGCCCTGGCCAGAAATGCTAAGGGGTATTTTTCAAAGTGAAAATAATGCATAGAATGTCTGTAGAATGTCTGTAGATGCATACGTTTGCTTTGAATATTAGAAATTATTAAATAGAGTTTGTGGTGTTTAGATGCAGTGTAGTTCCACTTTAAAGAGGGATTTCACTGTAAAAAAATTATTAAAATACTGCAGCTGCTGACTTTTAATAAATGGACACTCAACTGTCCCAGGATCCAGCGATGTCGACAGCCAAGGCCGATCGATCGTTCGGCTCTCGGCTACTGCCGCCGCCATTCTAGGTAGGGGAATCAGGAAGTGAAGCGTTGCGGCTTCACTTCCCGGTTCCCTACTGCACATGCACGAGTCGTGCAGCGCAATAGGAATGGTCCGTGCTGTCTCTGGGACCCGTGTGTGTCCCAGCAGACAGCGCGCTGGGACAGGAAGAGGCATAAACCCCTGTGGGAGTCTATGCACGGAAGTGGGTGCAAATACCTGTCTTAGACATGTATCTGCACCCCCTCCCCCTGAAAGGTGCCAACTGTGACACCGGAGGGGGGGATGGTTCCGATGAGCGGAACTTTAGGGTGGAACCCCGCTTTAATGCAATTTTGTATCTTTGTGGACCTTCAACAACTATGATTAAAGGCCAGCAACCACAAGGCACTAAATTGCAGAATTAAAATGGTATTAAACCCAAAACTAAAAATGTAATATATTGCAGCTTACCAATCATTACATGTTGTGGTTGCATTTGTTTTCTTTTTTTAAGGCTTTTTCCCTCTGTTTTCATCTGGTGATTTGGCAAGTAACATCTCTTCTGTATTGGAGCGCCACTACAACAGGGACAGGCACCAACAGAGACAGCTTTGGACAGCAGCATTGTTAATCTGGGGGGAGGGGAGTGTTAGATGCACTAGCAGTTTTAAACACACTAACAAATTGCATTAAGTAATAAGCAAAGCCCCAGCTAACACTTTATAATCAGTTAAAGCAGCATCTTTATTCTTTTTGGGAAAAGGTTTAACATAAACAAATAAAAAATGACCATTGTAAGTGTGCATGAACACAAACCCTGGATACAGAATGATGCCATGTGCATAAGCCCTTATAATAGGTAATATAGACTCCATATTGCATTGTAGGATGTAGGTCCTCAACACTGAGTTTTGATAATGATAACAAATGATAACAAATTTTCCTTCTCCAGAAAGTTTTGGGGCCTCCCAGGGAATCCAGGGATTTAAAAATCATTGTTAAATCCAGAGATAGTAGTTAGTCACAATCAACTGGACTTGTTCTGTAAAGGTAAAAACTTTTTAGGCTTATTCAAGTTAATTATTCAGCTGTGATGAGTGTCGGAAACATAACCCAGCATTTATATCCACTCAGGTAGCACAGTTTCATCCAATCACTATGGAATGCATCAAGGCAGATAATAATTGTCCAAGTAAATAATGGGAGGTCAAAATTGTGAAACCAGCCTCTTCTAGTTACATATTTCCATCCCTTGTCAGGAAGTCTGCATATATGTTAATCCTTCTATTCACATGACTGAAGTATTGTCAAATGTCCAGGGTTGAGATTTTAAAATGGCATTGCATATGGAAGACAGATACTGTTGATGGCCGACCCCTCTTCAGGAACTGTTGTTCTAGTTTGACATAGATGACCTTTTTCTTGCCTCTTGCAAATCAGTTTTTCTCTCTGTCCAAAATTGTGCACCTCACTGTCCGCTCTTGACCTGTAGAATTTGTCCTCTTCAGCGGGGTTTTGAAAGCAGTGGACGGGCCTGTGTGTAAAATGATACAATGTACCTTGGGCCCTTCTGACAGACAAAAACAAAGTGTGGTCAAAAATCGGGTATAGTTTTCTGTATCTTTAAGCTCAGGTACACACCCAACACATATGCCATAGTCCTTGTACCCAGAATATACTTCTAATTATTTTACCACAACTATCAGACAGACTGACAACTGTCTCACAGACACATATAAACCTCAGGACAAAGGATCATTAAAAAAAAGAAAACGTAATTCACATACAGTATGCTTTTCTGCACACAAAAATATAGTATGAAGAAAATAAGTAAAATAAATAAAGATATAATTTTGCCTGACTGTGCCTACCTTAAAGTGGATCTTCAGTAATTTTTTCAACTTTGCATCTATTAAATACTCTGTTCTTGTTGTTTTAACTTTGGATAGTAAAACATTTTTTTCTACCAGTAAACACCTTATACAGCCCTCTTTCTGTTTCTCTTCTGGTAAAAAGCCTAGGCTTATGACACCATGCACAGTTCTTTCTCTCTCTCTTGTGAGAGTTTGCCAGGAAGGGAGGGGGTGAGTCATAAGAGGGCCATTGAGAGCTGCAGAGCTAGAGCTGTGCCTCTGTGTGTCTGTGTAAATCCAGGAAGTGTACAGGCAGCAGCTTCAGCTGCTACAGTTACATAGTTACATAGTAGGTGAGGTTGAAAAAAGACACAAGTCCATCAAGTCCAACCTATGTGTGTGATTATATGTCAGTATTACATTGTATATATGTTGCGGTTGTTCAGATGCTTATCTAATCATTTTTTTTAAACTATCGATGCTCCCCACTGAGACCACCGCCTGTGGAAGGGAATTCCACATTCTTGGCGCTGTTACAGTAAAGAACCCTCTACATAGTTTAAGGTCAAACCTCTTTTCTTCTAATTTTAATTAGTGGCCACGTGTCTTGTTAAACTCCCTTCCGCAAAAAAGTTTTATCCCTATTGTGGGGTCACCAGTATGGTATTTATATATTGAAACCATATCCTCCCCGTTCAAGCGTCTATTCTCCAGATAGAATATGTTCAGTGCTTTCCTCATAACTAATATCCTCCAGACCCTTTATTAGCTTAGCTGCCCTTCTTTGTATTCGCTCCATTTCCAGTACATCCGTCCTGAGGACTGGGGCCCAGAACTGAACAGCATACCCTAGGTGCGGCTGGAGTCCTGTAGAGCGAGAGAATTATCATTTTATCTCTGGAGTTGATCCCCTTTTTAATGTATGCCAATATTCTGTTTTCTTTGTTAGCAGCAGCTTTGCATGCCATTGCTGAGCCTATCATCTACTAGGACCCCCAAGTCCTTTTCCCATTCTAGATTTCCCCAGAGGTTCTCCCTCAGTGTATAGCTTGCATTCATAGTTTTGCCATCCAAATGCATTATTTTACATTTTTCTACATTAAACCTTATTGGCCATGTAGTTGCCCACCCCGTTAATTTGTTCAGACCCTTTTGCAAGGTTTCCACATCCTGCGGAAAAGTTATTGCCCTGCCTAGCTTAGTATTGTACGCAAATACAAAGATTGAACTGTTTACCCCATCCTCCAGGTCGTTTATGAACAAAATAAATAGGATTGGTCCCAGCACTGAACCCTGGGAGACCCCACTACCCACCTCTGACCATTCTGAGTACTCCCCATTTATCACCACCCTCTGAACTTGCCCTTGTAGCCAGCTTTCAATCCATGTACTCACCCTATGGTCCATAGACCTTAGTTTGTTCAGTAAATGTTTATGGGGAACTGTGTCAAATGCTTTTGCAAAATCCAGATACACCACGTCTACGGGCCTTCCTTTATTTAGATGGCAGCTCACCTCCTCATAGGAGGTTAATAGATTGGTTTGGCAAGAACTATTCTGAATCCATGCTGATTACTGCTAATGATACAATTCTTGTTACTAAAATCTTGTATATATTCCCTTATCATCCCCTACAAGAGCTTGCACACTATTGGTATTAGGTTAACTGGTCTGTTATTCCCAGGGATGCATTTTGGGCCCTTTTTAAATATTGGTACTGCATTGGCTTTTCTCCAATCACTTGGTACCATTCCAGTCAGTAGACTGTCAGTAAAAATTAGGAACAATAGTCTGGCAATTACTTGACTGAGTTCCCCAAGTACCCTCGGATGCAAGCCATCTGGTCCGGATAGTTTATTAATATTAAGTTTCCCAAGTCTAATTTTAATTCTGTCCTCTGTTAACCATGGAGGTGCTTCCTGTGATGTGTCATAAGGATAAACACTGCAGTATTGGTTACTGAAGCCACCCGACTCCCTCATGAAGACTGAGGAGAAGAATAATTCAATACCTTCGCCATCTCCCCATTCTTTGTAACCAGATGTCCTTCCTCATTCTTTACGGGGGCCAATATGGTCTGTCCTCCCTTTTTTACTGTTTACATACTTAAAGAATTTCTTGGGATTTTTTTGCTCTTTTCCGTTATGTGTCTTTCGTGTTGTATCTTAGCCGCCCTAATTGCACCCTTACATTTTTTGTTGCATTATTTATAAAGTCTGAATGCTGACGATGATCCCTCAATCTTGTATTTTTTTAAGGCTTCTCCTTTGCTTTTATATGCCTTTTTACATTGGAGTTAAGCCATTCAGGACTTTTGTTCGCTCTTTTAAATTTATTACCCAATGGGAGCTAATGCCCTTATTTAATATGCTCTTAAAGCAAACCTATCTCTCCTCCGTGTTCTTTGTTCCCAAGATTTTATTCTAATTCATTGCTTCTAACAAGGTGTAGGGAAGTTGGCTCTTTTGAAATTCAGCGTCTTTGTATTCCCCTTATGTTTCCCATTTGTGTGATTTATACTGAAGCCAATTGAGCTGTGATTAACTGTTTCCTAAATTGCCCCATATTTCCACATCCGCGATCAGGTCTGTATTGTTGGTAATCAGTAGATCCAGTAACGCTTTATTTCTAGTTGTTCTGTCTACCATCTGAGCCATGAAATTGTCCTGCAAGACATTTAGGAAATGGCAAGCCTTAGACTAATGCGTGGTTCCCTCCACCCAGTCTATGTCTGGACAATTAAAATCCCTCATTATAATAATACTTACCATCCTTGTTGCTAATCCAATTTGTGATAGGAGATCTGTCTCCCCCTCCTCCCTCAGGTTAGGGGCCTATAGCTTACTCCCAGTAATATTTTCCCCTTAGCTTTATCCCTTTGGAGCTCTACCCATAAGGATTCCACTTCCTCCGTAGCTCCCTTAGTGATGTTATCTCTCACATTCACTCGTACATTAGCCTTGATATATAGGCATACCCCTCCCCCTTTTTTACCCTCTCTATCCCTGCGATAAAGGGTATACAATTGAATGGTTAAAAAAAAGGAGAAGGAAAATGGGACTTTGAATGAAGCAATTGAATAGTGGAGGTGAGTTACAATATAACGTATTTTATTTATAAATACTCTCAAAGCATTAAATCATTGTTAATATCATATATATATATATATATATATATATATATTATATATATATATATATATATATATACACACATGTAGTGTGCACAAAAACTGAACATAGTAAGCAAAGTACATACATACAACACATGATCGGAGTAATGAATATACAGATTGATACAAAAGGGCATGTACATGCCAATAGCACCATGCCCGATGCTGGCATGTACGCCTACATGGTATATGTACATCTGTCAAAAAATATAGAAACATCATAAAGTCTAGTAGTAATGAATAAATAAATATCAGTTCGTATGAGGTGTAACTGCAGCATCAAGTAAAGCTCTACGCGTTTCATGGGTATTCCTGACGAGCAGATGCGGCAGACATTCCTATGGAATATATATAAAGAGGGGATGTAAAAAACTGAATTCTAAGTAAAAAATACTCAAAATAATTATACAAGTATGAATGGTTGGCCAGCAACACTCACCAAACCTGACCACCACCCCAGCTAGGAGTGGCCAGCCAAGGGTCAGGCGAGAATTAGTGATCCGTAGCTCCCTTAGTGATGTTATCTCTCACATTCACTTGTACATTAGCCTTGCTATATAGGCATACCCCTCCCCCTTTTTTAGCCTCTCTATCCCTGTGATAAAGGGTATACAATTGAATGGTTGCCAGCCAATCATGAGAGCTGTTGAACCAGTTCTTTTAAATTCCCACAAAATCCAAATCCTCCTTGTACAACAGTATCTCTAGTTCACCCATCTTGTCCGCCAGGCTCATGGCATGGGTGAACATGCCACGAAGTTTAGACCGGTCACTTACTATCCTCTTATTGGGTGTTCCATAATAGCAACTAGGACTAATTATACTTACCTTGGGTTTTTGTGCTTTAGTCAACCTGCCACTAATGTCCCCAATACTACCCTCTGGAATATGTTCTGCGCTGCCTATCTCTACTTCTGGGCCCTTGCCTAGTTTAAAAACCCCTGTAACTTTTTGGCCGTCCCTATAGTACTGCTGATCGACTGAGAAGTTGGCTTAGTCCTCCAGGAACCCAAACCCCTCCTTACTACACCATCTCTTCAGCCACTTGTTTACTTCTCTAATCTCCCTCTGCCTTTCTGGCGTGGCTTGATGTACTGGTAGTATTCCTGAGAATACTACCTTGGAGGTCCTTTTCCTCAATTTAGCTCCTAATTCCCTAAAATCGTTCTTTAAGACACGACATCTGCCTCTGACTTTGTCATTGGTGCCAACATGCACCATGACAGCCGGGTCTTCCCCAGCCCCTCCCAGTAATCTGTCCACGAGATCCGTGATGTGCCGAACCCAAGCGCACGGTAGACAACATACAGTTCGGCAGTTCAGGTCTTTGTTACAGATTGCCTTCTCTGTCCTTCTAAGAATTGAGTCCACTGCCACCATAATCTGTCTTTCCTTTCCCTTTGCTCCCCCCCCCCACTTTCACTGGAGGAGTTCTTTCCCTGGCAGCTAGGAGAGTCCCTCAGCTCCAGCAGTGCTGGTTCCTGACTGGTTTCACTAATGTCAATCAATGGAGGGTACTTATTGGGATGCTCCAGCCCTTGATTGGCCTCCCTAGCACTCCTCCCCACCCTTCCTGTCACCCATCTACTCTTTCCTAGTGCCTGCACCTTTGTCTCCACCTGCCTCTGTGCTGGCCCCTGCCGGCACCTGCTGAGTACATTCCTGGCTCTCCTTTAGTATGGAGGGACCTTGCAGTGCTGACAGTTGCTTCCCCAGGTTCAGAACCTGGGCTTCCTGGGAAACAAAGTGCTTACATTTTGCACAGCAGTATTCGCCCTTGATCCAATGATCATGGAACGCATACATGCCACAAGATGTACACTGAGTCACATCTCCACACCCACCGGGCATTGTACCTACTAATTTAATGAGGATTGGGGGTTATACCATGTTCAAATTACCTAAAAACTAGCTTTCTGACACTAATATTCAACAAGACAGTACACAGGTACTCAACAAGACAGTACACAGGTACTCAACAAGACAATACACAGGTACTCGTTGACCAACGTGCACTCGCAGACCAACATGCACTCTTTGACCCAAGTGGACACACACAATACACAAGTACTAACGATCCACACACTCTACTCAGACAACACTCAGGTACTCATAATACACAGGTACTAACTGACACTAATATTCAATACAGCCCACGTGCACTCGCAGCACTCATGTACTTACAATACACTGGTACACACTCACCCTACACAGGTACTTAACCCCTGTTACAACCTCTTATTTTCAACTCTGTTTTTTTAACTCACCACTTGTCCAGTTCCAGGTCTAAGTTCCAGTGGGCTCACAATGAGTTCTAATGAAAGTTATATAGGCCTCAAGCACCTGTGACCAATTAACCACTCCCTTTAAAGTGGAAGTAAACCCATGGATTTAAACAGTTAAAAAAAAAGGCATGCCAGGAATGCTAACTGCACATTGGCTGTGCTCTCAGCCAAACTATCAAACCATCTATTGGCTGGTGTCATAACGAATCACATGTGCAGCACCATAGCAGTTGAAGATTAAACAGAGGCAAAGATGGCAGCTTCCTTGGCTGAAAACGATAGGGGAGTTTACTTCCATTTTAAGGCTGAAGAAAGCAAAGAAAAAAATAAGCTGTTTAAAAAGTGACAGATACAGGCGTTAAAAAGCTACAAGGAAAAGCCCCAAAAAGGACCTAAAATGCAACCCAGCAATCACCAGCAATCAAAAAGCAAAACTTGCTCACACTCTCCACTCAAGGTCCCCACAGTTTAGCTTCCAACCAGCAGTCTGGTTAAAATAGTTGCAGCCAAACTCAGTGGAGGGAGATTTCTGCAGCATATTTGGCAAGTACAGAATCACAGTATATATAAAATAACATGCAAAGTGGTTGGAGGGAAGCTTCAGAATGGCAAAGATGTTTTTATTACAAATTATGTGAGCAGACTGCAGTTCCTCTTTAAATTAGAACTTAATTAAAATTAGTAACTATTGAGATAATTAACACTTTGGTCAGGACTATGTAATGTACAACTAGGGCCTGGTATGGATTTTGGGGAGGGACCCCCGAGCCATTTATTTTTAAAATTTTGGCACGGGGTTCCCCTTAACCACTTCAATACACTGTGTTATATAAACTACACTGCCTGCATTGGCTGAATATAGAATCTAAACTGAATGTAGAGTGTATCCAAAATGCTGCTTCAAAGAGCTATGGCTTTTGAGAAAACTTACAAATCTGCAAGATTTTAACGCAAAACAAAAAATAGCCTGCCCCCCAATACATACAAGGCCATATGGGTCTGTTAAGGCTTAAAATGCTTGGGGGCAGGAGGGGCACCCCACCTTGTTCCCATCTTCAGGGGGACAAGGGCCTCTTCCACACAATCCTAGGCTGGGGTTGTGGGGAACTGCAGACAGGGGGCTTTACGGGATATGGAAAGCCCCTTTAAACTGGAGTGGATTCCATTTCCATCTTTTCACATCTGCACTCGTCTTGACACACGGTGGCTGCTTTGTATCTACAGTTCCTATGTGTGAAATTTTGCACTACCTGGACTTTGTTTTGCACATATTCATTTATTTGCACATTGTACTTTATTAATAGGTACATGGTATCTTTACCATGGATGCACAATTATTTGAACACTAATTGTGTTTTATTTTTAGTGTTGCACTTGCATCTTTTCACATTGCACTTTATCATTTGATAAACTGTATGATACAATTATTAGTCACGAATATTGATCCGAATATTTACTACGTTTCATATTTAGTGCTGCACTTGTTGTGCCAGCAGCTGTTGTTTATTACATCATTATGGCAATATTTTTATATAGTTTTTTACACTCTGTAATTTACCCTGTGTAAATGAGGCCTTACTATGTTTTTTTTTGCAGTGCAGTTGGTAATATTTTTTCCTTTTTTTGGGGGGGGGGGGGCTTTGGTGAAACTTCAGCATTCTGCACAGACCCCTGATGTCTCTTTTTCTGAAACAAAGAGAGGAACAGAGTCAGCCTCTTTCTCTGCAACTTCAGCTGCACTGCAGATTCACATCATTCACAGACTGATCATTCACATCATTCACATCGCTGTGGGATCAGTGAGGTTTGGGGGCAATACAAGTGGGTCGGAGCAGTGGGGGAATCTATTTGGACAGTTAAATTCCCCTATGGCTCCCCTGGAGCACCTGAAGCTAGCAGGAGGGGAAGGAGAACAAGCCAGAAGCTGCAGGGGAGGCTCGGGAGATCAGTGCCCTGGGCAGAAATCAGTGCTGCTGCAGGGGATTGGTTGGATTACTCCCAGTGTACACTGTATGGCAGGGCACAGTGGGACACCCTTCCCCTGGGGCCCATGTGCCCCATGAGCCCTGTACACATGCACATTGGATGATACACCAACTGGCCCTCTTATATAGGGACATTTTTTTTTGTTGAGAGGTTGTTTTGTCATTATTTATTATAGTATTACATGTACAGATATTACAGCTAGCACTGTCAATTTATGCAGTGCTTTACAGATAATATGAATATGTATATATATATACAGTGCCTTTGCAAAAGTATTCTGCCCCCTTGAACTTTTCAACCTTTTGCCACATTTCAGGCTTCAAACATAAAGATATAAAAATTTTATTTTTTGTGAAGAATCACCAACAAGTGGGACACAATTGTGAAGTGGAACGAAATCTATTGGATTTTTGAAACTTTTTTAACTAATAAAAAAATGAAAAGTGGGGCGTGCAAAATTATTCGGCCCCCTTGCGTTAATACTTTGTAGAGCCACCTTTTGCTGCGATTACAGCTGCAAGTCATTTGGGGTATGTCTCTATCAGTTTTGCACATCGAGAAACTGAAATTCTTGCCCATTCTTCCCTGCAAAACAGCTAGAGCTCAGTGAGGTTGGATGGAGAGCGTTTGTGAACAGCAGTTTTCAGCTCTTTCCACAGATTCTCGATTGGATTCAGGTCTGGACTTTGACTTGGCCATTCTAACACCTAGATACGTTTATTTGTGAACCATTCCTTTGTAGATTTTGCTGTATGTTTGGGATCATTGTCTTGTTGGAAGATAAATCTCCGTCCCAGTTTCAGGTATTTTGCAGACTCCAACAGGTTTTTATAAGGGGATACCTATTGAAATTACCAAAGATATACTAGTCAAAATCTAAGACTAATATGCTTAGGCTTGCATTTCAATAGCTTCAGAATTAAGATACTGGCGTACGTGACAAACTATATACAAGATAGCATGACTAGATGACAGATATCTGTAAGTCTCTCCAGAGGGTCTATGCAAGATATTGATATCTCAGGAAAACATCTGCCTGTGGTTTCGTCTCTATACATTGCTGAGAGGCACAAAGCTAGATAAGGACTGGTTACGCAAGAATGTGGTCAGTCAGTAGATGCTGAAAGGGCAAAATAACTGTCAGGAGGTTGTACTAACCTTTGACTTACATTTCAGGAATGAACTAATATCATGAGTTAAGAAATTGTCGATGTATGTGTAAATCACCCGATTGGCCCCTCACGGGGCAGGGCTTTGTGGAGTACCACATAAAAGACGGTCCACTCCCCCATTAAACTCTGTAATCATTCACCACGTACTCTCGAGTGTATGTGTATTGATTAACCGCCGGCGATTGGGACCTCCATTGAGCCACTCCAGCCTAGGCTATCCAGGGGAATCTAGAAGACGAACACCTTACAGTTTTGGTACCAGAAGTGGGGTTTGCACAGGTAAGTCATTTACACCTTTACCTCTTTTTATGGTAATTGGTGTTTATGCTTGACCTGTCCAGACAACCATTATAAGAAATTTAATTGTATATATATATATATAAACTGTGCCTTCGCAACGGACTAGGCTGGTCCCTTGGGGGGTGAAAAGGGTTCACAGGTACTGAGGAGTCTGACTAGGTTGGTCCGACTATAAACTAAGAGAGATATTCATGATTATATTCTAACACGGGAGGTATCATATACGCCCGTGACATAAGGATTGGCTAAATGGACGCCCACTTGAGAACTTTTAAAGTGCACTATAAATAATGAAATGCATCATGATGTGATTACTTGATAATGTACATGTAAAGTTTTAAAGCTGAAATCTTAAACCATAAAAATATGTCTGTTTCTCTTTAGGTGCAAGCGTAAGTATATAGAATTAAAAAATGAAGAGAAGCCAGCCAAACAAGATGATACCACATCCCAAAATTCAAATTTAAAAAGAGAAACGAAGGGGGAGGTAACTAACCTCAACGGGACTTTTACCGGTATCAAACATTTCATATATTAACCAAAAAATCAGGTAGCAATCACTCAAAGAGATTTTTTGAAGAGAGAAAAAATAGTTTTTTCAAAAAAATTTATTATACAAAAAATATCAAATTTTTGTTAAAACAACACAATAAATACATAATTATATCCATACAATACATTCGGATCGGGAAAGATCAATAGTGAACTCAGTCAATGTAGTAAGATGCTCGACATGTTTCACTCATAAACGAGTTTCTTCGGGAGCTTTGGGTATCATTGACAAGTGTAAAACTGCATGGATAAACACATACACAGAATGATGATTAAATGATACATGTGCCATTAATTACAATAAGCTTATAGAAAAAGACAGACAATTTAATCTGATTGCTGCGATGAATATAAATGTGTATATGGATGAAATATAGAAGGGGGGGCAATACATTAGGGTTGTTCAATAATCTAGGAGACTGAGGGATCATACACTCACCTACTGTGTGTTCACACACCTCAAAATGATCACGTATTGTAATAGAGTATGAAGATCCTCAATGAAAAATAGGAAAAATAGGAAAAAAAGGAAGGGAGACATCCAGGCTGTGGAAGCTTGCAAGGAGGTGCTTCAAATAGCAGTTTACATATATACTATTGAAAAAAAGAGAGAAAGATTTCCAATATGAGTTAGGAAATCTTACATATAAGCTACAAAGAATCGCTCTAATTTTGCAACTTCGGAAAGGAGCTGCATGGGTTAAAATTAGGTTTAAGTTTAAATTCAGAATCAATTACCTGATAAGATCCACACTAGAGAGCCTGAACCCGTATTTAGGGATCAGGAGCTACCATAGATAGATCACGATATCCAGGATAAACAGAGAAGATATCCTCCTAGCCACTTTCATACCGAGTAGGAATGGGCTTAATATTCCCATAGGGCTATCGAATCTGGTGTGCATACAGGAAAGAAACAGACCAGCAGACAATAACCAAGGATTAGTTGCAATATGTTGCTGAGTAAAGGTTCAGTGTCCAGAGTAAGGATTGAGCTGAGTATCAAAGGGAAACCATCAACATACCTGATAACACAAACAGAATAATCTTGCAAGTATCCAGTCCTCCACTGAATGAGAAAAAGGCAGACAAATGCTGCCTTATAAAGCCCTCCTCCCAACACGGCGGCGTCTGGGAACGCCCCCGGTGGGCGGGCGAAAATATCTCCACACTAAGTCTCGGAGAGAGCCGAGGGGTGTGCCGCGCATGCGCGGCGTGACGTAAACCGTCGTCACCCGCGCACAGCGGCCATTTTGGAAAATCCAGATCGCCACCCACAGTGCTGGCAAAACGGAAACTTCCCAAAATGCACCTACCTGCATCTGTGTGAAGCCATAAACACAGAATATGCCAAATACGCTGGGGGAATCTATAGGGAACTGTGCATAGATTGGAATGGAAGGGCAGTGGGGAGAAAACCGGTAATGAGAATGTAACATCACTAAGCTCTGATACTGCCATCAGTGGAAAGGAACAGTGCCGGTGTTCAACCAATCTGCTCATTGATATATCACAGCGAAGGATATACATCAACCTTCATTGAGGAGCAGGCAGAACTGCTTCTATATGGAGGGGAGATAATCCTGTCATATAAGGCATATGTTAGCCAACAGAGTGCTGAGAAGAAAGGGGACTTACATAAATACAGCCGCGCTCCAAAGGATCAAATTAGTGCGAGACTGTAATAAGGCCCGGGGCGCCCGTACAAGCTTCAGTCCTGAGGTGTCCCATCCCACTGCTCCTAAAATTATAGTTTAGAGGTTTTCTTCAAAGATAGAATATACGGCTAAGCAAATTAGAGCTAAAATAAAATGAAAAAGAATTTATATATTGAGTTTTCTTCATTTTTAAATAACAGGATTATAGCGAGGTGAGTATATATGGATACCGCAGTCTCCTGACTAATCGACCATTAAAGCATATGGATCAACACATAAGTGCGCAAATGCTCATCTATTCAATAGAAAAAGGAATAAAGGAAAAAAAGACAAAACAATAATGAAATGTTGAAAAAGGAAAATAAGAAAAAGGTTATAGTGTAGTCCTCAGAGAAAAGGTTTATAGCTCAATGAGTCATTTAAACCAGGGGCACAGGTGGCCCCTAAGGTATAAATCCATCGGGCCTCTTTTTGTAAAAGTATACGGTCAAAGTTACCACCCCTCTCACCTGGGGGATAAGATTCCAGTGCGAAGAAATGCATGCAAGTCTCGTCAAATGCATGGAAGAGACCCATATGCCTGCTAATTGGTGTCTCCATTTTTTTGGCACGAACAAGAGATACATGGTCCCTAATTCGGCAAAAAAAGGGGCGTTTGGTCTTACCTATATAATAGGCCCCACAGTTGCACATCATAAGGTATACAATGCCGATCGACTGGCAAGTTGCTAAAAATTTTGGTTTGTAGACTTGACCATTAGGCAGCAATATATGCCTGGAAGCAAATAAGAAACGGCAGTAATTGCACCTATGACAAGGCCTACTGCCCATGTCCTTATTTTTTGTTATCTTGGCTACCGGGGTGTAGTGACTCCGGACCAACTTGTCGCGAAGTGATTGAGGCCGTCTGTATGTAATAGATGGGCCATCCCCAACAAACTTACATATTTTGGGATCTGCACGCAGCAGGTACCAATATTTGTTTAAAACATCACGTACCTGCTGGTGCTGCCCCGAAAAACGTGTGATGACTCTAGTATGGGCATTGCCCTTGGGGGTTTTGTTGCCATAGATCAATGTGGACCTAAGGACAGCCTGGATGTCTCCCTTCCTTTTTTTCCTATTTTTCCTATTTTTCATTGAGGATCTTCATACTCTATTACAATACGTGATCATTTTGAGGTGTGTGAACACACAGTAGGTGAGTGTATGATCCCTCAGTCTCCTAGATTATTGAACAACCCTAATGTATTGCCCCCCCTTCTATATTTCATCCATATACACATTTATATTCATCGCAGCAATCAGATTAAATTGTCTGTCTTTTTCTATAAGCTTATTGTAATTAATGGCACATGTATCATTTAATCATCATTCTGTGTATGTGTTTATCCATGCAGTTTTACACTTGTCAATGATACCCAAAGCTCCCGAAGAAACTCGTTTATGAGTGAAACATGTCGAGCATCTTACTACATTGACTGAGTTCACTATTGATCTTTCCCGATCCGAATGTATTGTATGGATATAATTATGTATTTATTGTGTTGTTTTAACAAAAATTTGATATTTTTTGTATAATAAATTTTTTTGAAAAAACTATTTTTTCTCTCTTCAAAAAATCTCTTTGAGTGATTGCTACCTGATTTTTTGGTTAATATATGAAATGTTTGATACCGGTAAAAGTCCCG
This sequence comes from Lithobates pipiens, assembly GCF_037356315.1. NCBI lineage: Eukaryota > Metazoa > Chordata > Amphibia > Anura > Ranidae > Lithobates > Lithobates pipiens. The sequence continues at coordinate 467,045,504 of NW_027507758.1, read as the reverse complement.
TTGAGGTTAGTTACCTCCCCCTTCGTTTCTCTTTTTAACGTAAGTATATAGAGTATTAACGTTGTATAAGATATAATTATATAGAGTGGATATCTGTTTGAATAAACCCAACTGTTGTTAAATGAATACAGAGTATGAAGAACCAGATTGTAGTGAGGTAGCACCCGCCTGTTCACGCTGCACGCTAGGTTTACTTTTTCTTAGCATTGATGAAAGGTAGATTCTTTTGACCACTAGACCTACAGGCTTCTCTTGCAGACTTGGTGTAAGAGGGGTATATCCCGCCACCAGGAAAGGTACCCTTCATCGTATATTAAGGGTAAATCTTCACAGTTTTATATAAGTCCATCTGCCCCAAAAGATCAGGGATCCTACTCCCAGACCAGAGACCGGATTGTTGAACAAACCGGGTGTTATCACCTGTGTCCTGCCACTAGACACACACTGCCCAGACTACTAGATGGGGAATTCTGCAGCAACCCAAGCCATGGCCACCCCATCACCCTATGAATTTGTCAGTAATATGATCCCTGGCCCCCAGGTAGAACCATTTTGGACACAAGTCCAAGAAAGGTGTCAGCAATTGGGGATACATGACCCAGGGCCATATGGTCCTTGTACTGAGGAAGACTGGCAGGAAGTAAGTAAAATATGCCAAATCCACAAAAATTCGTACCCTCCAGGGAAGTGGGAAAATATTCAATATATAAAAGATTGTTACCATGCATGGGATAAATGTCTACGCAAATATAAAAAGAAGCATATTAATAAAACTACAAAGCTTACTCCAAATATAGGACCCAGTACTATGGCTGAAGCCCCCGCACCCCCTTCACCTCCCCCGCCTCAATGTCCACCCCCACCTTATGTTATGGTAAAAAACGAGGATGGGACGCCAGGTCCATACCTTCAACTATATCCTTCACTGGATCCTGTAGTCCTAGCCGCCATAGCACACACCACAGCAACACCACAACAAGTGGCCCAATGGGAACAAGTAAGTAGGGGAAGAGAGGAAGAGGGGAGACAGGAAGAAGTTACAGGACAAGAAGAAGTGGGTAGTCCCGAAAAGCAGGAATTAGAGGCAAAAGTAAAAGAGTTTGAAGAGAAGAAAAAGGAGGAAGAAGAGAGAATAGGGAAAAGGAGAACTGAGTTAGAAACACTTATGGAAGAACTAAAACAAAAAGAAATAGCCCTCAATGAGGCAGAAAAGGTAGAAGTGGATAGGAAAATAGTGTTAGAAATGTATCAGAAAGACTTGGAAGAAAGGGAGAAGGAATTCCAGGAGGGAAGAGAGAGAGAGGAACATAGGATGGAGGACTTAAAAAAGGAACTAGAAAAGTTAAGAAGGCAATTAGGGAAGAAGGAGGAAATGTTAAAAGAAGCGCAGGATAGGATTATATCGCTGCCCCCCACCACTACAAGAAGCCATACAAAAGAGACACCTATTCCCAAAACTGAGGAGTCAGGTCCAATTAGTAAAAAAGGGACATTATCCATAGAAGAGGAAACTGAGGAAGAAGTAGTAGGGGCCTCATTCAAAGCACCTTTGATGACCATAGGGGACACCGAAGTGCATATACCATTACCTTTGGGTACACTCTCCAAAATAAAAGAACTATGTCCCAATCCCAAGAAGTATCCACGAGATGCAGGTACCTTTCTGGCAAAATATAGTGCAGGCACAGGGCTTGACAAAGATGACATAAAAGGTATTCTTAGCATTGTAGACCCAGACAGCCCAGAAGAAGCCCCTGTAGACGACCTATGGGCAACCCATTACCAGACCGATAAGGATTGGATATCCTTTTGGAAAGGCATGGGAGGTCATTGGTCCAAATTATACAAAGGATCATCTGCACTCCAAGAACTGATCCTAGCCAAGCAGGGACCTAAAGAGAAATTCTATGATTACTGTACCAGAGTATACTCCCTATGGAAAGCTGTAGATGGGGCCACACCACAATTATTTACTACTACCATCATGTCGGGAGGCGATCCCAAAGTGACGCAATTGCTCAAATTCACAAACCCCAAATGGGCGGAGCAAGTACCAGATGAATTCATGAAGGACACTAGGTCCAGAGAGACTTCAGGGGTCTTTGAACAAAAAGGGGGAATTTTCCCCTCCTTGACACAAACACAAACCCTAGTCACACCTGAAACCTCATTCTCACCACCGCACCTCATGACCATGCAGCCCTACCCACCTGACCAAGGATGTTTTAATTGTGGGGAACAGGGACATTGGAAATCACAGTGCCCATATAGACAGAGGGCGAGCTATCCGAGGGGCAGGGGAAGGGGGTACAACGCTGCTAATCGCCCCCCTCACACTACAAGGTACCCCCAATACCCGCCACCTCCCCAAACACCATCTCAAAACCATGCGCTTGCACAGCCACCCTACACCCCAACCTCTAACAGACCTCCCCCTCGAATCCCCATGCAGTGGCCGTCTACCCGACAAACACACCCCCAATAGGGATGCCTAGAGTATGTCCCTTCCCTCAGTCTGGTGTGCCACAACCTATCATGGAAGAGTCTACCACAAGTTATATTACGCGTAGACAACCACATAGTGTGTTTCCTGCTTGATTCAGGTGCCACTTTTAGCTCATTAAATGATGAGAGGTATGACACACCACTGTGTACTGAGGGACACTCTATTGGAATAAATGGGACATCGGTTACTCATTCCGTCACCCCGCCTTTACCAGTCTCTACCCCGGATGGACTAGAGCTATGTATGCAGAGTTTCGCTGTCCTGACTTCCTGTCCAGTGTCCCTAATGGGCAGAGATTTACTATCCCAGTTGAACATTACCATTAAGTTTGACAAAGACGGCTCCCTCACTGCGAGTTCCCCTCTTTGTGACTTACACAGCCCAAAAAGACATGCACACAGGAGTTTCTTTCTAATGATACCTTCCTCCCTTGACCATCACACAATTTGGGCAGAAAACAAAGGTAGTGTGGGCTTTATTAATTGCACACCATATGCACCCCAAATGCGATCAGATGCAGGGATACAATATCAAAAACAGTATCCCCTACCCCCAGAGAAAGTCAAAGGCATCTCCCCTCAAATTAATGATTACATATCAAAAGGTATCCTGAAACCAATCATCAGTCCCTGGAACACGCCCATTTACCCCGTAAAAAAGGCCAGTGGGGAGTGGAGACTTGTACAAGACCTAAGGGCAGTTAACAAACAAGTGATTCCACTTCCGCCCCTAGTCTCAGACATCACTTTTATCTTCTCATGTATACCGGCACATTCTCTATGCTACACAGTGATTGATTTAGCAAATGCCTCCTTTAGCATTCCCATTGCGGAAGAGGCCCAGCCTATGTTTGCCTTCTCCTGGACGGAGGGCCAGTTGACGGGTCAGTTAACCTGGACACGCCTGCCTCAGGGGTATGTTGATAATCCTGCTGCCTTCTCTATGGTACTCAATGAGACTGTCAAATCTTGGACGCCTGAGCGAGGGTCGGTGCTAATACAGTATGTGGACGACTTGCTCTTGTGCAGTCGCACTGCTGAAGATTGTGCGGTCAATTCCACATCTCTGTTGAACCATCTAGCCCACATCGGGCATTTAGCATCCAGAAAGAAGATACAGTGGTGTATGCCACAAGTGGAATACTTGGGGTGCATACTAAAAAGGGGGACAAGGATGGTCTCCCCCAAACGCGCCGCAGCCCTACAAGCTCTGAGCCCCCCAAAAGACAAGGCAGCCCTGCTCTCATTCTTGGGCGCTGTGGTATATTGCCGCCAGTGGATCCCCGACTGTTCTCATTATGATGGCATACTAAGAGAGGCCACCGCCTCAACAGCACCTAGGCAGGTTGATTGGACAGAGGAACGGCTTAAGGCCTTCCAGGCCCTATTGAACAGTTTGTCATGTGCACCCGCCCTGGGGTTGGTAGACTATGGTAAAGCTTTTCAACTATACTGTGTAGTCTCGGGGACCTCTTTTGCCACGGTTTTGACACAACAGCATGGAACAGGCTACCGCCCTGTCTCCTACCTATCTAAAAAACTCCCCCTTCAGGTTCAAAGCATGCCATCATGCCTTCAGAATTTAGCCGCCTGTGCTATGGCCGTACAAGATGCCAACAAGATGGTCTTGGGACACCCGATGACGCTTTACACCACACATTCTGTCACCCACCTCATACAGAACATGAACACCCAACACATGACCTCACAAAGACTCAGTGGATATGAGATTTCCCTCATGAACACAGACAATCTGTCTCTCAAATATGTTCCCGCCAACAACCCTGCCGTCCGTCTCTTGCACTCCATGTTACGCCTACCACGAGACCCAGACCAGTTTCATGACTGTATAACACGAGTGGAGTCTATCACATCACCAAGACCAGACCTCACCGACGTACCGATTACCAATGCAGACAATGTTTTTGTAGACGGTAGTTGCTCCCGTCCCTCCGATTCCACCTTCCAAACAGGATATGCAATAGTCCAGTTGCCAAACAAGGTATTAGAAGCCAAACCACTGCCCCCCTCTTCGACTCAGGTGGCTGAACTAGAAGCCCTCACCAGGGCCTGCATTTTATTTACAGATAAGAAGGTGAACATTTACACAGACAGTAGATATGCATTTGGGGTGGTGCATGACTTCGGAGTAATATGGGCTAAAAGAGGTTTTAAAACAGCAGATAATAAACCTATTTCCAATGCTACTCAGATTCAGGCACTTCTTCGGGCTATTTTGCTCCCAAAAGAGGTGGCAATAATTAAAGTAAAAGCACATTCTTCAGATAATAGCAGACTTTCCAAGGGAAATGCCTTAGCTGACCGAGAAGCGAAAAAGGCAGCCCAGTCCTCCACCCAGGAGCCAACCCCCACGTCCATGTACTTTAAGGATCATTTCACCTGTCCTAACTTTAAATCTGTAGTGGCACAAATGCAATCATTAGCCACTGAGGAAGATGTCTTGTATTGGGTGAAGGCTGGCTTGACCAAAGACCCAGAGGGTCTGTGGTCAAAAGAGGGGAAGATATTGGGAATACCTGAGGCAAGCAGTATTCTAATTCTCTCCTACCTTCATGGTCCAGGACACATAGGTGCCGTCCCTTTAGACACTATGTACACCAAATCTTTCTGCACAAACGCCTTGAACAAACAAGTCAAACTCCTGACCACAAGTTGCCTTACCTGTGCTCAAAACAATGTGCAGGGCAAACGGCATGGCCTACATGGTCATCTACCCCCACCAATAGGTCCCCTTACAGATTTACAAGTAGACTTCACACACATGCCAAAACAAAAGGGGAACCTAAAATACCTGTGCGTTGTCGTCGATAAATTTTCAGGCTGGGTTGAAGCCACTCCCTGTGCAGGTGAGACAGCCAATATAGCAGCAAAATGCTTGCTGAATAACTGGATTTGTAGGTTTGGCATACCAACATCTATTTGGTCAGATAGGGGACCTGCATTCAGCTCCTCCGTTACCCAGGCTGTGGCTAAATTGTTAGGGCTGCAATGGAAACTACACATCCCCTATCACCCTCAAAGCGCAGGGGTAGTGGAAAGAATGAATAGAAATATAAAGAATAAATTGAAAAAGGCCACAGGGGGCACAATGAAGGGATGGCTTGATCACCTCCCTTCTGTGCTATTCCAGATTAGGACGGCACCCCACGCCAGAACAAAACTTTCACCTTTTGAAATTTTGATGGGAGTCCCCGCAAACATAGAATTACCCCCATTAGACCAAGACACTGATATTGACATTTATTCCCAACAGGAAATGTACGTGAAAAACCTGGTAAGTATGCTTCATGAAACGAACGAACAAGTTTCTGTCACCTTCTCTCCTCTCTCCACAGAGCCAACACACCCCTTCATCCCAGGAGATCAAGTGCTAGTCAAACAACTGGCCCACAAAAAGAGGATCGGACCAATCTATTCTGGACCTTGGAAGGTTGAAAAGGTGTCCAGAACTGCGGTCCTGACCGACCTAGGAAACACCTGGATCCACGCCAGCAGGCTGAAAAAGTGCCCATCGCTTCCCACAACCCCCGACCCCCACCTATTGAAGGAGAACCCGACCCACCCGAACAGCTACCGGAACTGCAAGAGATTCAGGAAGGCATTGGACAATTAACCCTTGAAACCTTACACGATAGCGAGGAAGAAGGACAAGCATAAGAACTTGTAGAAATGTTTTTACCTTCAGTGTCAGGGAAGGCTGTATGCCTCTGGGGTAGTCTGGTACTACTTGTATTCCTGCCCACATGGTTTATAGCCAACTGTATATATCATCCAGAAGACTTAGGTCTATTAAAAGGGATATGTGGACCACCTAAGATGAATAATACCCCCGGCCAAAGACATAGTAGAAGTATTATACCCGTTAATGAGTCACCTAAGGGACTGACTGACAAGATGTTACTACTAAAATTCAAATATAGCTATGCTCAAAAATCCGGTTTTGAGAAATGCTGGATCTGCAGCAAGCTACACCCCAGTACAGCTAGAATCCCTCTCATGGCAGTCCCCTTGAATTTTACCCCCCTCCTTAATGGAACACCCCCTATCGTCCTAACGAATGTTACTAGGACCCTTTCAAATAAAACCCTCACTTTCCAAATTATAGGTAGAAGCCACTTCCCAGACTGGTGTTTCCAACTGGGAAACACCACAGATGGAGCCGAGGTTTGCAAACAAGCAAAACTTAACATTTCAATGACATCGCTTAACAGTCCTTCTTTCTTCCATACTTCAGATCCCACCCTAAATGCCACCTTTTTAGACTTTCTTAGCTCCAGTACCAAGTCTACAATACACCAATTAATGTCAGTTCTGATGCTCTCTGGCCTTTCTGATACTCTTAGGAACGTGTTCCATAAACGGCCCCTAGCTCTAGGAAATACCACATATATATGCTGCGGCAAGCTCTGTCACCCCTGGATCCCAACCAAACCCCAGGGGTGGTGTTACCTTGGAGCCCTGGTTCCTATCATGGGGGTATTAGGGGATAACAAGGGAAGTCACCTCCTTGAAGCTAGCATGCATCCTAGATATCCCCTTAGACACCGTAATAAACGAGAATTGTTTTTAGAAAAAGGTATGGCCTGGGCATGGTTCCCTTCCTGGACAGGGTGGGGAATTGACCTAATGAAAAGATTAAATAATTACACTGGCATAATTGATGAGATTCTGGAGAAGAATTCTGATGACATAACCAAACTAAATCTAGAAACTAGGGCAATTAGGAAGCAACTAGAACTACATGAGTTGGCTATAGAAAGTATGAGTGCAGCCCTTACTGGCCTCTGTGAGACTACTGAGAATTATGAGTGCTGTACCTGGATTCATAATACCAGCATCGAAGTCCCAGACTACTATGACGTTATTGCCCAACACAGGGAAGAGGTAAATAAACTACAGAAAGAGGCAAGAAACATAGGAAAAAACTGGGATCCCTTCTCGAGCAGTTTTAGTTTTGGGGGATTAATATCTTGGCTCCGAAATGCTGCCATGACAATTGCCACTGTGATTCTCTTCATTCTATTTTTATATGCCTGTTATAAGATAATCAAATGTTTATGTAAAAAGGGAAACACGGCCGCTCCGGAGGATCTGAAACTCACTTCCATTGTTAAAGATCCAACGGTATGGTATAAAAACCAAGAGCACGAGGGTTTGGAGTATGAAGCCTGTGCTATTAAATTAGAAAAGGAATGATCATTATGTAAATCTCAGAATGATCAAAGGGAGGATTATAAGGGGATACCTATTGAAATTACCAAAGATATACTAGTCAAAATCTAAGACTAATATGCTTAGGCTTGCATTTCAATAGCTTCAGAATTAAGACATACAAGCATACTGGCGTACGTGACAAACTATATACAAGATAGCGTGACTAGATGACAGATATCTGTATGTCTCTCCAGAGGGTCTATGCAAGATATTGATATCTCAGGAAAACATCTGCCTGTGGTTTCGTCTCTATACATTGCTGAGAGGCACAAAGCTAGATAAGGACTGGTTACGCAAGAATGTGGTCAGTCAGTAGATGCTGAAAGGGCAAAATAACTATCAGGAGGTTGTATTAACCTTTGACTTACATTTCAGGAATGAACTAATATCATGAGTTAAGAAATTGTCGATGTATGTGTAAATCACCCGATTGGCCCCTCACGGGGCAGGGCTTTGTGGAGTACCACATAAAAGACGGTCCACTCCCCCATTAAACTCTGTAATCATTCACCACGTACTCTCGAGTGTATGTGTATCGATTAACCGCCGGCGATTGGGACCTCCATTGAGCCACTCCAGCCTAGGCTATCCAGGGGAATCTAGAAGACGAACATCTTACAGTTTTCATCCAGAATGGTCCTGTATTTGGCTGCATCCATCTTCCCCTCAATTTTAACCATCTTCCCTTTCCCTGCCGAAGAAAAGCAGGCCCAAACCATGATGCTGCCACCACCATGTTTGGGGATGGTGTGTCGAGGGTGATGAGCTGTGTTGCTTTTACGCCAAACATATCGTTTTGCATTGTGGGCAAAAAGTTCGATTTTGGTTTCATCTGACCAGAGCACCTTCTTCCACATGTTTGGTGTGTCTCCCAGGTGGCTTGTGGCAAACTTTAGACGAGACTTTTTATGGATATCTTTGAGAAATGGCTTTCTTCTTGCCACTCTTCCATAAAGGCCAGATTTGTGCAGTGTACGACTGATTGTTGTCCTATGGACAGACTCTCCCACCTCAGCTGTAGTTCTCTGCAGTTCATCCAGAGTGATCATGGGCCTCTTGGCTGCATCTCTGATCAGTCTTCCCCTTGTCTGAGCTGAAAGTTTAGAGGGATGGCCAGGTCTTGGTAGATTTGCAGTGGTCTGATACTCCTTCCATTTCAAAATGATCGCTTGCACAGTGCTCCTTGGGATGTTTAAAGCTTGGTAAATCTTTTTGTATCCAAATCCGGCTTTAAACTTCTCCACAACAGTATTACGGACCTGCCTGGTGTGTTCCTTGGTCTTCATGATGCTCTCTGCACTTTCAACAGAACCCTGAGACTATCACAGAGCAGGTGCATTTATACAGAGACTTGATTACACACAGGTGGATTCTATTTATCACCATCAGTCATTTAGGACAACATTTGATCATTCAGAGATCCTCGCTGAACTTCTGGAGTGAGTTTGCTGCACCGAAAGTAAAGTTTTTTATTTGCTAAAAAAGTTTAAAATATCCAATAGATTTCGTTCCACTTCACAATTGTGTCCCACTTGTTGGTGATTTTTCACAAAAAATTAAAATTTTATATCTTTGTTTGAAGCCTGAAATGTGGCAAAAGGTTGAAAAGTTCAAGGAGGCCGAATACTTTTGCAAGGCACTGTATATATATATATATATATATATATATATATATATATATATATATATATAATATTGTACATTTAGATCAGTTGCTGCCTTCAAGGATCTTACAGTCTAAAAAAAATAAAGGGACACGATATATATATTGAGTAAACTCCACAATGATTTATTGAAAAATTCCATAAAACCAGCATCAAGTCAAAAATGTCCTCCCTGACCCCGATTCCCCACAACACCAGATCAGGGAGGACATTTTTGACTTGATGCTGGTTTTATAGAATTTTTAAATAATTGTGGAGTTTACTCAATTGTGAAGTTTACTCAATAGGATATGTATATCGTGTCCCTTTTTTGTTTTTTGATAGACTTAATGTTAGATGATCACCCCCTCTTAGTTTGAAGCTCCTACCTCTAGCTGTTTGGGTCAGTGGCAACTTTTGTGGATCCTTGTGAGGGATGTTTCGAGCCTCAGGGGTTCCCCCACTTTCTCTTGGGTGACACATCCCCAGGGAAATCTCCACCTGATGCAGTTACATTATTCATCTTTTTTAACTATATTTCAGATGAAATGGCATTGGTGTGTATATACTTTTTCCTGGCTGTTGTGGTGTAAAGATGTGTGCATTTCTTGTCCTGCCATGTGTTCTTAATCTATGCTATATTTTGTTATAGGATGATGTCTTCAACTCAAGATCTTCACTATGGCCCTGAAGAAGAGATATACTCCCACATTCCCGAAACACATTGGGCTTAATGAGAAGCAAAATCTGCGCTCTTCATCAGCTCTTTATGAGCTTTGGTATACTGTATTTTGCATTTTGCATTATGCATTATGGTGATGTACAAATACAATTTGAATACCTTAATAAACTTTGTTAACTTTTAATTAATTACTATAGTGCTCATTGTGGTTTGCCCACAAAGTCCCACAGTACAGTGTGGGGAGGTGGGGGGGATACTTTTTGTCCTTCTATATATATTTTAGGGATGTTGGCAACATATATTTGGAGATTATTTTCTCCATGGTGGTTTCTCCCTCTTGAATCCCCATTCATATGGGTTACTAAGCAAGGTTCCCAGGCATATCCTCTTTTGTTTATCTTATAGTCTAAGCCCTTGTACACACGGTCGGACATTCCGACAACAAAATCTGTCAGTTGCATACACACGGTCGGACAAAGTTGTCGGAAAATCCGATCGTTCAGAACGTGATAACGTAATTTAGTTACAACAGGACTACGTTCAGGCTAGTAGCCAATAGGTTTGGTCTCGTAATTTGATCTGAGCATGCATGGCACTTTGTCCGATCGAAATTCTCCACAAACAATCGGACAAAGTCCGATAGGATCATGTTGTCAGAACATTTTATAGCCCAGCTCTAAAACGTTGTCGGTCGGATATTCCGACGGAAACAGTCCGATGGAGCCCACACACGGTGGGATTATCCAACAACATGGTCCGATCGGACATTTTCCGTCAGAATGTCTGACCGTGTGTACAAGGGCTTAGGCAGATTTTTTAATCTTGACCCATGTATCATTCACATACTTGAGCCAATGATTGAAAGAGTTCATAATACTCTTCCCAGCCTCCTCTATGGACAGGTTAGCTACAATGGAAAATATAGGTGATTTCATAGACAACCCATGTTTCTCTACTTACTTATGCAACTAGAAAAGGCTGGTTTCACAACTTTGACCTCCCATTATATTCCTGGACAACCAATATCTGCCTCAACACATCCCATGGTGTTTGGATTAAGGTTTCTGTGCTACCTGTGTTTATACAAATGCTGGGGCATGTTCATGACCCTCATCAGAACTGAAGTGACTTGGATAAGCTATGGGATGTCTTCATCGTTATAGAGTAATGTCACTAACTGCTACTACCTATACAATGACCTAGATAAATGAGAACTTTCACAGACTTATATTAGCATCATGTTTTTCCAAATCAGGACGCTACATAAAGTTTTACATAAACAATACAACAAAGTACACACCATTTACTTGTAAATACTGCTTTTTATTAAACAGCATGCAATTAAAAGTACATTCCCCATCTAGATCTGAAGATGTAATAGCATGAGGCACCTGCTTAACCCCCTCTGCCTCCCATGTTCTCCTGTGGAGAAATATATCACTTTATAGCTACCAGAAAGCTCCCCCTCCATAGATGTTAGAGCTCTGGTGCCCAATCTGCTGCCTGAGGGCAGCATGTGATGTTTGGTATTTGTTGTGCAGCCGTTGGACCTCAGTAGTTTGTAGTGGAAGCATTCATTTGAAAAAAGAGGCAAGAGCAGTGATCTCTATTAGCCTCTTGTAGCATGTCTCACTGTCTTTTGTAGCTCTCATTCAGTCTCAAACTTTTAGCATGTGTACATTCTCTGAACATCGCTTGTCTAGTCACCCGACCACTCCTTAACAGATATGAGAATAATAGCCATAGCTACTGCTTTTCTAACCTGCCTAATCACTATTCAGCTTCCACTGACTTCAAGGGGGTATGGATTCAGCACATAAACTTTAGTAATATTTGCTGATCTCAGGTACGTTTGGATCCTCCCTACAATCGAATACCTGTACCACAATTATAAAAAGAAAGCTTATTAACTTTTCAGTATGTTTTTGTGCTCAGAGGAAACTTAGCCTCTGGAGAAAACACATGGAAAATAGAGAAACTCTATTTACACAGTTAACCTAGTAGCAACTGAACCCCAAGTGCAGCATCATACAAGAGCTTTTCAATTCAATGATTTTTTTTAATTGAAAATCACAGCTTCACTGAGCTGTTAATCTCTACTTCATCTCAATGTGGAAGTCAGCAGGAAATGCTCTGATCCGTCAGACATACCGAGTTGTTTCGGGGGGAGAGCCACTTAGAAACTTTGTTGCTTTACTTAACCGGATTAGATGCGATCTGTTAATCAGATATAAAGAAGACAGTTGAATCAAGGCTTAGTAAAGGATATGTTGACTACATTACCACATTTTCACTATATATAATTTATGTAGCTACATAAAATTCAGCCTTGCTATGGCTTAGGTCAGCCATTACTAGCTTTGACTAAGACCCCATACACACTATTAGATTTACCAAAACCATATAATATGAGGTCAGATCTTAAGAGTTTTAATTTGTATGCAATCAGGCAGGCCCTTGCTCTACATAGTTTTGGTAAATCTGAAGACAAAAATCTGCAGAAAATCTACTAGTTTGTATGGGGTCTAAGTGAGAATCTGGCAAAAAAAATTGCTGTCCACTGTACTCACTGAGCCCTAACTGTATATGGCCGCCTAAAATTTAAAGGGGTGTACAAATCTTTATATTGAATTAATTGCTGTTTATGGAACTATAAAACGATAATAATAAAATATTTATACAGCAAACAGTGCTATAAAAATGCACTGATTACTGTAAAAATGTCACTGGCAGGGAAGGAGTTAACACTAGGGGGTGATCAAGGGGTTAATTGTGTTCCCTAGTGTGTGTTCTAACTGAAGGGGGAGGGGACTGTGTGGGGGAGATGACAGATCACTGTTCATACTCTGTACGAACAGACGATCTGTCTCTTCTCCCCTCAGAAAAATTGTGTGTTTACTTACAGTTCTCGGTGTGTCAGCTGCGATCGTGGGAGCCTCAGCAGTGTTCGTGACTGCCGGGCACTCGCATCGGCTCCAGGGGAGAACAGCGGGCCCTTAGTGGCCACTAGGGATGAGCTTTGTGTTCGAGACGAACATACGTTCGACTCGAACATCGGCTGTTCGCCCGTTCGGCGAATACTGAATGTTATGGGCTGTTCGCGCCAAATTCGTGTGGTGCTCACGGCCCACAATGCACTGCGCCATTGCAGTGCATTGCTGGCTCATGATTGGCCAAGCATGCACTGTGACCCCGCATGCTTGGCCAATCACAGCACCGGCAGCGAGGAGAGCCAGCGAGGAGGATGCCTGTGGCCAATCATAGCTCAGGCTGTGTAGTACACGCCCCACACTATATAAGGCCGCCAGCGCGGCGGCCTTGTGTAGTGTGTTGGCGTCTGTAGGAGTTAGTGGGTGTTCTGTGTACCTTCAACACAGTATACACCGTTCGTTATCGGCCGATTTTGCATTCTTGCTCTTCTGTAGTGCAGTATACACCGTTATATCCACCTATATAGCTAGATATCTTGCTATTTTTAAATAGAGCTTGCAGTCAGTTGTAGGAGATTGTGCATGCTGTCTGCGTGCCCTGACCGCAGAATACACTGTTATATCCACCTATATAGCTAGCTATCTTACTCTTTTTAAATAGAGCTTGCAGTCAGCTGTAGGAAATTGTGCGTGCTGTCTGCGTGCCCTGACCGCAGAATACACAGTTATATCCACCTATATAGCTAGCTATATTGCTCTTTTTAAATAGAGCTTGCAGTCAGCTGTAGGAGATTGTGCGTGCTGTCTGCATGCCCTGACCGCAGAATACACCGTTATATCCACCTATATAGCTAGCTATATTGCTCTTTTTAAATAGAGCTTGCAGCTGTAGGAGATTGTAAGTGCTGTTTGCGTGCCCTGACCGCAGAATACACTGTTATATCTACCTATATAGCTAGCTATATTGCTCTTTTTAAATAGAGCTTGCAGTCAACTGTAGGAGATTGTGCGTGCTCTCTGCGTGCCCTGACCGCAGAATACACCGTTATATCCACCTATATAGCTAGCTATCTTGCTCTTTTTAAATAGAGCTTGCAGTCAGTTGTAGGAGATTGTGCGTGCTGTCTGCGTGCCCTGACCGCAGAATACACCGTTATATCCACCTATATAGCTAGCTATCTTGCTCTTTTTAAATAGAGCTTGCAGTCATTTGTAGGATATTGTGCGTGCTGTCTGCGTGCCCTGACCGCAGAATACCCCGTTATATCCACCTATATAGCTAGCTATCTTGCTCTTTTTAAATAGAGCTTGCAGTCAGCTGTAGGAGATTGTGCGTGCTGTCTGCGTGCCCTGACCGCAGAATACACCGTTATATCCACCTATATAGCTAGCTATCTTGCTCTTTTTAAATAGAGCTTGCAGTCAGCTGTAGGAGATTGTGCGTGCTGTCTGCGTGCCCTGACCTCAGTATACACCGTTATATCCACCTACATAGCTCTTCTCTAATTGAGCCATCTGCCATCTGCAGGAGTGGGTGTTGTGTGTGCTCCAGCACAATATACACTACCCAATTGCTGGTTTTCCCATCTCCCTTTAGGCCATTACCATGTCTGGAAGGCCAGCAAGGAGAGGCAGACAGGCGCGAGCCGATAAAAGATGGCAAGCAGGCTCGGTGTCTAGAGAAAACAGTGCTGGTCATGGATGCGGTGCATCGTCATCATCAGCACGTGGCCATGGGACACGCTTGTCCTTCTTTTCGGCAGCTGGACATGTTGAGCCGCAACATGCCGAAGACTTGGTAGAGTGGATGACCAAGCCTTCTTCATCCTCCTCATCCTCTCTCGCCCAGGCTCAGGGTACTAGCAAAGCAGCTGCCAACGCATCGTCTTCCCTCCTCTCAATGTCATCATCAGTGACTCCTTCCCTAGACCCACCACGTCCTCCTGAGGAGTCTCCTGAACTCTTTGAGCACAGTGTTGGGTACATGCTCCAGGAGGATGCCCAGTGTTTTGTGGGCTCTGATGATGATACTCAGCTAGAGGAAGGCAGTAGCGTGAGCGCAGAGAGAGGGGATGCTCAAGAAGGACAGCAATCTGCCAGTCATGTTCCACAAGCTGCAGCATACTGCCAGGTTTGCTCCAGCGATGAAGAGGGAGGGGATGATGAGGGCACTGACTCCACGTGGGTGCCTGGTAGGAGAGAGGAGGAGGAGGAGGAGGAGGCACATGTCCAACGAGGTAGGATGCCCTCCGGGGGCAAGCTTAGGGGCAGCACACCTACTGAATCACACCATAGAGCTCTGCCTGTGCAGGGCACTGCCTCTGCGCGTTATTCTAAAAGTTCTTTGGTGTGGGCCTTTTTTGGGACGAGTGCATCAGATCGCACCGCTGCTATTTGCAACATATGTCTCAAGCGTATTTCACGTGGCCAAAACATCAGCCGCTTGGGCACCACATGCTTGACCAGACATATGTTGACCTGCCATGCAGCTCGTTGGCAAGCGTACCTCAAAGACCCACACCAAAGAACAAAGCGGACCTCTCCTTGCTCCTCATCAGCTGGGATCTCCAACCCCACTAGACCTTCAGTCCTCTCTGAAACCTGCTCTGAGAGGAATGAAGGTGTAGAATTAGGTGTGTCACAGCCAAGTGCTTCCGGGCACTCTGCTAGCAGTACACCCACGTCCAATTATAGCAGGCAAATGTCCCTGCCCCAGCTGATGGACCTCTGAAAGAAGTTCACTCCCAGCCATCCACATGCCCAGCGGTTGAATGCTAGCTTGGCTAAATTGCTAGCACTTCAACTGCTGCCTTTTCAGTTTGGTAGACTCGGCCCCCTTCCGTGAGTTTGTACAATGTGCGGTTCCTCAGTGGCAGGTCCCCAAACGCCACTTTTTCTCACGGAAGACGATTCCGGCTCTCTACCGGCATGTGGTAGGCAATGTCCTTGCCTCGCTGGACAGGGCGCCAAGCGGTAAGGTGCATATTACCGCTGACTCATGGTCCAGCAGGCATGGACAGGGACGTTACCTGTCTTTCACGGCCCATTGGGTCACTCCTCTGGCAGCTGGGAAGTATGCAGGACAAGGTGCAGTAGTGTTGGAGGGTGTTCCGCCACCACGCCTCCAAAATGCTACTATTGGTTGTGACACACCTCTCTCCTCCACCCCCTCCTCTTCTTCTTCCTCCATGGCCTCTTCCAGTGCTCTGTCCTCAGAACCAGCGGTGCTCCGTAGGCGTTCCAGGGGCTACGCAAGTACGCAGGCAAAACGATGCCATGCTGTGCTTGCGCTGGTTTGTTTGGGGGACAGGAGCCACACTGGGGCAGATGTTTTGTCAGCTCTGCAGGGGCAGGCCGAGAGGTGGTTGACGCCACGCCAGCTTAAGCCAGGAATGATGGTTTGCGACAATGGCACCAACCTCCTCTCCGCCCTCCGACAGGGACAACTGGCCCATGTGCCCTGTGTGGCTCACGTCCTTAACCTGGTGGTCTTGGGCAGGTACCCGGGCTTACCGGATGTCCTGAAGCAGGCCAGGAAAGTCTGTGTGCATTTCCGCCGATCATTTAATGCCTGTGCTCAGCTGGCTGAGCTCCAAAAGGAGTTTAACCTGCCCAAGAACCGCCTTATATGTGACATGCCCACCAGGTGGAACTCAACGTTGGCCATGCTGCAGCGGCTGCACACGCAGCAGAGGGCCATCAATGAGTACCTGTGCGACTACGGCACCAGGACAGGGTCAGGGGAGCTCGTTTTTTTCTCACCACACCAGTGGGGCATGATCAGGGATGCATGCACTGTCCTGTCACAGTTTGAGGAGGCCACCAGATGGTGAGCAGTGACAGTGCATGCATCAGTAACACTGTACCTCTTGTCCACCTCTTGGAGCATACGCTGCGTGGAATAAAGGGCACTTGAGGCAGAACAGAGGCAGGAAGAGGAGGACTTCCTTGCCTCTCAAGGCCCCTTTTATCCAGTGTTCCTACTGTGCCACCCATCACACAGGAAGAGGATGAGGAGGAGGAGGATGAGGAGGATGATTGTGTCAGCATGGAGGTGGAGGCTGGCACTCAGCAGCAGCAGTCTTGTAGGGATGATTTACAGTCCCAAGAAACCCGTGGCTGGGAGGAGGTAGCTGCGGATCATGTTGTCCTTAGTGACCCAGAGGACTCCGGACTGAATGCCTCAGCTTACCTACGCTGCATGTCCTCCCTGATCCTGCAAAGCCTGCGGAAGGATCCTCGTATTCTTCTGATCAAGGAGAGTGACCATTACTGGCTGTCCACTCTCCTTGATCCACGGTACAAGGGTAAGGTTGCTGACCTTATCTTGCCGTCGCAGAGGGAGCAGAGGATGAGACCTCTCCGGGAGGCCTTACAGAAAGATCTGTGCAACGTGTTCCCAGAGACTGGGAGGTTACAAACTCCTGGTCCTGGACAATGTGTTGCTGAGGCATTGGTCAGAAGGAGCGGCGGAGAAGGTGGCCGTCTGACCGATGCTTTCAGACAATTTTTTAGTCCGCAGCCCCAAGGTATGATCGGTTCCAGCAACCATCGCCAGCGTCTGATTTACATGGTGCAGGAATACCTAGGGGCAAGGTCAGACTTGGACACCTTCCCCACCGAAAATCCTCTGGCTTACTGGGTCTTGAGGATGGATCACTGGCCAGAGCTTGCACAATATGCAATTGAGCTACTGGCCTGTCCTGCATCCAGCGTTCTTTCGGGATGCACCTTCAGTGCTGCTGGTGGCTTTGTTACCGATCACAGGGAGCACCTGTCCACCGACTCAGTTGATCGACTGACCTTCATCAAGATGAATTAGTCTTGGATCACCAACAGCTACCAAGCACCTCAAGCTGATGTAACCGAATAATTTTTTTTGAAATATCACATCCCTTCAAGACTGCCTATGCTGATGCTGAGTGACTGTCCTGTTATGTTGATTGTCTATCCTCTTCCTCCTCTGCTGATATGTTGGAAGAACATTTTTGGTTCTGGGTGATGCCACCAGCCCATTTTTTCAGCCCCTGTTTAACAGGTGCGTTTAATTACAATTTTTGATGCAATGCTTTGCAGCAGGGCTCATTCCTGCACCACAACTAGAGTATATGAGAGAGGTTGCAGTGTCATGGCACCAGCACCAGTGCCTAAGGCCAAATTTTTCAGCCCCTGTTTAACAGGGGCGTTTAATTACAATTTTTGATGCAATGCTTTGCAGCCGGGCTCATTCCTGCACTACAACTAGAGTATATGGAAGAGGTTGCAGTGTCGTGACAACAGCACCAGTGCCTAAGGTCCAATTTTTCAGGGGTGATAACCCTTCCCTATGTTTTCCAAAAAGCTTAAAAATAGAGTTTTTGACTGGAGCTACACTTTAGAAATGTACCAGTTGAAAATTACAAACAGATTCTACTTAACACAACAAACCTACACAGTCCCTGTCTTGTTTGCACCGCCTGTATACTGCTGTTCTAAGTATATAGGGCCTGGGGGCCACACGTATTTACTTTTTTTAATATGGGTACGGGGTTCCCCTTAATATCCGTACAAGACCCAAAGGGGCTGGCAATGGGCAGGGGGGGGGGGCTACCCATGTCATTTTTCTCAATGATTTTCATCCATATTGCCGGAACCAGATATAACATTAAAACCGCAAGCAGTTTTAAATGACGTTATTTCTGTTAAATGTCATTTTGTGCAGGGACTGTTCTAAACACAGGAAACACATGGCACTTCACAGGCATACTATAGACACCCCCCTGGCAAGATATTTAAAGGAATATTTCACTTTTTTTTTTTCAATTTAATCGTCATTAAAATCAGTGCTCCCACCAAAACGGCCATTTTTAAAAACATTTTAGGCATTGACCCATGTCCCCTGGGGCAGGAGCCAGGTCCCCAAACCCTTTTTAGGACAGTATCTTGCATATTAGCCATTAAAATTAGCACTTTTAATTTCGAACGTTCGAGTCCCATAGACTTCAATGGGGTTCTAAAGTTCGTACGAATTTTCTGGTGCGAACCGAACCGGGGGGTGTTCGGCTCATCCCTAGTGGCCACAGGGCGAAGCAACGTAACATAACATAGTTTCACCCAGCTGTGCCATTCTGCCGCAGTACAACTGAGGCGGCTGGTTGGCAAGTGATTAAAGAAACTAGGAAGTGGAAAAACAGTAATTGTAAGTAAAAGCAAAAAAATATTAAATATTGACTATAAGATGATTTCATATAAGCATGCAGAGCTGTAGGCTGCTTTAATAAAAGATATTGACAGAATACCAAAATAGTTAATTGATCCACAGTAAAATATTTGGCTGTTAAGATTCTTATATTTTGTTCCATAATGAATAATTCTGATGCAGTTGTGCCACAAACGAATTATGTATCAGTATCAAGTCTTAGGATGAATAAGCCAAAATTCAATTTTATGGGAAGTTGAACACTCTGGGTCATTGCATTTCAAAATGCATGAATTTTGGGAAGACTTTTTGTTTTCTTTTAGAATACTAGATTATACAAATATTTAAAGCTCCAGTAAATCAAACATTATTAAATATGTTTTTCTGGTGATGGTTAATAGCTGTTTTCTATGAATGAAGTTGTTAATAAATTACCGTATTTATCGGCGTATAACATGCACTTTTTTCCCCTTAAAATCAGGGGAAAATCGCGGGTGCATGTTATACACCTATCTTCCGCCGTTGTGAGCCTCTGGGTGGCTTTCAGCTGCCTTCAGCTCTTCTCGGCGGCTTTCGGCCACCTTCGGCCGTTCTCGGCAGCTTTCAGGTGGCCGAAAGCTGCTGAGAACGGCCGAAGGCGGCTGAAATCTATCGAGAACGACCGAAGGTGGGCAAAAGCCACCGAGAACTACCGAGTCTCCTGCCGAGATACACAGGACATCCGGTGCTGTATCTCAGCGGCGCCATTTTTAAAAGGAAAAGCTGCAAAAAAAAATGGACAAGACTGCAAATGACACTGACAAGGCTGCAAATGATGGACAAGGCTGCATGACAAGGCTGCAAATGATGGACAAGGCTGCATGACAAGGCTGCATGACAAGGCTGCAAATGATGGACAAGGCTGCATGACAAGGCCGCAAATGACACTGACAAGGGTGTAATGATGGACAAGGCTGCAGATGGACACTGAGAAGGCTGCATTGATGGGCATTTAAATGTAAGGGTTTTTTATCCTTAAACTTCCCTCCTAAAAGTTTTTTCCTTAAAATTCCCTCCTAAACTTGGGGTGCACTGCTCCACTTATGCAGGCAATAATTATTCTCCAGTGTGCACAACACTCATTTCCCATATATAAGAAAAAGGAACCACCATAGTGCAATACTGCAATTTACCGGGCACATTCCGGCTGCCAGTCAGGAACTTTCCCTTGTTATCGTTGTTGCTGACGACTCAGCATCGCTCAGGCTGCTGGTTTCTGGTGTGACGTGAGGAAAACGGGGCTTGCCTTCTTTGATACAGAGACCCTGGCTGGGGGATAAGCCACAGGCAACATCAGATCTCTTATAAGGGATCAAATTAGCTTGTAAACGGCAGTATGGTCATTGGTGGAGGATCCCTTTACTTTTCTATGGCACTTCTTCGTGGGTGTTGTGTTTAACATCACAGTGGAGGTCCTATGAAACACCACTGAATTTGGAGAGTGGACTAATTAACCCTTCATTTACAGTGTTTTTTAGAGACAAATTTTTGGACTCTAGGAGTTATCTGTTTTTCAAAACTTGTATTTGTATGCATTTTTTCACTATTCAATTTATGTCACATGGGTCAATGGTATATGATAATTGAATAAGGTTTATTTATAATATTATTTATTTATTTATCTTCACACTATATGGGTTAAATACTATATAGTTTTTCACAAATTGCAGCGCAGCGTTTCTTTGAAATTTTCTGACATTATTGTATGTATCTCACATTGAGTTGCAGATTTTATTGCATTTCATTTAATTTATGCTCCACTCTAGCGATTTTATTTTTGTATTGTTTGGAGCATTATTCTTTCTTTCAGTCATGGTTTATCTCAATTTTGTTTTTTTTGTGGAATGTAATAGACAGCACTGTATTGCCACACGTTTTGTGAGATGGGGGATCTCTGAATCTGTGATTCCTCTGATGCAGTGGTGGCTGGTGAAGTTTTAGGATGGGGGGAGCCAGACCCCGCCCTTCCCTTTTGGCCCCTCCCACTTGGTGAAAATGGTTGTGGTTTCAGCGAGATAGCAGGTGTGGCTCTAAGGTGGTGTGGTTAGCGTCTCAGAGGGAGGGACAGCAGGCCCAGATCCTACACAACAATAGAAATGTGTGTATTCTAGAAAGTTTAACAATCAGCAGATAAAGATACTCCAAACACCTGGTGTTAGCACTTCAATCATCCTGGCACCATGGTTGTTGTGGTGTCAGGATGATTGAAGCGCATTATTTCTATTATTACATTGTCAATTACACCATCAATTTTACCAAGTGCTTATTAATTAAACCGTTCATTGTCACCAAAGGGCATCTGTAGTAATCCAAACCTCAGTACCTAAATTGTTATAATAGTGCAGCTTTACCTTTGAGATATTAATAGACATTTCATTGCTTGAAAGTTGCTACAAATATATGTTCTATTACAGGCAAATGCTGCTGGACACAAGGCTGAATTATACATCAAATAGCTGCATACTGCACTCAATAAAAGTGCTCTAGTGCAATAACTTCAAAATTCATATATAAATTATCAAATTATCAAAGTGCTACAGTGCAAATTGTTTCACATTATTATAACGCTATTAAACAAAAAAATAAAGTACCCTTGTGTATTCCAAATAAATATAAATATTCCAACTGGCTTCATAAAACATAAATTTAACTGATACTGTGAGAAATCCACACTAAAGTGTAATAAACAGATTATAACAAAGTGCTCCTGTGCAATTAAATAATATAAATAAACCGAGTCCCAGAAAGTTAATAACTTATTAGGTGAACTAGTGCAATAAGAATCAACTCCAGCTTCACTGCTGTGCAGCCACCACTACGCATGCACACTTCAGAATCAGACATTTTTTTTCCCCCAAAGTGTTTTACTGACAACCATTTGTGAGTTGTGGTTGGCCAGGCTGCCAAGGGAGCCAAAAGTACTCGCTGCATGCTTCCCCGCAGAAATTGTAGGTAGCAGGGCCAGAATTTGTGATGACAGGCCAGGCTACTGCTGAGCAAGACAGGTATTCTTAAGCTTGGTTCACACTGCAGCAATGCGGGAACCCTGCAAATCCAGTATGGGTTCCTGCATCACATACAACTTGCAGGCAGTTCACACTGCCCTTTGCAAACTGCTGGGGGTGTCAATACAATGTTAATGACACCTCCAATAAAGTTTTCATATTGCAGTGCGAACTGTGAATTTGGACAGCAATCGGATCACATGGGTGTGAACACTCATGTGATCCGATTCTGGTGAGGACGAAAACATGGGTCCTGTGTGAGTTTGGTCCGAATGCAGGTTCAGCCATTTGCATCACACAGACATCACATGAGATTTGCACAGTAGTACGGTGTGAATCGCATGTGATGTCTAACATCGCAGCAGTGTGAACCGGCCCTAAATGTGCCCCTCTTCTACTGTGGTGTTTGAGGGATCTCAGGGAAATCACAGCAACCAGGCATGCAGAGAAAGCAGGGACAGGAGGTGTGCAGTCTGTGAGGCTGAAAAGGAGCCATTATAGTGACCTCTGTTATCAAGCCCAAGTAGAGGAAGGGGAGAGCATGAGGGAGGATCAGAGAGGCACTGTGCTTTGGTTGGAAGAACATCAGAGACAGCAGCTGCCTGGAGAGGACTTCACCTCCATTATCAAGCACAAGGAGAGGAGGGGGAGCGCATGGGAAGTATCAGAGGCTTCTGCTTTGCAGCTACAGGGCTAGAGTTTTGTCAGGGACAGGCTGGAGCCATGTGATATCAAGTGTACTCCCTGGCAGGGCTCTTCTATTTTCTGTTATGTCCAAAGTTAGTGCGGGAGGGAGAGCAAAGTTACAGCTGCCCAGGAAAGCTGCAGGTCAGAACAGCAGAGCTCTCTCTATGTGTTCTCTCCAGACAGGCAGGGGCAGGCTCAATCGCTCAGAGAGAAATAAAACCATAAAAAATCCAGCAGCTTTAAAAATTTTTACAGATACTGCCCCCCCCCCCCCCTTCTCCATGGGAGCACAGCATCAGCACTTACCTTTATGACTGTGTTCTCCGCTCCTCTCCTGCGGTGTGCTCCACTCCTCTTACTTCCTGTTTTCTCTCTCGGGTGCAATGGGAGAGAGAAGACAGGAAGTGACATCTGAGGCAGATGTCAATCAAACTGCCCAGCCGCAGTAATACATACTACAGCGCCGGGCGGAAACTACTCAGCGCTTCAGAAAGCGCCCCAAGGTGGGCTAAACTCCCGCAAATGAAGCGCCATGTCTGCAATCTCATGATTGCATTGACGTGGCGATTCCCATAGTGCACTGTGTCCGGTGCTCGAACACAGTGCACTTCCTTAAAGAACTTTTTTTTTTAAAGGAGCAGTTTTAAACTTTTAAAAAAAATGTTTTTTTCTTTTTTTTTGTGACTACACAGAAGGGAGGGGCGGCGCCCGGGCGCCCCCTATGGACGGGCCGCCACTTCTCTGATGCTAACAGCCATGAAGGCTAAATTTTGTAAGTTATATCATCATACTGTATGTGAAGGCATATTTCACTTGGTGTGACTCTCAGGGCTTCTGCCCTAAGAGTTTTTCCATAGTAGGAATCCTCTCCTTCATTTTGCTAGGGTTACAAAAACTGTTGGTAAGATAAGTATATTTATTAACCATTTTTTCCTATTTTTTTCACTAAAGTGTTTGATAAAAAAACAGACCTTGTTTGATAGTGCAAGAGCAGCTTTGAGCAGTTTTATTGTCAGTTCAAAATTCTATGACATTAGTTCCAATTGTTTGCAAATGTTGCCCATTTTCACTTTATTTAGGTAGATCCAATACAGGCATACCCTACTTTTAAGTACCCAATGGGGTTTATTTACTAAAGCTAGAAAGTGCAAAATCAGGCTCACGTCTGCATAGAAACCAATGAGCTTCCAAGTTTTATTACCAAAGTTTAGTTGAACAAGCTGGGGTTAGAAGCTCATTGGTTTCTATGCAGAAGTGAGGCTGATTTTGCATGTTCTAGCTTTAGTAAATAAACCCCATTGTGTACTTAAAAGTGGGGTATGCCTGTATATTGTTATACAGTTTCAACTAGGTACAAATCACTAAATTGTGAATGAACCAATGATCCTCAGAAAACTGTAAAAATAAAATGGAAAGACTGTTTCAAAAACAAAGCAGCATCAATCTGATCAAGCGTCAGAAATGAAATGAAATTTCCATGTACTGTGTGGAACTTACAGTATAAACCAATATGTAAATTCAGCAAGAACCAAACATAAAAAAGAAAAGCACATAGAAGCGCTCCACATCATGTAGATCAACCGGTAAAAGTTTATTGGAAAAAAATATATATTATGAATTAAAAAACACCAAACAGCTGGTGATGAGCAATAAAAATCACGTGATATATAAATAAAAGAAAAGCAATATGGGGAGCAGAAATATGCTTGCCCTATGCCCCTATGCCCCATTATTTTTGCTCCCCATATTGCTTTTCTTTTATTTATATATCACGTGATTTTAATTGCTCATTACCAGCTGTTTGGTGTTTTTTAATGCATAATATATATTTTTTCCAATAAACCTTTACCGGTTGATCTACACGATGTGGAGCGCTTCTATGTGCTTTTCTTTTTTATGTTTGTTCGACTTGAACATCGGGTTCATCCCTACTCTACACTGAGAACCAGGAGATTGAACACCGCTGATTGCTAGGTTCTCACAGCTCCCATAGCAGATTGCTGCAGACTGTCAGTCACAGCTCTCTGCTCTGCTCCCTGCTCGCTCATTGGAGTGCTGGGCTGTTGAGGGGGCGATGGCAATCAGCTCAGGCTATCAGCGGCTTACTGAGAGGCTGAGCCAAGTGTCGGTCCAGGCACCTGGCTGATCCAGATTCCATTGTCTTGATGACATGGAGCTTTAACTGACTTCTGTGACAATAACGGGTCACAGGCGTGCAAAACTGAACTCTTGTGATCCATAGGAGAAGTACAGCCAAATGAGCGTGTAAGTGCATCTATACCTTTTTTGCCATTAACACAATAACTATACTGCCCTATTAGAGGCTTCCTCATCTCTTTATCCATATGCTAATGGGGCACTGCCAAGGTTTTTAAAGGTACAAAGGCAATTTAAAGGTATTGGGATTGGAATTTTTGAGGGCTGCTGTATATATACAAAAATGTTCTTTTTTAACTGGGCACTTTCACCCCCTTACTGCCCAGGCCTGCTCCCTTTTCTTTTTTTTTTCCCAGGACCCCTGTTGTAAAATAAACTGATGAGGTTGCACTGATGGAAACTGATAAGGTGGCACTGATGGGCACCGATGAGGTGGCACTGATGAGGAGGCACTTATATGCAGTACTGATGGGCACTGATAGGCAGCACTGATGGACAGTACCGATAGGCACTGATAGGCAGCACTTATGGACACTGATGGGCACTGATAGACGGCACTGATAGTTGGCACTGATGTGCACTGACAGGCATCACTGATGAGCCCTGATTGTCAGTATAGATGCCCCCACTGAAGAATACCACTTACCCGCTCTCCTCTCCTCATGCACTATCAGCATGAGGAGAGGAATGCTGATAACCAGCATTTCCTGTTTTCACTGTGATCATCTGTGATTTTATACAACTAATCACATGGTAAAGAGCCTACGTCATAAGCTCTTTACCATGATCGATGATGCCCCTTGTCCCAGAGGCACGGTGCACCACCGATAGCCATGCTGCGTGCCTCCTTGGGTGGTGAGAATGGGATGATGTCCCCTTCAGTTTAACTGCTTCCCACCCGCCATATAGTAAAATGATCCACCCATCCATCATTTTACTATATGGCGGGTGGGAAGCAGTTAAACTGAAGGGGTTGTTTTATAAGGGGGAATGCAAGCCTGTATTGACTACTATTTATTTTACGGGTCCTTGTATTTCTTTTGCTAACCCATGACTTTCTATGAAAATCTTAGTTTCATTGGGGACTATATGCAACTTAGCGAAGCCGAATTACAATGTTTCAATAGAAGTTTAAGCAAGTCTTCATAGATATGTTCTCAGACTGTCTTTGTGCTTTGGAGTGCTGTTCAACCATGTTCAACCAAATCATATAAATTATTCAGAATATTAATGTCAAAAAGAAGAGATGTACTAAAACTTTAAATTTGAGGATATGAGCACAGCCTCTGGTTCAGAGATGACAGAACACTGTCTGTGTTTTTCCAGATTAAGCAATACCCCAGAATCGAGCCAGACTTCAGCATGCTTATATGAGGACTGGTCAGCAACAAAATAGCCTGAGATTGTATTCATTGTAAGACCTTATTCATCTATTGATGAGCAACTTGAGGAATATAGGACCTTAAAGCTCAAATCTAGATCAATCCCTCGGTCACCCCCTTCGCCTTGTAGGTATAGTACCTTAAGGCTCAACTCTGAATTTGCTCATAAGTCACCCTCTTCCCCTACCATGCAGCCCCCACCAACTTCTTTTTTGCTTTTTTTATTTTTCTTATACTTACTTTCCCAGATGTCTTTAGGCTGGTCACATAATGTGCAGGGTCCTTGCCACCTCTTAGCTGGGTGTCATTAAACTTAGAAGACTAAAGAAATCTTGTGGCAAAAATATATTTTTTAAAGTAACAGCTCTGTAAATGGGGGTTACTTTTTTATTTTTAATATCAATACCAAATCTAGCCTGAAGCTGTGCTTTAAGTATTAAGTTTCCACAAATACCAGTATATTCTGTGGGGTGCGAAACAAATAATCCACTTGAGCCACATACAAACATTCTCATTTTCAAAGGTTAGTATTTTTAAGCTTTAAGCTGTAATGCTGGTGTGTAGTATTCCAGTCTCATGAACTGCCTGTTGGAAAGGAAAGAATCCCACTTGCTTGTTACAGACAACAACTGTACTTAGTAACCTATTGAGTCTATTAAACAGTATGGAGGAGAATATTTTGAAATCAGTATTTAAAAGAGCATTTGGCTGATAACGCTAAGCTGCAAGGGTCTTGAAGATAAGAGGAGCTTTTTTTATGTCAATAATGTAATTATAAACTAATATGGGTTAAAGGCTTTGTAGAAGGCAAATCATTTTATGATTTTTTGATAGTAGGTTGAATTTAACGTAACTTCATTTAGGAGAGCCAGAGCAGCAGTAGAAAGATAAAGTATGTGCTCCCTTATTGAATTGCTTCAATCATGTTGTTTTGGGGAATTTTAATGATATAAACAAGAGTTACAGTAAATGCATATCCCTATGCTACACGTAATAAAACTAGTTATAGGTTAGTGTAATGAATACTTACCAAGCATTTCCTGACATCTAGGGTGGGTGAATGGGTCAGTTCAATCAGGCATTTTTTAGCTCTCTTTTCTGTGTGCTGTGTGAACTTTGCAGCTCTTGTCCCCAGTGATGGTGCAATCTTTGTATCATTCCCCCAGTATCTGCTTTACTTTCAGTTTTAAAGCTACTGAACTGTTGCATGCTTTTAAGTTTACTATACATGTTTAAACTATTTGTAAACCCTTAGGCCGCGTACACACGGGCGGACTGTTCGCCCAACTTTGTCCGCTGAACAGTGTTTGGGCGGACAGTCCGCTCGTGTGTGGGCTTTCAGCGGACAGTTTCAGCGGACAGTTTGACGAACAAGGTTTTTCGGAATTTCCGAAAAACTGTCCGCTGAAACCTTGTTTCAGCGAACAGTCCGCTCGTGTGTAGGCTTGTTCGTCAAACAAAGTTGCGCGCATGCTCAGAAAGGATTTTCACGCCGAAAGTTATAATGCAGTGTATAGGACGTCGTATTTTTCGTCCCGTCGTACGTGCCGTTCACGTCATCGCGCACGG
This sequence comes from Lithobates pipiens, assembly GCF_037356315.1. NCBI lineage: Eukaryota > Metazoa > Chordata > Amphibia > Anura > Ranidae > Lithobates > Lithobates pipiens. Next base: position 467,017,492 of record NW_027507758.1, on the reverse strand, counting down.
TTTCAGCAAACTGTTCGTCCGTCGTGTGTGGCCATGTCCGTCCATGCTAATTTTGAGCGGACTGTTTGCCGAAACTGTTTGACGGACAAAGTTGGGCGAACAGTCCCCGCGTGTGTACGCGGCCTTAAATATACCCAGTGAAGAGACTAGCCTCCGGTGATACACAGAGATTAAACAAATCCTTCTACACACAATGTACCTGTTTATCTTCAGTACTCTCTTCTACAGCTTGTCAAAGTCCCAGACTTTATGAAGCTTGACTGAGTTGTCAGAAATCAGGCAGCAGGGAGCTGATGTCAGGGCTGCCAAGTGCTGGAATCCTGTGAAACAGGTGTGACCAGACATATGTGACACACCAGGCACAAGTATGTAAGAAGAATGTAAAATATTGTCATTCATTAACCACTTGCCGCCCGTCCTATAGGCAATTGACGGTGGCAAAGTGGTTTCATAATCCTGATCAGACGTCATATGACGTGATCAGGATTATGAGCCGATGCGCGCCCCCAGGGCGCGCGCATCGCGGCTATCGTTGTTGTGGGGTGTCAGTCTGACACCCGGCAACTACGATCTCGGTAAAGAATCTCCGACGGAGACTCTTTACCACATGATCAGCTGTGTCCAATCACGGCTGATCACAGTGTAAATAGGAAGAGCCGGTGATCGGCTTTTCCTCACTCGCGTCTGTCAGACGCGAGTAGAGGAGAGCCGATCGGCTGCTCCTCTGACAGGGGGGGGGGTCTGTGCTGATCGATTATCAGCACAGCCCCCCGAGGATGCCCACACTGGACCACCAGGGGTGCCACCAGACCACCAGGGATGCCCAGCAAAAGGTAATCCTCCCTAGACCACCAGGGATGCCAGTCAGCACAATGGATGCCAATCAGTGCCCATAATGGATGCCAATCAGTGCCCACAATGGGCATCACTGATTGGCATGCATTATTGTTTGGCACTGATTGGCATCCATTAGTACAGTATAACACCAATGCCGCCTATGAGTGCCCACCTGTGCCGCCTATGAGTGCCCACCTGTGCCGCCTATCAGTGGCCACCTGTGCCGCCTATCAGTGCCCACCCATGCCCATCTGTGCCACCTACCCATGCCCATCTGTGCTGCCCATCCATGCCAATCTGTGCCAGCTATCAGTGCCAATTTGTGCCACCTATCAGTGTCCATCCGTGTCGCCCATCCGTGTCGCCCATCCGTGCCGCCTATCAGTGTCCATCAATGCCACCTCATCAGTGCCACTTCATTGGTGCCACATCATTGGTGCCCATCAGTGCCACCTTATCAGTGCCCATCAGTGTAGCCCCATCAGTGCCCATCAGTGAAGGAGAAAACGTACTTATTTACCGTATATACTCGAGTATAAGCCGAGATTTTCAGCCTCTTTTTTGAGGCTGAAAGTGCCCCCCTCGGCTTATACTCGAGTCATCGCTGTCTGCCCGCTCGATCAGCGTGTCGAGCAGACAGACAGCGGCCATTCTATTCAAAAGCCGCGCCTCCGGCGCCGCCTTCGCCTGTGATAGGCGGAACACTGAATTTCCCAGCAGCCTGTGTTCCGCCTATCACGGACATCGTATCATCCTCGTACTACGGACGAGGATGATACGACGTCTGTGATAGGCGGAACACAGGCTGCTGGGAAATTCAGTGTTCCGCCTATCACAGGCGAAGGCGGCGGCGCAGCTTTTGAACTTTACAATGGCCGCCGACGAAGAGGGCACGGGACGGCACGGCACGGGACGGGACGGGACGGGGGCAAGGCAAGGCAAGGCAAGGCAAGGCACGACACGGGACGGATGCAAGGCGGCAAGGCACGGGACGGAGGCAAGGAGGCAAGGCACGGGACGGAGGCTCGGGACAAAGGTAGGCTGGACACACACACACACACACACACACACACACACACACACACACACACACACACACACACACACACACACACATGGATGGAGACACACACAGGGATGGATGGATGGATGGATGGAGACACACACACACAGGGATGGATGGATGGATGGAGACACACACACACAGGGATGGATGGATGGATGGATGGAGACACACACACACAGGGATGGATGGATGGATGGACACACACACACACAGGGATGGATGGACGGACACACAGGGATGGATGGACGGACACACAGGGATGGACGGACACACAGGGATGGACGGACACACAGGGATGGACGGACACACACACAGGGATGGACAGGCATGTCTCACCCTCGGCTTATACACGAGTCAATAAGTTTGCCAGTTTTTTTGGGGGTAAATTGGGGGCCTCGGCTTATATTCGGGTCGGCCTATACTCGAGTATATACGGTACAAAGTTTTGAAACTGAAACAAAGAAAAACATTTTTTTTTTCAAAATTTTCAGTATTTTTTTATTTGTAGCGCAAAAAATAAAAACCGTAGAGGTGATCAAATACCACCAAAAGAAAGCTCTATTTGTGGGAAAAAAATTATAAAAATTTCATTTGGGTACAGTGTAGCATGACCGCGCAATTGTCATTCAAAATGCGACAGCGCTGAAAGCTCAAAATTGGTCTGAGCAGGAAGGTGTTTAAGTGCCCTGTATTGAAGTGGTTAAGAATAAGTGGATAACAAAAATATAAATGCACCTCCAATATACCAGAACTACATACATCAAACCAGAGGATCTAATAAGTGAATGAACAAATAATGAAAAACTGTCCAAACCAAATATATACAGATAGCAGGATATGAGAAGCATAGTCGGTGTCATAGCCAGGGTCATGCATGGGAGATCAGTCAACAGAAGTAAGGGAGCGAGCCAGGAGAGAGGAGAGAGAAAAAAGGGAGAAAGAAAAAGAAGCAGGTAAGGCATCATGCTGCAGGGTCAGGACCAGGCTCGAGAAGCAGGATCAGAATGCAGCAACACAGGTCAGAGTCACATGGAAGAACCACCAAGGCAAAGGGTAGTAACACAGGCAGAGCTTAAATACTCACCCTGCAACAAGCATCAGGTGATAACCGAGTTCCATGAGCTTCTCACTGCTGAGAGACCCCCTCTGGTGGATGCCTGAACTGTAGCCTATATGTTTGGGAGTCACAGTGCCACCCACAGGTGAATGAACCCATTCCTGACAGTCATCTGACCCCCCCCCCCCAAGGAGCGTCCTCCAAACACTCCAACCAGCCATAGTTTTACAAGTCCATAAAAGATAACCATCTGCTGAACAAGTCCAGAGAAAAAGTTGTCTGTCAAAGAAGTTCTGGATTCCAACATAATAGGCAAAGTTTCCCACTCCCACCACCTACTCAGAGAGGTACAATGTTCAATACTTCGAGTCCCTCAAAACAGCTGGTCCCCCAATGCTAGGATTCCACAAGTTATCCACAAACTTTGTCCTGGGGTCATGTGACAATACTGAAATTCTGACACTGAAAAGTCTTGTAACCATGTAGCTCGCCTGCTTTCCAGGACTTGCTCTGTAAATCAACGGCCACCTTGGTCTCTCCAAGGCCCTGGTTACCCAATCTTCAACAGGTTAAAAGCAGGGTAGATGTGGTGAGTGGATACAGGGTACTAACATAGTTGGAAGCAGGGTATACTGGGCTGCAACTGAGGTTGCTGTGGGTGACAGAGAGTGAGATACTTGAGAAGGTGGGTGTCCAGCAGCAGCAGTGGGTTGGTGCAAGCTGACTGTGGTTGAGTGCAATATATCTGACCAGGCTTGTAGTAATGGTTGAGCAAAATTCAGTTTACCCTCCCCTTACAATGTACTAGCACCTGTTGAGAACAGGTTGAATAGTGCTTAACTGCTTTCCGACAGCCGGCTGTCAAATGACGGGCAAGCGTCGTGGCTCTTGTAGTGGGAGGGTGTCATATGACGTCCTCCCATTTAAACAGGGAATGCGCGCGATTGTGCGCACACATCCCTGTTCCTTCGGTGGTGGCGTGTCACGGAGACACCACTCACCACCAAGGGGGGGGGGGGGGGTGAACAGCCATTGGCCATTCAAAAGTGTGATAGGTAGGAATGAAATGAGATGTGTAATTTATGCTCCTAGCTCGCCTGAAGGTACTACTTCAATGTTCGGCCTCTCTATGTGGCCAGGCTGTGTAAAAGTCCTACACATGTGGTATCGCCATACTCGGGAAGAGTAGCAAAATGTGTTTTGGGGTGTAATTTTTTCTATATACATGCTATGTGCTAGAAATATCTTATAAATTGACAACTTTGTGTAAAAAAAAATGCGGTTTCATTTTTTTCCACATTTTCCAAAAACTTCTGGGAAATAATGAACCGTTCAAAAGACTCATTATGCCCCATAGGTTATATGTTGGGTGTTTGCTTTCCAAAATGGGGTCATTTTGTGGGCAATTCCATTGTCCTGGTGCTTCAGGGCTTTCAAAAGTGTAATAGGTGGTAGTGAAATGAGATGTGTAATTTTTGCTCGTAGAACGCCTGAAGGTAATACTTCAATGTTGGGCCTCTGTATGTGGCCAGGCTGTGTAAAAGTCTCACACATGTGGTATCGCCATACTCGGGAAGAGTAGCATAATTTATTTTGGGGTGTAATTTGTTGTATGCATATGCTGTGTGTGAAAAATAACCTGATAATATGACAATTTTGTAAAAAAAAAAATAAAAAAATAAAAAAAAATCTTCATTTTGCAAACAACTGTGGGAAGAAATGACAACTTAAAAAAAACTCACCGTGCTACTTACTTAATACCTTGGAATGTCTACGTTCTAAAAAGGGGTCATTTGGGGGGTATTTGTACTTTTCTGACTTGTTAGTGTCTCAAGAAATGAGATACACCTCTTTTTTTTTTTTTTAGATTTCACAAAGACCAGCTAATATACACTAATTTGTGTTTTTTTACCAAAGATATGTAGCAGTATAAATGTTGGCCAAAATTTATGAAGAACTATTACTAATTCGCTAAATTTTATGACAGAAACAAACAAAAAGGCATTTTTTTCACAAAATGTATGTTTTTTTTTTAAATTTATAGCACAATAAGTGCACTGTTTATAGGTGGTTAAAGAAATAAGCAATTCCACCTAAGCCATACTAAAGGGAGGAGAAAAGTCATCATTGCCTTTAAGAATACTGGACAAAGCAAACTCTGAACAGACTTGAATTCAGAGCTGAACATCACAAAACAACATCTTACCCTGATCAACTAAGGAATGAGCAAGATGAATGCATTCTAACAGCTGATCTCTGGCCCACTCCTTCAGTATTTGGCAGAAATATTCTCTTTCCTCTGTCACTAGTGAAGTAGAATGCATCTTGCAGCAAACAACAGCAGAGCCAAGATGGTTTCTCTGTGCAGCCACTTCTGCTCAGTACTGACCTTGGTGTTATGTCAGGGATACCAAGTGCTGGTATTCTGTGAAACAGGTGTGACCAGAAATGTGTGGACTTAGAAAACACCAGGCACAAGTATCATGTAAAATAATGTAATTTATTCAGAATAAGTGGATAACAAAAGTATACTATAAACACACCTCCAATATACCAGTGAGTGAACAAACTATGAATAACTGCCCAAAGGAGAATTGCATTTCCATGTTCTGTGGGAGACTAGATATAGTGAATGCAGGGTCCTGGGTTTAGTAACACAAACTACTTATGAACCGCCTGTCCAAGTTTTATGTCGGCTGTTTGAAGAGGAATACCATTGTTATGGTAGCAGATAGCTGCCATAACTCAGGTATCCTCTTCAAGAGCGGGCGCTCAGCTTTCAGATAAAAGTGGTCACATTGGCGAATTCACCACAAGATCACTTTTTATCAGTGGCAGGAGAGCCCCCCCCCCCCCACGGAGCTCCAGTTGCCGCGGGGGACGATCAGGTCCTCTTCCATCACAGGCTGGATACCAAGCGAGGGAAGGATGCCCCTCACGCTCGGCTCCATACCATTGGATTGCGGAAGATATGTCAAATGTCACTTCCTCCCAATCGTCTTAAAGGGGAAATGTATTTATTTTGACCCCAGATCTCACCTTTAAGTGGCCCTGTCATGCTTTTTTTATATTACAAAGGATGTTTACATGGGACAGTAAGCAGCCAAATTTATTTTTCAGATTTTCAATTGAATAAATACACCCAGACAATAATGATATGGGCACATGTATTGTTTTAGATTTTAATCTACAAAACAAGGAAGTGGAAAGAATTATCCACAGATATTGGAACGTTTTTAAAACAGGATGTTCGTCTCAAAGGAAGTCTGACGGAAACACCTAGAATTGTATATAAGAGGGCACCTAACTTGCGGGACAGATTGGTACACAATGTGGTGGAACCACCCCCTCTTAAGTCTAAGATGTTCTGGGGCATTAAGGGCTTCCATAGTTGTGGACTGTGTTATAGCTGTGTAAGGGTCCCCACCAATGTTAGAAAAATAAAGGATTTTGCTAACGCTCAATATAAGCAGATATACAGCATCAGGGATTTTATTTCATGCGACAGGGTGGGCATAGTTTATGCAGTTAAATGCCTGTGCAACTTTTTGTAATTTATGTGGGTAGAACCATAATAGCGCTAAAGGATTGCATGAAGGAGCATTTTAGAAACATTAGGAAGGGGTTCCATAAACATTTTTCTGTATATACACTTTAGGGATGTCCATAATAAAAGTACAGTGGTTATGCAGTTTTGGGGCATTGAGGCACCCAAACGTCACTGGAGAGGTTCCAACTATGTGAGGGATATCAGTAAACATGAATCATGGTGGATACACCAGTTAGGCTCCTTGGCACCTAGTGGGTTAAATAAAGAATTTGATTTAAAATGATTTTTAAGTAATTATTAGGTATCCAGTCCATTATGTGTATAATTAATTGTCACTGGCCACTCCCAATGCTTAATAATAGAGGAGACACAGGTCCGTCTCCATAAGAAATATATATATAAACAAATTAAATATTTCCCATGAAGTCTATACAGGCTCTGACCATATTAATATTAAGATATATATATATTATCTATACATACATTTTTTTATATTTTTAATATATTTAACACGTATACATTTTAATATTTAATAATATTTTCATATTTTAATAACATTTTTAGCCACTTCAATACCAGGCACCCCCCCCCCCCCTTCCTGCGCAAGCCAATTTTCAGTTTTCTGCGCTGTTTAAATGACAATTGCGCAGTCGTGCTACACTGTACCCAAACAGAGTTTTTATCATTTTGTTCCCACAAACAGAGCTTTCTTTTGGTGGTATTTGATCACCTCTGTGGTTTTTATTTATTGCTAAACAAATAAAAAAAGACTGAACATTTTCAAATAATAGTTTTGCTTTTGTTTCTGTTATAAAATGTAGTAAATACGTTTTCTCCTTCACTAGTGGGCACTCATAAGGCGGCACTGACGGGCACCGATAAGGCAGTACCGATGAGGTGGCACCAATGAGTGGGCACTGACGTGCACTGATGATGGGCACTGATATGTTGCACTGATAGACAACACTAGGCAGCACTGATGGGTGGCACTGATATGCAGCACCGATGGGCACTGATAGGCGGCACTGATGGACACTCATGAGTGGCACTGATGGGCACTGATAGGCGGCATTGCTGGGCACTGATAGGCAGCACTGATGGGCATTGATACATGACACTGATGGGCACTTATACGTGGCACTGATATGCAGCACTGATAGGCATCCCTGGTGGCACTGGCAGTGGTAGGCATTGTGAGTGGGCACTGATTGACAGCTGCCTGTGCATTGATTGGCAGCTGCCTGGGCACATATTTGCATTTCCCTGGTAGTCTAGGGGGGGGCATACCTGGTGGTACAGTATGGATGGCCACCCTGGTGGTCCTGGGCGGCATACTGGTGGTCCTGGGTGGGATCCGGTAAGAGCTGCACTGTTAAACAATCAACACAGACCCTCCCCCATCAGGAGAGCCGCCGATCTGCTCTCCTCTACTCACGTCTGTCAGACACGAGTGAGTTAAACCGATCAATGGCTCTTCCTGTTTACATCATGTTTAGATCACAATGCATGATTGGGGCATCGCATGGTGCTGACTGTCACACAGGATAGTATGCTAATTCCTTCGCGTTCATCCTGATTACTATTCACATTACCATGTTTGCGGCAGCCTGGGTAGAACATTTATCACACTGTAGGGGGCAGGCATAATGGAGAATAAACAATGCTGTCATTGCCATTAGATGTATCCTGGCAGCAGAGCTCTATGTAGTAATATCATTGAGCAAATAGGTTTTAGCACTAGAATGTCCTTAGGCTACAACAAAATGGCTGCGAGCACTCTATATTAATTGACAGATCAGCCATCCAATCAAAATCCCCCCTGAAGAACATATGGAAAACCGATACAGGTTGGGAAGGGGACAGGACGGACGTTAGGCAGGTGATCTGCCAGGATGGAATTCCATACCATCCCTATTAAATGGACTACTCAGGTTACCAATTTTGCCTGTCAAATAATTGATGTCTGCCCTGGGGTTCAAAGGCTTCGCCAATTTCAACAGTTTATCCAGCGTTGCCTTCCTCTTTATTTTGTTATGACCCCTAATATATTTCTATTTTATTATTTTTTTTAAATCCTTGTGTCTTACTTCAAAAAATTTATTTGTGATTAGGCAGGTACATTTTAAAAATACAATGTCATATTATCAAGGGACACCAATACCAACCAACCTCTTTGAGGTTAAAAAATTAAAAATAATAATGGTGTTGTGGTAAGTTGACACAAAAAACGACAAACAGGATTATGGAGATCACTAGAAAAAAAAATATCAAAAGATCTCGATTAAAAAAATAAATAAAAAAAAGGAGATCACCAGAAAAAAATATATAAACATTATTCTGGAGATATGGCGAAAAAAAAAAAAAGATTATTCAGGAGATCACAAGAAATAATAAAGAAATCAGTTTGTCAGAACTCTGTGTGAATATCAGCAGCAAAACAACTTAATTATTCTAGCATTATAAAGAAGAAGAGAATGTGCTGCATTAAAAGATTAAAAACTTTGCACCGCGGCGAATGTGCTATCTCCATTACGAACGCTAGTTTTACCAGACCGAGCAATTCCATCTCGTACTTGACTCAGAGCATCCGTGGAATTTTGTGTGTCGGAATTGTGTACACACACTCGGAATTTCCCACAAGTTTTTTTGTCGGAAAATTTGAGAATGCGGCATAACAGTTAAGGTTAGACATGAAATCTATTTTAATAAAGAAAAGTTGTAACACTTTACATATTTGGCCAGAAAAGCACACACAAGCTTCCAAAATGTGAACATGTATGCTAGGGAAATGCTATTAAATTACTTTCAGCTTCTGGAAAACCATTGATAGTTTTCACCTTTTGTTGAGTTAACAGTAGAAGTTAATTTATTTTGTCTTACTAAACAGTCTAGTCCTCTGGAAAGGAAACCATAGTGGGGAAGAAACTGTTCTCTAAACTGAAAATCCTCCAAGAAAATAAAAAAGGAAGATGCATCCAATTCATTTACACATTTACATCTATATTTTAAAACCAAACTCCAACTTTAGACTTCATTCACACCTGGGCATTAAGTTTTTGCTTATTTTTTGTGTTTGTATGCATGCTTTTATATAGCATTTTCCAAGCATTTTGGAGCTTTGGAATTTTTATATCAGCTGATAGAGAAAACTATTACCTGTTACATCAGTGTCTGCTATGTGTTTCTGCTTTCAGGAATACACCAATCTTCCTGAATCAAGCTCCAAAATTAGCTCCAAAATGTTTTTTGAGCTGTAGGTGTTTGGCTTTGGCCATTTCGAAGTGGAATGGAGTGAACCACCAACATAGAGAATAATTCAAGGTACAAAACACTCAGGTGTGAATTGGTCCTAAAAGAGAGTGGCACCACATAATGCCCACTGCAACATTTTAAAGGGTCTTTCTTTTTGGCGCTGCTTTCTAATGCTACGTACACACAACCAGACTTTCCAGCAGAAAAGGTCAGACGGAATCATTTCATCGGTTATTACGATCGTGTGTGGGCTTCAGCTGACCTTTTTTTTTTCAGAAAGTTTGATGGACCTAGAAATATTTTAAATTAAATCTTTCCGACGGCATCAATTCCTATCGGGAAAACCATTTGTATGCTAGTCCGACGGACTAAATATGACACAAGGGCAGCTACTGGCTACCGGCTATTGAACTTTTCTAGTCCCGTCGTACATCATCGCGTTCGAAATGAACGGGCTTTGGTGTGATTGTGTGCAGGCAAGTCCGTTCAGTCGGAACTCCGTCGCAAAGACCGTTCGAGTTTATTCTGACGGAAAGTCCGGTCGTGTGTACGCAGCATTAGGCTCCATTCACACTTGAGCAGGTGTTTTTATTTAAGAGTTTTTAAGCATTTTTGGAAGTGTATTACAAGTATTAGAGAAGAATATTACAACCATTTTACAGCTTCAGGCATTCTTGTTTAGCCAACAGAGAGAAGTAGGGGGAGACAATTAGAGATGGAGAGCTGCTGTTTGAGCAGAAAATGTGTGACAAAGCACTCATAAAACATTCAAGTCACGTGTTTTTCAGGTGTTTCTATTGAACTCTATGGGGCCAGAAATGCTTGTAATCTGCCAAAAACAAGCTCGTACTTTTTTGAGCAACAGGCGTTTTCCTTCAGGCAACAGAATGGTCATGTGTGAACAGGGGCCATTGAAATGAATAAAATGGAAGGTAAAGTGCCTGAAAAAAAAAAAAAAAAACATACATACCACCCTATATGGCTGCAGCATCAGTTTGCAGCTGCCCCTCACTTGCTCTAAACCCAAGAACCGAGCAATCACAAAACTGCTGATAGGATTGATATCCTTGGAGTTGTCTGTAACATGGAACATGATTTGGCATTGCTGGAAGTGGAAACTGCAGTTCAATATTTCTAAATGTAAAATAATGCACCTAGGGAAAAATAATATCCTGAGAGAGTACAACATTTGGGGTACAGTGTTCGCCAGCACTACAGAGGAAAATGATTTGGGGGTACTTATTTCTGATGATTGCAAAATGAACAAACCGTGTGATCAGGCAGTGGGAAAAGGGAATAGAATTCTAGGATGCATCACTAGAGGGATCACCAGAAGGAGGAAGGAAGTCCTGGTTCCCCTATATACTGTAGATCAGGAAACTTCAAACTACGGCCCTTCAGCTGTTGCGGAACTACACATCCCATGAGGCATTGCAAAACTCTGAAGTTCAGAGATATGACTAGGCGTGATGGGAATTATAGTTCCTGAACAACTAGAGGCCCTTAGTTTGGAGCCCCCTGCTGTAGATCTTTAGTGAGACCTAATTTAGAATACTGCATCCAGTTCTGGAGACCTCAATTACACAAAGATATTGATAAAAGAGAATGAGTCCAGAGACAGGTAACAAAAAAGGTGAAATATTTGGGGGATAAAATATATCAAGAGCGACTTTGGGAACTTAATATGTACAGTCTGGAGGAAAGAAAAATTTAAATACATCAAGGGGGTGAATAAGGTTTAGGAGGGCAGTTTTTTTAATATGAAACCAAAATTAAGAACACGGGGACATAACTTCAAACTAACTGGAGGAAAGTTCACAACTAATCTTAGAAAGTATTATTTTACTGAAAGGGTAGTTGATTCCGATAAGCCCCCCACCCGCAGACCCTGACAACCAATGGCCAGGGTTGTTGGGAAGAGGTCCTTGTCCTCATCAACATGGGGACAAGGTGCTTTGGGGTGGGGGGCCACACGGCCCCCCCTTCCCCAAAGCACCCCCCCATGTTGAGGGCACGCTGCCTGGTACAGTTCAGGAGGGGGGGCGCTCACACATCCCCACCCCCTTTCCTGACCGGCTGGACTGCGTGCTCGGATAACAGTCTGATATGGACTTTGGGGGGACCCCTACGCCGTTTTTTCAGTGTAGGGCTTCCCCTTTAAGTCCATACCAGCTGACAGGGCCAGCGACATGTCTATCTCGCCGCCAAAGGGGATGACATTAACTTCCTTCGCTAGTCTCGGCTACCTGGAGCCGCGTTTAAAATGAACGGACTTTCCTCCATGTGTGGGCAAGTCCATTCATTTCAAAAGTATGGCGGACTCCTGCCATAGTCCGGCGGACGAAAAAGTCCGGTTGTGTGTGAGCAGGTCCGCTCGTTCGGAAAGTCCGGTGGACTTTCCGGCGGTTTGTCCAGCAGACTAAGTCCGCCGGATAGTCTGATCGTGTCTACGCGGCATAAGTGTCACAAGAACTGTCATTACATATACACACCATTTTGAAAGGCCCCAGAGGCTGCAACACCAGACCAAGAAACTCTCCAAACAAGTAAGGGACAATGTTGTTGGGAGGTACAAGTCAGGGTTAGGTTATAAAAAAATATCCAAACTTTTATGATCCCTAGGAGCACCATCAAATCTATCATAACCAAATAGAAAGAACATGGCACAACAGCAAACCTGCCAAGAAACGACCGCACACCAAAACTCACGGACCGGGCAAGGAGGGCATTAATCAGAGAGGCAGCACAGAGACCTAAGGTAACCCTAGAGAAACTGCAGAGTTCCACAGCAGAGACTGAAGTACAGTATCTGTACATATGACGACGATAAGCCATACGCTCCATAGAGTTGAGCTTTATGGCAGAGTGGCCAGAAGAAAGCCATTACTTTCAGCAAAAAACAAAATGGCACATTATGAGTTTGCGAAAAGGCATATGGGAGACTCCCAAAATGTATGGAGGAAGGTACTCTGGTCTGATAAGACTAAAATTGAACTTTTTGGCCATCAAAGAAAATGCTATGTCTGGCGCAAACCCAACACATCACCTGGTGGTGGCAGCATTATGCTGTGGGGATGTTTTTCAGCAGTCGGGACTGGGAAAGCGGTCAGAGTTAAGGGGAAGTGTCAGAAACCATGAACCAGACCGAGACAGAAGTACAATAAATCACACTTGTTTATTAATAAAAAGGTAAATAGAATAAGCGTAGTCAAAGCATAGCCAGAGTGCAGTAACCAGATCGAGTAGTCAGCCAGGCCAGAGTTCAATAACCAGATCAGGTAATCAGCCAGGCCAGAAGTCAGGGATCCAAGTGGAGCAACAGCAAGCAGGGTAAGGAACCAGAAGGGATATCAGCAAGCCAGTCTTTAAACAGAACCGCAGGAGATGGTTTCTTGTGATTTGACCAAGGCGAAGGCAGAGATGAAGTGAGCTGGACAGCTTTAAGTAGGCAGGTCAGACGAGCAGGATAAGGAACAGCTGATAACTGTGGAGAAAGATGAGAGCTGGCAAATAGCTGACAGCTGAGCAGCCAGCCTAGAGAAGGAAGGGCTAAGCCAGCCCTGGCAGAAAGATGGATGGTGCTAAATACAGGGATATTCTTGAGCAAAACCTGTACCACTCTGTGTGTGATTTGAGGCTAGGACGGAGATTCACCTTCCAGCAGGGCAATGACCCCAAACACACTGCGAAAGCAACAATTGAGTGGTTTAAGGGGAAACATGTAAATGTGTTGGAATGGCCTAGTCAAAGCCCAGACCTCAATCCAATAGAAAATCTGTGGTCAGACTTAAAGATTACTGTTCACAAGCGCAAACCATCCAACTTGAAGAAGCTGGAGCAGTTTTGCAAGGAGAAATGGGCAAAAATCCCAGTGGTAAGATGTGGCAAGCTCATAGAGACTTATCCAAAGCGACTTGGAGCTGTGATAGTCGCAAAAGGTGGCTCTACAAAGTATTGACTTTAGGTGGGTGAATAATTATGCACATTGACTTTTTCTGTTATTTTGTCCTATTTGTTGTTTGCGTCACAAAAAAAAAATGGCAAGGGGGTAAATACATTTGCAAGACACTATATATCTCTCCTCTAATGTGAGTTATTCATCTATATTTAGGTTACCATAAATATTATAATCCCTTTAAAATTAGCAAACCAGTTGAGCAGGTGCTTCTTGGACATTATAAGAAAGTAAAAAATGAATGTACTTGCCAAGAAATATTTTGAATGTATCATATTCTAATTGTCTGTACTCTGGAAATCACACACTACAGTTAAATACGGCTATCTTGGCCAACTAAAAAGACTTAAAACCTGCTGTATAAAACACTTTTTTTCAGTGATCAGTAGGGCTGCAAACACCCTTTATGTCCTTCCAATAAAAATAGCAGAAACACATTTCCCTAGGTCCACACTCCTCACATTCCTGTACTTCTTATGACATTATAAAGTGGTTCCCCTCACAGCAGTGTGCAGGCCAGGGCATCTGAATCACCCTAGTGCTAAATAAAATGCTTAATAATCTTTAAAGCTGCCCACCGCACCATTTCCTGCCAGTTTGCAGGATGTTGTAAAATGTTACAATGCCTAATTAGGGTTGTCCTCACACCTCAGCAGCACATAAAAGGGAAGTTTTACCACAAGTCCATGTAATTGAAGCTGCCTGAAATTCTCTTACTATTGCAATTTCCAATCAGTTATTGTTGGCAATTACTGAAAGAGTGGCTGGAGTGATTTATTGGCACATAATTATTTCTGTATATATGCACTACTAACAGAAAAGATTAAAACATATACAGGAATCAGCCAAATATATATATGTTTGTGCTTTACATCTATGTGACAATTTTGTAAATACATGCAAATATATTGTTTTAACATTATTGTACCTGCCACGTTCTGTTTAAGTCAATTAATTTACAATGGGTTCCTTTGGCAAACATGACAGCCCCAATAACTACTAGTCATTGAGAGGAAAGGAAAGGGTTTGTAAAATACAGCATCCCCATCATCTTGGTTACAACGTATTTGACTATATACTTTATACATTCACTGCATCAACTGGTAGCCAAAAAACATACAAAAAAAACAGCACAATGGACATAACTTACTATTATTCCATTGTGTTCTAGTCACCTTTCTTATTTTGTATCAATACATATGCTGTAGGAAACACACTGACTTAGTGAGTTGGCATATTTCTATGGTTTAATTACTGCATATTTCTATGAGATTTCAGGAAAAATACAGCATGTAATACTTTAGAAGTGTTTTTAGGTAATGGCAACATTTTTTTTTTTAAACACTATGCGCTATTATACTGCATTTCATAAAGCGGTACATACTGCTGAATGGAGCCCATTGTCCCACACCAGTTATACGATGACACTGAACTGCACTGATGACAGTATGTAAACAAAAAAAAAAAAAGTTTTGAAAAAAAGGCGTTTTTTTTTCTGTTATAAAATATTGCAAATAAATTATCTTTCTTCATAAATGTAGGCCAAGAAGTACATTTCTTTGGTGAAAATAAACCAAATCAGTGTATATTATTTAGTCTGTAGGAAAATTAAATGAATTATTAGTCCACAAACTATGGTACACGTATATATCTGAAAATGTATCAATCCTGATGTACTGACTGCCTATCTCGTTTCTTAAAACACCAGGATGATACAAAAAATACCCCCAAATGACCCTTTTTTTGGAAAGTAGGCAGTCTAACGTGTTTAGTATAAGGCATTGCACGTTTTTGGAAGTTGTATTTTTTTTGTCACTTTGTTTGGAAAATTACGGTAAGAAATTAAAACAAAAAAATTTTGTTTTTCAAAATTTTTGTTCTTTTTTCATTTATTTAGCAAAAAAAATCAACAAAAGAAGCTCTATTTGTGTGAAAAAAAAATTATAAAGCATTTCATATGGGTACACTGTTGCATGATTGTGCAATCGCCATTCAAAGTGTCACAGTGCGGAAAGATGAGTATTGCCCTGGGCAGGAAGGGGGTGAAAGTTTCTGGTACTGAAGTGGTTAAGAACATATAAAGCCAATGAATGAAATCTCATATATGCATTTGAGTGTTTTTAAACCCATCAAAAAATATATAATATATATATATTGTAACTTATCAGACCTTAAATTTGGTAGCTGCATATATGTTCTTTTTCCCATCTTTGTTCTTTTATATTGCCATGATATTGCCATTACCAGACTTCCTGTCCTAGGGATACAATGCTCACTATATTCTATCTATGGAGAAGGAGCATTGTCAAGCTAGGATAGAAAGTATGTTAGGTCACCAGAACTCCTCCTCTTCTTTTCTCCTTAACATTGGGTTTTGAGGTATTCCTAACAAACAAACAACATTTCTGGTAAGGTTAGCAGACTTTTTTTTGCACTTATCGAAGAGATACAGCAGGTAAAATAAATATTGAACACGTCACCATTTTTCCAGGTGAATACTGTATATTTCTAAAGGCGCTATTGACATGAAATTTTCACCAAATGTTGGCAACCGCCCATGCAATCCATACATACAAAGAAACCAAAAAAATATATATTCATAAATTAAGTTATGTGTAATAAATTAGAATGGCACAGGGAAAAAGTATTGTACTATGTACACAATCCAGGGAACAGCTGCTCACAACTGGACTCTTTAACTGTTGGATAAATCCTTAAGGTTTTGGGTTTAGCAGCCAACAGGTAATTCTAGCTTTTCAAAATCTCTCACGCGGAAACTTGGTTGGAAACTTGGAAACTTAGTTACAACTGGAAGAGTAGAAGTAGGAACTTTTCTTAATGTACCAGAATCTTTCAGCCAGTCCGGCAATACCGTAAGAATTGTGGATTCAATCAATGTCAGCTTCCAGGCTCTTACTGAGCAGCCAGCCTTGTGCGTGGCTCTCTCACCGAAGAGTCCTCCCCTGGTCGTATGTAGAGTTGCTGGGCCTCTCCAAAACCCGAGACGGCACTGGAACACCCTAGAATCCTCATTTCAGTTACTACGCCTCGAACTAGCCAGTTCCAAGGCTCAGAAACAGATGGATGCGCACCCCAGGCCATGAGGGCCTCTGGGGGCTAGTCAGGAGGACCAGGACCACAGAGTCAGCAACAACTTCTAGACCGGAAACCCAGAACCACGTGACTTCGGCACCTTAAGTACCCATTATGCAGTGAGACAAACTCCCACTGATTGGTTCCGAGATAGAGATTGGTACCCAATGCATCCAACCAGACTGTGTTCTGTAGCCTCCCACAGGTGTACAACCCCACCTATGACCAGGCAGAACTTCTATACAGCCCACCCAAACTGATGCCAAAGTACAATTTAGCACAATTAGTCTGTTCTGTCTCTGACCCCATCAGAAAGATATCTTTTTACTTCCTGTCCTTCACATCCTATGATCACAATAGGCAATAAGGGTAAGTCTCACTAATTGAGGCACACACAGAAATAAAAACCTGACAGAGCTTGCTACCTGACTAGAAAAAAAGTATAGGTTGGGGTTGGCCTTTGCAGTTGTACCTCAGGTATAGCAAACATTTCTGACCCCAATAGGATGACCCCATTCTATTGCATTGGCAGTTTACACACATCTAATACATAACTACAAAAAAAAAATATTCACAATTATGTTATCATATCATTTGCCTGGGTATAAATGACTTTCCTCTGTCATGCATTTTCCTAAAGTATATTTGATTATCACGTTTAATGCTCTCAAGATTGATCAATTTCTTATTCCTAACATCTTTTCATTAGGCAGCACTGACTCAAAGTAGGATTTGTTTTTATAAAGGTATGTATTAGATGTGCTTAAAGTGGTTTTAAAAGTTCAGAGTTTTTTTTACCATCATACATTCTATGCATGAAGGTAGAAAACCTTCTGTGGGCACCGGCCCCCATCCCAGCTCCCCTAATACTCACCTGGGCTCCCTCTCAATCCAGCAATGTGCAAGAGAGCTAAGCTTCTCCTGGATCTTTCATTCCTCTTTGGCTGAGATAGCAGCAGGAGCCATTGGTTCCAACTGCTGTAAATCACAGCCAGTAAGTAAATGAGGAGAGAGCAGGGGCAGGGCTGAGCCACAGCTCTATGTGTCTTATGGACGCATAGAGCAGGGCTCGGGAACGAGCACACACCAGTGCCCCCAGAGGCAGCAGCTTGCTACTGGGGGCCCTGGCTGAAAAGGAGGAGTGTCAGCGGGGGACCCAAAAAGATAAGGAGTGGGGCAGCTCTGTCCAAAACCACTGCGCAGAGCAGGTAAGTATAATATGTTTTTTTTTCTTTTTTTTTAAATAAACGTTTTTTTTTAATGAATGCTTAATGTCACTTTAAAATATGTATTTTGCTCACACATAATAACTGACTCAAAAATGTTGGCACTTGCACAGACCATAATCATATAAACATCTACATTCTAAATAGCTTTACCTATTTTAAAACACACTGACAAATCTTTGACTGGATAACATCCAGAATAACATCATTAGTGGTACAGAATCAGCCGCTGCAATGGCAATAATGGAATGAAAAGTGTTTTAAAAAAAGAATGTATTTCTGTAAAGTCTGCTACAATTTATTTATTTTTTTAAAGTCCCCCAGATGAGTTATGCCATAATGTACTAGTATGTACAGCATATTAGTACTTTATGGCAGACTTACCTATCACATGGTGCCCTCCACCGCAGAGCTGGGACTGATTTGTCAGGCCCCCAGTGCTTCCATCTTCACCTGATCTTCCTTCCGCGTCCCATGCCTTCTGCCACTTGATAGGCCAGGCCGCGATGATGCCACTCCCAAAGCTGATTGGCTACCATGCAGAGCTGTGCCAGATTTTGCACTCTCCAGTTTTAGTAAATCAACCCCAATTTGTGGCTGATATATTGAGTCTGATTTACTAACAGAGTTTGAAATCTTCATGCAATAAATTGTCGATGTGTTCACTTTGAATACCCAATTATGTGCAGAGGAAATAAATAAACAGGACTTTGCTTTTCACATGATTGGATCATTGAAGTAAATTGTAATGGCCAATCTTCCCTGCTTAGGGTGGCTGATCTAGAGATATCTAATTTTTACTTAATTAATTGAAGAGCTGTTCTAAAAATGTGAAGGTCATGTAAAAACAAAAAAAGAACGAGAATATATAAAGAAAACTCATTGCCTTGCATTCATCTATCTAGCCCAGATGTATCTGCCCACAATCATGACAACCTCATTTTTGAAGTTTACTCATAGTGGTGAACAACAAAGTGGACAAGCTCACTCTATATAAATAACCTACTCTGCTACAAGTATATAGTATATAGTACATTGTTATTGTGCAAACATATACCATACAAAAGTTAAAACAGAAACTAGCAATATAAAAGAGCAACAATGCTAGTCGAGTAAATGTGCTTCATATTATTCCCAGATTGCAGAATGATATATGGTAAAATTCGTCCTTCAGTTATATAACCTGAGCATGTCTGCACGGTGTCTATTATCAAATTAGTGTCTGGCTAGAGTAGTCTTTTAACATTTGCTTTAAACCCAGTAGCAATATCCATTTTCCTCCTTCTTATGTCTCCTTATCTATTGATTGTAGGACTCATGTAGCCATACTCAAGACGTCTGGTCTGCACCATGTTCCTCAAACCACATGGACATTTCATTATGTAAAAAGCGTTTAAAGGAACATGTGTAAAATATCTTGACAGATATACAAAGCCTTGGGAACAGTATTCAATAGCATCACCTCTTATAATTTCATTACCTTTTCTATACCATAGACATGGACATGTGCCTCTATATTTATCATAATATTTGCTGTAAGTAAGAAAACTACTTTTTCTTTAGCTTTTACCCCTTATATTTTCAATACTTACATATTGTATATATTAAGTTTTAACTTCTGTTTGTAACTTCCTGTAACCTTTTTCTATCCAGTTGTTTTTTGATTGCTCAAAAGAATGCACAATTCGGAAGAGACTGTTGGGTGTGTAGTTATATTATATCATAAGTCTGTATAAATGTATGGGTTTAAAAGGCATTTCTAATCTGAGATTGCATATGGCTGTACCCCAAAGGCTTAACTATAACCTTCAGGGCCCCAGTGCAAGAAACCATTAAGGCCATCCTGGCCTCCAACCGGGGGCCATCCCACTGTTACTGGGGTCTCTTTACTCCCATTGTGGATCCTTTATTACTGTCCCGCAGTGAGCCACTTTCCTGCAGTCTTGGTGCCCCCCCACAGTAGCGGAACAACAGGGTGAGTTTTGTTTAATTTTAATGATTTTTTGCCATTCTATTTTTTTTTTTTTACAATTTTATTTTTTAGAATTTATTTCATATTTTTTAGGACCCCAGTTGGGGGGCTTTGGTGAAATATCAGGGGTCTAAACAGACCCCTATTGTCTCACTTTTAAAACAGAGAAAGGGACTGAGGACAGATTCCTCATTCCCTTACTCTGCAGCCTCAGCTGCACAGAATGAATAGTCAGGAATATCTCTTACAAAAACTGAGGCATAATAAACACAGTTTACTATGCCCCAGCTTTAAATTAATAAAATAAAAAACAAATTCGGTGATCAGTACCGATCACTGACTTCAGTCATGAAGACAGGAAAGGGCCAGCAAATGACACATTTACCAGCCCCTTCCCCACTCTCCATCCTGACAGATCTCCCACAGCATCCAGCTGGGAGGAGGGAGGGGGAAACCTTGTAGCATTGTGGAGGGGAGGTGAGGGGGGCCAGAAAAGCACACAGGAGCCCGGGGCAAGAGGACAGGGATAGGGAGGTGGCGGGAGTGGCATGTGGAAGAGCCAATGCCCTCCATTTCCCTCCTGCAGCCACAGAATGTCTGCAGGATGGAGAGGAGGAGAAGCAGGAATTCAGATACATGGAGGGATCAGTTCCTCTACATGCCGCTGCCCTCTTATCCAGGCATACAGGAGGGCCATACTGGCCCCCTGAAGCATGACCCCTGTATGTTCACCCCTGCTGTGCCCTCATGTTTTCTGTTACTGCAGCAGTTAGATGACAGGGAAGGAGACAGACAATCTGATTACAACAGGGATTTACATGTGTGTGTGTGTAGGCAGTAGGAACCGTGATCATGTAAGGAGCTCACAAAATAGCAGTGGTAGAATCAGCTAGTAGCTACACAACTTTTTGAGTGCACCACATTGTACACCGAAGGCCTTGTTCTATAAAAGATTTGTAGCAGCAGTGTGGTTTAAAGCAGTTAATGCCTGGATTAAAGTATAACTAAAGTTTTTTTTGATATTGATAGAGTGGAGAGGGATTAGAACGTGTGTCAAGTTTTTATTGCTGTCTGTGCCCCCGTTTAGGCCTCATGCACACTGGATGTTTTTTGATGTTTTTGCAGCAGCTGTTTTTGGCTGTAGACATTTTTTTCTACAGTCATTAAACTCGCCATCATGTTATCCTATGTGTTCATGCACATATAGGCTGTTATCAACAGTTTTGGGCAGTGGCATTTTTGAGCAGCAAAAAAAACAAAAAACTAGTGGGTTCTGAGAGACGTTTTTTAAGCTGTAAAAACACTAACGCGGAAAAAGGCTAATAAACGCAAAAAAATGCTATTGCAAAAATGTTGAAAAAAGTTGAAAGAAGTTGAAAAACTCACTGCAAAGATACTGCCGTTTTTATAACATTATTTTAGCATCCAGCATGCATGAGTCCCACCCTCTCTATTTATCCTCCTTTACCTATATCATTGAAAGTGAAAGTAAAAAAAAATCCCAAATTTCCCCAGAAAAGTAATAGAGGGTAAATCTTCCAATGGGGACACTAGTTCTGGTGAGCCTGGTTGAGAGTCCTCAAGCAATTCCTATAATTTGCAGGGTTTTCTTGTCACTTCCTGTTTGGTTATAGGACAGTCAGTGAAGCTAAATCTCCACAATGGGACACAGGTGGCGAAAAAAAAAAAAACAGGGGTTATAACCCTCCCTTTCTATATGCAAAATGAAAAAAAAAGTTTTGCCTATAGTTCTACTTTAAGTAAACAAATCCTTCTGAGGAGATATACCACACATGGCATATTTTTTGTTTTTTTAACCTATATTTGCAAAAGTTTTCCTTGTTTCTCTTTTCTATCCTTTATTTAACTACTTGCCGACCAGCTTCTGTAGTAATATGGTGATATCTCTTGTGCGAATCGCTGTAGCTGTACAGTGGCTGCTTTAATGGCTAAAGGGGGTGCTGGTCCCAAAAAAGTTTCAAAAGTGTCCAAACTGTCCACGAAATTTCGCAAAAAAATGCCATAAATATATCCCCTATTTTGTAGACGCTATAACTTTTGCGCAAACCAATCAATATATACTTATTGCAATTTTTTTTACCAAAAATATGTAGAAGAATACATACTGGCTTAAACAGATGAAGAATTTTTTTTTTTTTTTTTTTATGTGGATATTTATTAAAAGCAAAAAGTAAATATATATATATATATATATATATATATATATATATATATATATATATATATATATATATATATATATTTTTTTTTTTTTTTTTTTAATTGACTCTCTTTTTTTTTTTGTTTATAGCGCAAAAAATAAAAACTGCAGAGATGATCAAATACCACCAAAAGAAATCTCTATTTGTGGGGAAAGAAAGAATGCCAATTTTGTTTGGGTACAGCGTTGCAGAATCACGCAATTGTCAGTTAAAGCGACGCAGTGCCGTATCGCAAAAATGGCCTACTCATTAGGGGGAAAATCTTACGGCCCTTAAGTGGTTAACAACATTTTTAAGATGGCAACTTTCGAGAGGACAACTTTCAATAAAAGACAAGAGACCCTGAACAACCTCTGCAAACAAGGAGGGATCAATACAGTTGGCAAGATGATGCCCAAGCTTGTATTTGTATAAAGAGTATACAATGGCATTCGAGCCCAGCGACATAGTCACTCCAGATGACTGTGTGATTCAGTGTGACTCTGTTCTTGGAGCCTCTCCCTGGATTGTGACAAATGCTATTTATGTCCAAAGAGATGGGAACAGAAAATAGATGAGACGTTGCTGGTGCTGCTGATCTCATCTAAGAATAATGATCAGGACTGGTTTTCTAATCTGTCAGATTAAAGTTACTTATGAAAGTGTTTGGTCAGTGGGGTAATGGGGGTCAATTGAGGTAATGAAAAATGGCAAGATCAGGCAATTGTCATCACAGCATTTAGGTTTCAATGTGTTTATTCGTTTTCAAAGATTAACAAAACAGATTAACAAAACATGCATAACAAAACAGGTAAGACAGTATAATACACATATCTTGTTTTCATATAGCATCTTTCATATTAATATCCATCAAGTAGTATATTATTGGTTATTGTATCTATTGGTCCAAATTATCCAGTTTCTGTCGACCATTTTGCAATGCGTAGTTTATTGCATACAAAGGTATAATTTCTATGTACAGCTTTTATCACATCCGAAAGGTTAGTAGAAGCAGTATCTTTCCAGTGGTGGAGCAGTAAGTTCCTAGTTTCTAAGAGAATGTGGGTTACCACTGATCGAAAGTGTGGTGGGAACTTCTCTATGCCCAAGTGTAGAACCCCCAGTGCTGGGTTAGGAGGTGTGATGATACCAGTGAGCGATGATATTAATTGGAATGCTTGATTCCAGAGATTTTTTATGCTCGGGCAATGCCAGAACATGTGTAGTAAATGTCCTGTGTTTCCGCAATTCCTCCAACAGAGGGGTGAGAATTGGGGAAGAACTTAGCTAGACTATAAGGGGTGTATTGACATCTATTTGTAATTTTGATTGTTAAGTCCCAGTGTTTGGTGCAGTGGGATGCTTTATCAATTTCTGTGAAAGCAGATTGCCATTGTGCATTTGTGTGCATGGCGCCCAGCTCTTTCCCATTTTTGGATTGCTATGGTTTTCCTAAAAATCTAATTATCTTGAAAGAGGTTATAAAAAAAGAAATATCCCTTTGGTTATTTTGGGGTGTAGAGTAGAATGCCCATGTTTTGCTAGGCGTCTTTGTCTTTGTGATAGGATTTGTTTTTAGAAAGTGTGATATATGCACACAGGAGAACAGTGTTTTATTTGGCAGGTTATATTCAGTGAAAATGTGTTCTGCCGATTTAGGCTGTTGGCCATTAAAAAGATCTGATACCTGTGTTATACTGTGTTTTAGGAGTGGTTTAATCGATAACATGGGAATTTGGGCTTCTAGGATATCAATTGGATGCTGGTCATTTGTCACAACTTCTTCAGTGTGCTTTAAGGATAAAAGGTATCTCCATGCTTGGAATTGGTGGTGAGAGATGTTTGATATCTCAATATTTCCAGTTATCGCCCATGAGAAAAGTTTTTTGTTTCTTTGTTGGGATCTGTGTTTCTTCTATGTCCACCCATCTATCATTTTGCTGAAACCAGTGTTTGAGTTGGTCCAATCTTACTGCCCATAGATAGTCATGCAAGTCTGTTAGGCATGCCCCTCCTATCCGTTTATGTGAAGTTAGATTGTGTTTGGGACATCTAGCTTTTTTGCCATTTCACAAAAAATTCCACATGAGGTTGGGTAATGTTCTAATATAATGTTGATGTATGTGGGTTAGCAATGTTCGAAATATGTATAAGATTTTTGGCAAAAGTGACATCTTGAAGACTGCTAATTTGCCTATCCATGAAAGTTCTTTTTTGGTGATTTCCTTTAGTTGGGATTTCAGTTTGGTCGTCAGCGGTTTGATATTGGCATCTGTTAACGATGTGATTTTATTTGTTATTGTGACCTCTAGGTACATTATGCCTTTTTTGCTCCAAGAATATGGAAGTTATTTTTGTAGTGTGCATGGAATGTGTTCCAGTACACCCAGGCTTAGAATTAGCGATTTGGAGAAGTTGACTTTTTAGTATGAGGTGTCCCCGAAATCCATTAGGATTTGGTGTGCTTGTTTTAGGGATGTGCGTGGTTTAGTCAGTAGCAATATTACATCATCCGCAAACAGGTTTATAGTATGCTTGTTAGGACAAAACTGGAAACATTTGATTAAAGGATGTGATCTAATGGCCTCTGCTAAAGGCTCCATCATTAGGTTGAAGATAGTGGGTGACAGGGGGCATCCCTGGTGGGTCCTGTTATGTATGTTGAAGGGTGAGGACAGGAAACCTGAGGAATACACCTGTGCTGAGGGGCAGGAGTACAATGCTAGGCTAGCCTTCAATATGGAACCTTGGAATCCAAATGTAGACATTACCATCTTCATGTACTTCCAGTGTACCCTGTCGAATGCCCTCTTTGCATCTATGGACAGCAGCAGAGAGGGCATTCGACTGTTCATGGCATTAAATATAACATTAACAATTCTCCTAGTAGCATCAGAGGTTTGTCTCCCCTTCACAAAGCCCATCTGGTCACACTGGATAATGGTAGGAATGATATTCGTTAATCTTTTGGCCAGTAGTTTTGCGTAGACTTTGATATCCGAGTTTAAGAGGGAAATTGGTCTGAAAATGGCTGACGTATTGGGTTCTTTGCCCGGTTTGGGCAGAGTTACTATATGAGCTCTGGGGAAAAGTCAAGGATTCCCCCGCTTATGTAAATACTAAACCTAGGTAAGGTGAAAGTATAGTTTTGAAGGATTTATAATATTCATTGGAGAACCCATAAGGTACTGGCGACTTACCACTGGGTAGTGTGTCTATGACGTTTGCAATTTCTGTGGTTGTAAATGGGACGTTTAGGTTTGTTAAGTCAGTGTTGGAGAGAGAGGGAAGTTTTATTCCTTGTAGGAATTTTTGTATTTTCTCTGTGGTTGGTTGGGGCATGGAACTATCTTTGTGTAAGTTATATAATGCACCGTAATATTCGGCAAACTGGTTTACTATGTCTTGAGGGTTAGTTATTTTGAAGTTTTGGGTGGGGTGTGTTATGTGTGCTATTTTGGTTTTGGTACATGCTGCTTTTAACCTTCTGGCTAGAAATTTACCAGCTGTTTACGTTAGCAAAGTGATTTAGCTTCAATCGTCTAAGATGCATGTCGTATTTTTGAGAGAGATGTTTTCTCTGATTTCCCTGATTTTGGAAAGGGCGTTAGTTAACGTGACTGTAGGGGAACATTTGTTGTGAGATTCTACAGCATGTATTTCGGTAATTAATATGTTGAGTGTGGACGTATAGCGTTTCTTTTCCCTGGCTCCCAATTGTATGAATATGCCCCTCAGGACAGCCTTGTGTGCATTCCATAAGCTGTGTGGGTCAGATACTGACTCCTCATTGGTGATAAAGAAGTTTTGGAGATGCTGAGAGATTATCGAGTGAGTTTTGGGTTCTTGTGGAAGTCTAGTGTTTCAGCACTAGATAGGGGATGAAGGGGTGACACCCATCTCTTTAAATTACATAGGGACCGCTGCATGGTCAGACCACATCATATCATGGATTCAAACACTTTTTACTTGTTGTAAGAGCCATTTGTCTGTCAAAAACATGTCAATACGTGAGTATGAACAGTGCCTATTTGAAAAAAAATTGTAGTCCTTCTCATTGGCATGAAGGCATCTCCACGCATCAAACAGATCCTCTCTATGTAGTAGCACCTGCAGCGATGATGTTCCTTTGGGTTTGCTGGTAGTGGTGTCCAGTTTTGGGTCTGCAATAAGGTTAAAGTCTCTACACACCAGGAGGTTACCGTGTTTCGTGGAGTACCTTTCTTATAAAGCGTATTTGGTGAGAGTTGGGGGCATATAGTGACACTAGTGTATACAGTTTGGAGCTCAAGTTCCCAGCTATGATGATGTATCTACCTCCTTCATCCAATAGAGCTTCCTTGAGTTGAAAGGAGAGGGTATTTTTTATGGCAAGGAGCACTCCTTTTTTATGATTGGGCGTGCAATCTAGGAATACGTTTGGGAAGTTTCTGTTTGTGCAAGGCAGGGTTTTGGAAAGTTGGAAGTGGGTTTCTTGTACACAGAGTATGCCTCCTCCCTGGTTGCAGGCCTCTTGCCACATGGGAAATCGTTTAGCGGGGTGGTTGAGACCCCTGGCATTAATTAAAAGGCATTTGATGGTCATAGCGTTTGAAGTGGTAGATCGTATTGTATTGTGGTATAGGTACTCACTGCAGTCACACGGTCTCCTGTGGGGGTGCCATGTTTGAGGTGGATAGGATGTGTGGACCTTGTTGTCTTCATTAGATGAGCATTGTTCATTGCGGATATAGCTGCGTGTATCAAATAACAAAAAGAACAAAAAACATAGAAAGTTAAAGAAGTGAACATAAAAATTGGATCTTACAACTGATCCTTGGGCAGATGTAACTGTGTCTGAACTGGGAGGAAAAAGCAGATAAGAATTATTAGCTTAGATGTTGGTTAACTGAAGACATTTACTTGTGAGCTTCACCATTAATTTTCTTGTTAGAGCGCTTGTGGGATACTATTTGCCACTCATTTTGGACTGGCAAAGGCCTTGTGTCTGGAAAGGCTTTCCAGCAAACATTTAAGCAATCTGGGGGTCAGAAGAATGCCTGTGCACAAGAAAGCTGTTTGGCGCATGCACATGCGCAATATCGCAAATAGAAGTGCACGGGCACGCGGGAGCGTGCACCCCTTGTGACAACAGTTGGCGCCAACATGCGCTATTTAAGGGGGACTGATGCCTTGCCTTCTTGCTGTCCAGTCGACAGTATTTCCTGAGATCCCTACTACCTGTTACTCGATTCATCTGATCTGTATCTGACTCGGCTTGTTCCTGAAACCTCTGCTCGCTGCCCGCCCTGATCCCGGGTTGGATTTTGACTATTATTTGGATTTTGCTTCGGTACCTGATCTGCCTGCTTGTGTTTGACCCGGCCTGTCTTCTATACCCAGTATCCAGTCTGCTGTCCGCATCCTGCTGCTGGACTACAAGACACCTCCCCGCTGTCTGCTGTATCCTGCCTGCTGTCTGCATCCTGCTGCCTGACTACAAGACACCTCCTTGCTGTCTGCTGTGTCCTGCCTGCTGTCTGCATCCTGCTGCTGGACTACAGGTCACCTCCTCACTGTCTGCTGTATCCTGCCTACTGTTGCATCCTGCTGCTGGCCTACAGGACACCTCCCTGCTGTCTATGGTATCCATCCCTCTACACCTGCTATCCAGTTAGGCACTTGTGCCCTTTTGTACTCCCGAACCCCTGTCAGCTCTATTCGTGGTTCCCGAGTCAGAGGTATACAAGAGGCCACTCCCTGCATTCCGGGCTCTACCATAAGGTACGTGACATCTTGGTGGAGGTGCTGGATGAGAGGCCTGGTCCGGGAGTATACCCCATTGACGTAAGGCAGCAATCCCTTCTTTAAGCATTGTTATGGAGGTTGTAAGCCGTTGTGTGTAATGGACAGAGTTGCGGGATATTTGCACTTGTGGAGGACTTTATGATTTCTTAAGGCTTTGGTAATTGTCGTCAGGTTGCGGCAACATTGTAGCGTGTGCCTGGAGAGGTCAGGGACCAGCCTTATAGTGGTATATTGTGGTGGGATGTTGTCGGGTCTTCTTGATGCTTGTAAGATCTAATCTTTGATGTAGTAATAATGTACCCATAGTAAGACATCCCTGGAAGTCTCAAGGAGAAAGGAGGGTTTGGGGACCCTGTGGATCCCATCCACTATAAGGTCTTGCCCTGTCAGAGACTGAACTAAAGTAGAGAACAGGATTTGGGCATATTGGAGAAGAAGATTTGGTGTGATGCCCCTGATTTTAATATTGTTCCTTCTGGACCTGTCCTCTAAGTCTGCGATCTTGTCTTTCATCCAGGTTATGTCTTCCCCCTGTGCAGTGTGTGCTTCCACCATTACATTATAGGAGGATGTATATTCTTACATCTTTTTTACCATGTGGCCTACTCTGAGGCCTAGGGCTTATACCTCCCTTGTGCACGTATTAATGCCTGTGATCATGTCAGCCTGTAAGGATGAGCGCAGGGACAACAGTATCTCTTTTAGCATGATGTCCTATATGGGTCTGTCAGAAGTTGGGAAGTCAACTATAGGGTCCCCCTCCAGAGCCCCTTGGTTTGTATTTGATTCCCTCCTGGGCCTCGATTTTGCGGGACTCCTCATGGAGGGGCTGGATGTTCCAGAGGAGGATTCACTGTGCATCTTGTTGAGGTGTGAGGCGGTGGATGTCAGTCCAGGGCCTCCGTTGTGCGCCATGGCCTTGTCTTTGTGCTGCTGTTCTTGGGCGCTGCTGCCATTTTGTCATGGTCCGCGCGAGGGCATCATGAAAAAATCCATCAGTTTGAGGGGCTTCTGCGGATTATTCCTTTGCCTCATTATCCCTGCGGTGTGCAGCGGTCCAATGAGTCTGGTTGTGGTTCTGAATAGTGCCAATGAGCTTGGATAGTGATGAATTCTCTCTGGCTGGCTGTGGCGCTATACACGTCCATCTTGGAGCCCGGTAGCCACACCCCCCTCATCATCACAGCATTTATAACTAGCAATTTATTTGTAGTACATGAGCTTAGTTCCAGTCCAGTCTGGCAGGCAAGTAGTTAGTGTCATGTGGTCTGAGACTGAGCTCCAGTCATTTATTCAAAGGTTTGTATTTTGTGAAAAGTTAGTGTAGGACTTGCCCTTGATGCAGATGGTTAGCATACATAGTTTGCCCAATATGCACATTATTGCCAACTCTTATTTTTGTGTGACTTTTAGGCCTCTTGCACACTGGACGTTTTTTGAAGTTTTTACACCAGCTGTTTTTGGCTTTAGACATTTTTTTCTACAGTCATTAAACTCTCCATCATGGTATCCTATGTGTCCATGCACACATAGGCTGTTATCAGCAGTTTTGGGCAGTGGCGTTTTTGAGCAGTAAAAAAAAAAACCAAACTGGTGGTTTCGGAGAGACGTTTTTCAGCTGTTAAAACGCTCTGCCGCTGATAATCGCTGATAAACGCTTAAAAACATCACTCATCAGTGTCTTTTAATGTTTTTAATCCAGTGAAAAAATAAAAATAAAATAATTTTTTTTCTTTAAAAGAAATCGCTAAAACAAAAACGCTGATAAAGGCTAAAAAACACAATTGCAAAATCGTTGGAAAAAGTTGAAAAACTCCCTGCAAAGCTACTGATGTTTTTATAACGTAATTTTAATGTCCAGTGTGCATGAAGCCTTAGAAGGAGTTTTCAAAGGATGCATTTAAAGTGAATTTGAAAAGTGGTCTGCTTTCTAATAGGAAATATCTAGAAATGTTAATCATGCCTAAGCAGTATCCTAATATTTAGGGCCATTTACACTTCAGTGTTGCAGTAATTCTTGTAACGCATTTTAACGTTGTGCTGCCATTTTATTTTGAATGGTATCCCAATGCACTAAGGCAATTCACCAGTCTTGTAGCACACCACAACACAAGGCAATGCATGATAGTGCATTATTTTATTAAAAAGAGTCATGTGCCTTTTTAAGCAATTTAGGGCGTGTTGGAGGCCCATTAATTTTGAATGGACTGCCTTAACACAAACTACATTCACGCATTGCATGTTAATGCACTTAACATTTGTCTTTGAATTTCTACTGAAAAATTATTGTTATTACCATACAGGATTTATATAGTGACAATCATTTGTGCAATACTTTACAACATGAGGGCAGACAGGGGGCTCTGCTCATTAGAGTTTACAATCTAAAACTGTTTGGCAGCAGTGGGACGAGAGCACCTAAGATGGCTAACAATATTCAGAATAGAAGTATTTCCTAAGCCTAGACACTCTTGTGCCTTGAGTTCAAAGCTGGCCATTCATGGAGTGAAATTTGGCTAGTTCAGCAGGGACCATCTGAATTTTGATCCATGTGTGACCACTGTGAATGAACAGAAGTCGATCTACCGACTGAGTTTTGTTTAACTGTCGAGTCTGTATTTTATTGCTCGACCAGCAATACAGGATATAGGCGGCAGCGCTGATTGGTGTGTTCTGACAGTGGAGTAATTTCCCTGCTGTCAGAATACAATGAAACTTTATGTGGAGGGGGAAAATCCTCCCCTCTGAGTGTGGATGGGGGAATGGGCTAACATTTATTTTGTTCAACCCACTGGTTGAATGAAAAATAAACCCATGTATGGCCAACTTTATAGCTGTATATCTATAGTGTGATGTTAGCTATGGCACTGTGTCTCTAATTATTAGTAAAATTAAATTTTAAGTGAGATTTGGTAACATCCCTCCTGTGCTGCTCACTGCTTCATTTTGTTTGTGGATCTTTGCTACACATACCTCTCCTAATTATTTTTGTAAATTTCCCCCCACCAGTAATCAGAGAAGCAGCCCTGAACCAAACTCCTGACTCTCCTAAGCTGCATTCACTCAGTAACCTGGAAAATATCAGCTGCAGGGAGACCACCATCAATACTGATCACTAGTGCTTTTCCCTCTGCCTGCTTTCCATAATTCATGTCCTACTTAAGATTCCTACCATCTTCCCTACTTAAAGTGGTAGTAACCCTAAAAAAATTTTTTTAAAAGCGATCCTGTTCCTTTAACCACTTCCCGACCAGCGCACGACGATGTACGTCGACAGAATGGCACGGGCAGGCATATTGGCGTACATGTACGTCCAATATTCGATGCCGCCCTGCCATCGGGAGCGTGCCGCCGGCGGCGCACTCCCTCGCTGGTCGGGACCCCCGTGAGTCCGGTCGTGGGACCCGCGGACTCGATCGCCGTGGGCATCCCCGCGATCGTCTCACGGAGCGTCCGAATGGAGGAAATGCTGTATAAACAACATTTTTCCATTCTGCCTAGCAACTAGTGACGCTGATCTCTGCTCCATGTGATTGGAGCAGAGATCAGTGTACACTAAATGAAAGCCCAACCCCCCCACAGTTAGTAACACACCCCTAGGAACACTTAACCCCTACACTGCCACCCACTGGTTAACCCTTTCACTGCCAGTGTCATTAACACAGGAATCACTGCATTTATATAGCAGTGATTACTGTATAAATGACAATGGTCCCAAAAATGTGTCAAAAATGTCCGATGGGTCCCCGACAATGTCGCAGTCACAATAAAAATCGCAGATCGCCGCCATTACTAGTAAAAAAAAAATAATAAAAAATTATTAATAAAAATGCTATAAAACTATCCCTATTTTGTAAACGCTATAACTTTTGCGCAAACCAATCAATAATCGCTTATTGCGATTTTTTTTACCAAAAATATGTAGAAGAATACGTATCGGCCTAAATTGAGGGAAAAAAATGTTTTTTTATATATTTTTGGGGGATATTTATTATAACAAAAAGTAAAAAATAATGCGTTTTTTTTCAAAATTGTCGCTCTATTTTTGTTTATAGCGCAAAAAATAAAAACCGCAGGGGTGATCAAATACCACCAAAAGAAAGCTCTATTTGTGGGAAAAAAAGGACGTCAATTTTGTTTGGGAGCCACGTCGCACGACCGCGCAATTGTCAGTTAAAGCGACGCAGTGCCTAATCGCAAAAAGTGGTCTGGTCTTTGACCAGCAAATTGGTCCGGTCTGAAAGTGGTTAAAGCATGAATAACAGCACAGTGCTTGTGCTGTGTAATTTTTCCCTTTATATCATCTAAAATACCTGGCGGATCCTGCCTGGTGTTGCCCCCCCCCCCCCCCCGTAAACTGACCACATTTATCATGGCTGCAGAGGCATGTTACTGTGGTCAGTTTATGTGCCTCTATCATCCCGCTGCCTCTCCTCACTCCCCCTCTCTCCCTGCCTGTCATCTAGTCTCAGTGCAGATCTATCACCCACCCCTCCCCTCCTGCTGCTTTGATAACTGTGTTTTCTTAATAGATCCTCTATATTACATTAAGTTATGTGCCCCAGTGTATGTGGTTTATAAAAAAATATGTAGCTTTATACCTTTTTTCAGAGCACTGCTTGTTGCTCAGGTGACTGGCCACCGCTCACATCCTCTCCTCCCCTCCTCCCAGCTGACGTCAGTGGGGGATTCTCAGCCCCTCCTGCTGTAGTTCTCAGATCGGGGAGGAGAGTAGCATGTGGTCATATGAGTGCCGAGTGTCAGTCTGAAATAAGGTATAAAGCTACATATTTTTTATAAAGCACATACACTGGGACACATAACTTAATGGAACACAGGGGATTCTATTGAGAAAACAAAGTGGCTTTACAACCACTTTAATGAACAATGAATGAAACACTAACAGGTGTTTCATTCATTGCTAAGTGGAAGAGTGGGATTGAAAATAAAGTTGGCAGTGGCCCCACACAGGACAGGGTGTCCCTTCCTGGCAAATAAATCAGTAATCTATACAAAGTCATTGA
Source organism: Lithobates pipiens (assembly GCF_037356315.1). Taxonomy (NCBI): domain Eukaryota; kingdom Metazoa; phylum Chordata; class Amphibia; order Anura; family Ranidae; genus Lithobates; species Lithobates pipiens. The sequence continues at coordinate 466,984,472 of NW_027507758.1, read as the reverse complement.
GAGCAGAAGAGCTAATGCGACCAGCATATAACATTATCCATAAGCATATAGATGCACACCAGTATAGAAATAATAGAAACTTTATATAAGAAAAGATTAATAACAGTTCATACACCCAATGTACACACAGATATAATCAGCTAAGGGCCCAACAAGAGTTCTGCTGCAACTGTGCACATATACCCAGGTATATACAGTTATTAATAAAGATATCTCCAGATGAATTTTGCAGTGATTGGAGACCTAATGACAAGATCAGTGATCATGGGGAAATACTCCAACAGTTGTCCAACCAGCTAGGGATGGAGGTTCTCACCTGGAGCAATTGTGCTGTGGCACTGGAACTCAGAGTCAGCTTTTATAATCTGTGCTTTAGTCCCTCCATAGTAGTTTCTCATCTGTCATGCAACCAGACCTCTAACTACCAGAAGTGATTTTCAGATGCCTAACCTTGGTCTAGCCTATGCTTTCTATTGAGCCATAAGCTAAAACTAGCTATAGAATCTCAGACCAGAAGAGACAGAGTAAACTAGAATAATAGGCTGCATATAAAATATATTGTAACAAACAGGTTCACCTACTAATATACCAGAAGGTAAATACACTCAATAAGCTATGGGCAGCTGCAGTTAAAATATTAGAACTTTGGAATACTTGCATAAAAGTCTCTGCTTCTGATCCGGGTAAAAATACAGCAGCAGTAGCAGCTCCTGTGTGTATAAGTCTATGTAGCTCAATTTTCTGTCTCTCTTTGCTCTTCCTCCTTCTGGTGTTTTCAAAGCCCCATAATGCTATGATATTAACAGCTTACAGTAGAAGGCAGCAGATCACTACATTACCATTACCCTTTAAAAATGTCTTCTGTAATATGCAATACATATGTTTTTCCTCATGATCAGATCAGTTTATTGCAGAGTCAAAAAAAACAGAGATTACTTATATAGTTAGAAATAGAATGTTATTGCTGGGTGTACCAGAAATCAGCTCATCAGCTTACACTCTTTCCCAACATGCTTTTTACTGTAACTTGGCACACCACTTAAACAAAAAAATATAATTTACAGTTATGACAGAGCAACATCTCTGAAAATTTAACTTAACATCAAGTTGCTGATGAAGATACGATCTGGGCAGAAAAAATTTTTGAAATTAAGAAAAAACAAAGAAAAATGTGACAATGATAGATGTCTAAGCATTAATCACTGTTTCTAAAAATCAGAACGCACATTGTTCACTAGACATTTAATATAAGATGCCAGAGTAAATGATGTACTTTAAAGATGATAATATTTGCATTGGACGGAGTCTGCTCATTCTTTGTAGTTCATAAGAGTCAGGGCTTTGGTACAGTTTTGTGATTAATTTATATAGCAACAACATTTTGAAGTTCAGGCTCGAGAAATATTTCTGGTTAGTTAAAGGGAAGGGCGTAATATACGCAATATTTTATATAGTTCTTTATCTATAGATTTCACCATATGGACCAGATAAAACTGAGCTAAAACTAGTAGGGGCAGCTGGAGTTCTAAGGCGCCTGATTCAGCATAGTTGAAACCCTGGGTGTATTAACTATCTTCATTGACATTTTCCTATAGACAGATCCACCTAGGATAGCCTCGGAAGCCTGAAAATATCCAACTGGTATCCTCAAATTATATAAGAAACGAATGGATCACTTTTAGGTAGACAGAGCTTTTATTTCTCTACTACTTAATGAGGCCAATTTACTAAAAAATGTAAGAATATTCACATAATAAATAGTGTGAATATTCAATTAAATTATCCAATCATGTGAAAAAAAATGTTTACCTATTTAATCTGAAAATAAGTGAATTAAACTGAATATTCACACAGTTTTTTTTTTTTGTGCAGACATTCTCAGATCTTTTATAAATCAGTCTGATTGTATTCTACTATCAATCAAAGTAAACATGAAGTACACAGGAGGGTTTCAATGTAAATAAAGTACTAATAAAGTAATGAATAATAGTATAAAACAATATAACATTTAAGTTACTGAAGGTGCAGTACATTAATAATTTCTAGGGAAATATTCCTATATTGTAATTGACCAGATGTATTCATGTAGTTATGTGGGCAATATTAACCAGAAACATTTCTTAAGGGAACTATAATTATAAATGAAAAGCAGTATTCTTCTCAGCTGCAGCAAACAGACTTCGAAATGGTTATAGTTACTAGTCTTTTATATTTTACAATCTTCGTGTGTCTTTCTTCATACCCCAAACAATTTTAAAGCACACCATTTAAAGTGGTTGAAAACCCTTACAGACCACTTTGACCTACAGGTAAGCCTAGATTAAGGCTTACTTGTAGGTCCAAGAAATATCTCCTAAACCTATTTGCAAAAAGACAGGCACCGCTGTCTACGGTGCATGCGCCGTAGACAGCGGTGCACAGTCGCACTGAGCATGCCGCTGCTAACGCCGATATGCCTTTAGTGGCGGGTCACATGCGCTTGCGTGGGAATGACGTCATCACGGCTCCAGCCAATCACAGCACCGGAGCCACGATACCCGGAAAGAAGATGGACGCTCCGTGGAAGAGGGGACATTGGTAACATTGCTGGATCCTGTGTCAGGCAAGTGACACCTAATGGGATGCATAGTAGTCCATTATGCTTTACCTTTGTAGGGAAACAAAGTGGAAGTAAACCCATCAGGGTTTACTTCCTCTAACTTACTGAAAGCTGGGATTTTAGTGATTAAAAACATTAGAACTAAAACAAACTGTCAGTACTACAGAGTTCTATCTAAGGCGGGGCATACACTTACTACATGTTTATGAATGCCAATGCATAGCATTAATCAACAGTTTCGTTTTTTTTTAGTTTACCCATAGATTTTTCAAAAACTCTTTTAACGGCTTGATGATTAAAAGATAAATAATTACATGACAAGAAACAAAGATATAATGCTTTTGCTATGTACAATAATTGAGCCTTTGTTCTTACCGCATATGAGTGGGTGAGCAGATGTCTCCTTTGACTTCATTATGAGACAAGCGCACTCATCAAATGTTATTTTTATGCAATTATGTTGAAAAACAACTCATAGACAATGAGTAAATTTGGTGTAAAACTGCTAATGTTAAAGACAGAAAGTCTATTTAATTAATTAAAAGTTAACCTTTGTTCACCTTTTCTTTTCTTTTTTTTCTAAATTCCATCTCCCTATGTACCAATATAGCATTAATGTACAGTACTTATTTTGTACCTCACTCTCTTCATGGTTAAAAAATACTGCTCCATTACTTCTGCCCTAATTCCTGGACAGACTTTAGGTCATGACACAGGAAGGAGTTGACAAGCTGATCTCATTAGCACACACTCTGCGTCATCTACCCTGTGAACGCCTTCCTGTGGCTTTACCTAGGTCTGTCTAGGAAGAAAGACCGAAGTAATGGAACAGTTTTTTTAAATAACCCTGAAGACATTGAGGTAAGCATGTGTAGAATAAATGGAAAGCTGTTTTATTTTTTGCAAAAGTAGGACATTACTGCTAAATTGGTACATAGGCGAGCTGGAATTTAGGGAGAAAAAGGTGAACTTTGCCTTTAAAGTACAACTTAGAACTATAGGCAAAACTTTTTTCATTTTGGATAGCGTAAGGGAGGATTATTTTTTTTTTGCCATCTGTGTCCCATTGAGAAGATTGACCTTCTCTTCCTGTCCTTTGGCCAAAACAGTAAGTAAGAGGAAATCCCTGCGAATCAGGGGAATCCCTTGGGCCCCCCCTGGTCACCAGAACTAGTGCCCCCATTGGAAAACGTCCCCTCTATTGCTTTTCTGAGAACAATTCTAAATTTGGGATTTTCTTTTACTTGAACTTTTAACAGGACCAATAGAGAGGGTGACTCTCCCTAACAGAAACACTGAGAGCAATAAAAAAGTGTTGTAATCTATCTCCATTTTGACCAAAACTTAAAAAGATTTGCCTTTAATTATACTTTTGTAAAGGCATGGGCTTTGTTATCGTAATGAATTCTCTGCATTAAGGTAAATTAGGGTGATCAAGCCCCCCTAAATGCTTACCTTGCTCCTTTTTAAATCCAGCACTATGCCCGAGAACAGCATCACCCTCTCTGCTCACAGGACACAGAGGCCATTGGCTCCTGCTGCTTTCAATCAAATCCTGTGAGGAGGGAGAAAATGCACACTGCAATACACAGCCTGAATTGAAGCCCACATGTGTGCCCCCATTATAAGCGACTTGCTATGGTGGAGCACGCTGAAAAGGAAGAATGGACAGCGTGGGTGGGGGGGGGGGCAAGAAAAAGAGGTTAAGGGCCACTCTGTGCAATGTCATTTTAGGAAAAAACTAATAATTTAAAGTTTTATGCAGCAGAAGAAAATATACAAATATATTATTGTTCCAGGTGGACACTCAGATCATCCACCGGCCATGGGTAAATAGGGATTCAGATACAAACTTCCACTTTTTTTTTTTTCAATTTACATCAAAAAGCTTTATTTTAAGTAGTGTAAAAAGTGGTGCATTGCTCACAGCCAGACCCTCTTCTTCTGTTTGACAGGAGGAAGAAGTTGTGAGTTTGTACTACTAACGATGAAGCTTGTCAAATATCAGAAGTGAAGCCTGTTTGTCTATATTTGCCAAGTCTTTTCATTTTGGACAGAGAAGCAAAAGGTTAGAACCTGATTTTTTTTTTTTTTTTTTATTGCTGTCTGTTTCATCACCGGAAAATCCACCTCCCCATTTTATTGGTTGAACAAGAGAAAATCGGTTGATTTCCACATCCATGCTAAATCACATGGATGGAGGAATCTACACTACCAGCTATTGTATTCAGGCAGCTGAAGCATCTGCAGTTACCTGAATCCTCAAATGGTGACTGGACCTGATTGGATGCAGTCAGTAGTGCTGACAGAGCCTCTAAGGTTCAAATTTAATTCAATTACTGCTGAACTTTGAGCTGATCATGGCTAGAGCATCCATTCATAACATTCTCATTCTTACAACCTCTATCTAAGGCAGGGCAGCAGGAACCGGCTGAGATTTCGAACGGTGTATGGTCAGGCTGTATGTACCAAGTTGATTGATCGGTCAAATTGGGTACAACCAGGATGCAGGGTTTTACCTGCACTTCAGCATAAAGCAAAAGTAGTTGCTGGCAACTCCAGCATTCATATGAATATATTTATTTCTTGCACAGGAGTAGATAAAATGCATACATGTTTCGGGGAGTAGCCTTGTTCTCCCCAAAACATTTAAGCATTGTATCTACTCCTGCGCAAGCAATAAAGATATTCATATGGATGTTGGAGTTGCCGAATAATGCTTTATGCTGAATTCTGGTATATTGAGGACACTATATAACGAGTCAGAACACCTGCTATTGGATTCCATGTGCAATTCAGGGCTCTGCTCCCCATTGTGAGTGTTGCAGTTGTTCCCTATTTCCTTACCTGTGGTTGCAGGAAAGAAATTTGCTCCATGTATGGCTGGCCTAAGAGAGCAGAGAAATTTCCCTTCTCTTCTTACCATATTGCGAAACTGAAAGTAAAGGAACAATTCCCCAATGAGAATCAAACACCAAGAATCAAAATCTTTTGGCTTTAGATAAACTTTAAGGATTGTCACAAATAAAGCAATATTATACAGAGCCTAGATACTAAATGTGCATAGGCTACAATGAATTTAGCTGCATTATTAATATATCACACACTTATTATTGTATGGCCCTGATTGTAAATAATACCTGATTCTTTTTTTAACCTTGACATACAGTGGAAGCTTACTTCATGCCTACTAAGTCTTATTAGTATGCTGAGAATTCCTTCAATTTCAACTAAATTAAAAACTCAAAATGAAAAGGTTATTTTTTCATGCTACATTATAACGTTCTTCGTTTTTAATTACAAAACAAACGTTGCTTACATGACTTTATTTCATTTCATTTTACAACCAGTAATACTTTTTGCTGTAATTAATATGCTTGCACTTGAAGTTTTGTTGCTCATTTATGCTTAGGAGGGTAAATGGTATATGGTTCTATAATCATAAGATAACTTGGCACCATACCGCAGGCTGAAACATATTAGCCATATATCTGGAATAATCATAAGTAACAGAATTACACGGCTGTATTAATAACACAGAGTGGTTCAGGTGACATTGCCATAAACCACAAGAGCCAAGCTCCAGTGTTTTATGTCACCACAACTAAGAGATGTTATTACCACCTAGTAAATTCACACTTGCCTAGTCTTTATTTAGTGAAAGGGTGTACCTGGACCTCCAGTGCAATTAACAAGGGGACTGTGAGGGGGAATTCATGACTCCACTAACTCACACTGCTCTTGTAAATGATTTGATGATTAAACTGAACAATACGACAATGTGCTTATTGTTTCTTGTTTGTGGTTATTGTTTATGTTCAATTTATATGCCGCCCAATGAACGCCACAAAGTGATGCCAATGGAGTCTTTGTGTGTTTTTTTTCTTTTTTTCACAGATTGTTTGGTGTGAACAAGGCTGCTAAAAGTATTCTTGTTTCCTTAAACACAAGCTAGTTTCCAATGTCTTGCTTACAACATGGTTGTATGATTCCTTTGTTTTCTAGCAGGTATGAAGTGTAACTGTATTGTAGATGGTTAGGATTAAAGTTGAACTTTGAGATATGCAAATGGAAGAAATGCAATGGTGGCAAACACACACGTGGACATACATTTCTTCCAAATGCTATAGCTCTGGGCAGGATTAGGACTTTGTCATCATTGGCCGTTTAGCCTTTTATTGGAGGCAAATGTGTCAGGGTATGCTGTACTGCCCAACAACTTTACCTATATTGCAATACATTTTTCATGCCACATATCCTGGGAAAGGACCACCCTAATCAGGCACCAACTAAAGGAAATTGTTTGTATACCCTTTTTGTCTTGGCAGGCTATTGTTATACTGTTTTATATTTAAAATAAAAAATATTGATTTTAAACATATTCTGTTAATGTCTTGCGATGGTACAGAGGAAAATCCTTTTGCCCCACTCTTTCCAAATTTTTCCTGATAACATTTTAGGATGTGGGTACCTTTATTTTAGAGATTAGACCTTTCCTAAGCAGCTTGTTTTATTTTATATATATAGGTGGCATGTGTATTAATAGTGGAATCTTGGTGTACACTGCTGGGACAAGGTCATCTGGCGCCCAGGGCAAAGATGCCAAACTGCATCCACCCTCCCTCATTCATGATGAGCAAGCTTAGGGGATCATACACCCAGCAGTCACGTGCTAAAATCATTGCCACTGCCACTGTCACTATTCAATAGGGATGAGCCGAACACCCCCCCCCCAGTTCGGTTTGCACCAGAACATGCGAACAGACAAAAAAATTGTGCGAACATGCGAACACCATTAAAGTCTATGGGACACGAATGTGAAAAATCAAAAGTGTTCATTTTAAAGGCTTATATGCCAGTTATTGCATAAAAAGTGTATGGGGACCCGAGTACTGCCCGAGGGGACATGTATCAATGCAAAAAAACATTTTTAAAACGCCAGTTTTTTCACACGAATGCTCCATATGTTTGGTTCGTTTTAGAACAAATGAACCACGGGCTCCTCCCTACTATTCAACCTTGTCAACTTGGAACAGAAGTAAGGCACCACCATCCCTACAGTAAACCCTTGCTCCCAGGGCCACCTCTCCTCCCTCCCACCCCTTGTCCCGGCCCTGCATGTGTATTCCATCCAGATCTGTTCAGTAATCCAGTGTGAAACTTGGCCTCTGTGCAGGAGAGTTTGAGGGCTTACCTAGGTTGGAGTCCATGGTGCAGAGATGTACGCTCACCCTTGTAAATAAACACAGCCCATGGTAACAAAGAGATAAGCTACCTGGGCTGTGAATCTGTGCACGGGGGCTTGACAGGAATAGCCAAAGGATAGTCAAGGTAAAGCCACAGTCAGAGATTCCAGAAGTCAGGATAACAATAAACAAAGCCAGGGTCTGAAGCCGGGGTCAGTCTTGGAACACTGGAACTCTTCAACAGAAGACAGGAGCACAAGAACACTTGGCAAACATGACAAAATGAACTGCCAAAACCCTCAGAGTGAGACAGGGTTTTATACCCAGCTTATTAGGTAACCTGCCTCAGCTTATCCAGGAGGGACAGGTACAAACAGAGAATTGACCACAGTGCTTTATACTAAATTAGGCATGGCTGGAAAGCAGACTGAGTAGAACTGAGGTGTGGCTCAGAGGTAAAGAAACAGGAGCAACAACTGTCAGTCATGAGTTCAAGACCACCCAGAGCCACTTGGGGTGTGACCACACCTTGCCATCTAAAAGACACAGTAGGGACTGTGACAGAGCTTCCTGTAATAAGTACCACTCTCTGATGCTCAATTTCCTTGTGTAGGGTGACTGGTCATGTCTGGCTTTCACTTGTAGTTTTCTGCAGTGGATGGAGTCTGCTAGGCACTTCCCACAGCTTTTATGTCGGCATAGGCTATATACAGAATATAAGATAATAGAACCCTGTGCTATTAATAGTGCAAAAAGGAGAAAGAAAAACAAATTTTCAGAGTAGCTACCACAAAAAGTGTAATCACCACACTAACAAAATGCATTAATCTAGAATAATAAGTGAAGCACTCTGTAAATAAACCCTCTCGCTAAATTATACAATCTAACCAAAAACAATATGAATCTTAAAAATGTAATCCGTGAAAAAATGTGTAATATAACAAAAACTTTAGGTAGCAAATAAACAATGTGAATCCATATAATAAAGCAGATATTGCAGATAATATATATCCCAAAGAAAAAAATTGCATATTGACCAAAACTATAATAACAGTCATATACATCATCTAATTCTTTCTGTGACAACAATCTTCAGAGAGTGAAACACATTTTTTCCATATGCACAAGGAATGCACACTTTATCTCCTAATGAAAACAAGACCGATGTGCCCACCACAAAAGCTCTTCTCCTCTCACCTGGTTTAATGGACTCCATTAACAAAAAGAGGTCAAACTTATTTTTTAGTATAAAGATGTATCACAGCTTGCATCTAGGGCATATTACTAAAGACCATATTAACAGAGATCTTAAACAGCGGCATGTACAGTAACTCTACTTATACTGCACACAACATACAGTATATACAACAACCGCCATACACATAAAGTGAACATTCCTAGATTGTAAGCTCTAATGAATAGGGCCCTCAGACTCCTCCTGTATTGAATTTTTATTGTAACTATACTGTCTGCCCTCATGTTGTAAAACACTGCGCAAACTGTTAGCGCAAAATAAATCTTGTATAACAATAATTATATTAATAAATGCATGCAACGTCAATATATATATATATAAACTACACATAAAACCACCATATTGACACAGATGGAAAATAATTATAAAATACAGAAAAAATAAATAAATAAATAAATATATATATATATATATATATATATATATATATATATATATATATATATATATATACTGTATATACATTTATATTTTTTATACATATACAGAGAGGAAGGTTAAGCACAGAAAGTAATAAACAAAAACAGATATGAGAGGAGGATCAGGAGTTTAATAATTAAACAATTCAAATCAAATTAAATATTGAGTCCTCCTGGTGATGAAACTTTTGTTGCTTAACCACTTGCTTACTGGGCACTTAAACCCCCCTCAGTCCCAGACCAATTTTCAGCTTTCAGCGCTGATGCACTTTGAATGACAATTGCGCGGGCATACAACACTGTACCCAAATGAAATTTTTATCATTTTTTTCCCACAAATAGAGCTTTCTTTCAGTGGTATTTAGTTACAGCTCGGAGTTTTATTTTTTGCTAAACAAACAAAAAAAGATGCAAAAAAAAAAAAATCATGTTTTAATAGTTTGTTATAAAATTTTGCAAACGGTCATTTTTCTCCTTCATTGAAGTGCGCTGATTAGGCGGCACTGATAGGCTGCACTGGTGGGCACTGATGGGTTGCATTGGTGGGTACTGATAGGCTGCATTGGTGGGCACTGATAGGCTGCACTGGTGGGCACTGATAGGCATAGTTAAGGCGGCACTAATAGGCACAGATAAGGCGGCACCGATGGGCACAGATAAGGCGGCACTGATGGGCAAAGATGGGCACAGATAAGATGGCACGGATGGGTGGCACGGATGGGTGGCACGTATGGGTGGCATGGATGGGCACTGATAGGTACCACTGATAGATGGGACTGATGGGCACTGATAGGTGGCACTGATAGGTGGCTCTGATAGGTGGCACTGCTGGGCACTGATGGGCGGCACTGCTGGGCACTGGTAGATGACACTGATGGGCACAGATATGTGGCACTGGGGTGCAGCACCTTTGAGGCAGATTGTGGGCACTGCTGGGTGGCACTGTGGGTGGCACTGCTGGGTGGCACTGTGGGCACTGTTGGGTGGCACTGTGGGCACTGCTGGGTGGCACTATGGGCACTGCTGGGTGGCACTGACGGGGGGCACTTACTTTTAATAAATGTGGCACTGCAGGGGGCAGGTGGGCACTGGCAGGGGGCAGGTGGGCACTAGCAGGGCTAGCCGTGATCGGGACTGATGTCCCGATCATGGCCGCCGGTGATCGGCTTTTTTTTTTCTCCTCGCGCTGTCAGCGCGAGGAGGAATAATAGCCGATTACCGGCTCCGTTATATCACATGATCAGCTGTCATTGGCTGGCAGCTGATCACGTGATAAGGGGTCGGGATCGACCCCTTGCACGGATCGGTGATCAGGCGAGTCTCATGGACTCGCCGATCACAGAGCGTGCCGCGCGCGCCCCTCAGGGGGCACGCAGGCCGCTCGTACACGGGACTACGTCTATTGACGTCGTACCGGAAAAGGAGATCCGCGCTGTAGCCGTCATTTGGCTATAGCGCGGATCTCAAGTGGTTAAATCCATCAAGATTCTCTTTGACTCAGCGTTCCGATAAAATTCCCCCCTCTCCAGTGTCTACTAACTTTTTCTATCCCCCAAAAAGCCCTCTGGCTGGGGTAAGAATTATGTGCAACTTGTTTAGAGACACTGTGATGATGTCACTGCTACTGTTATATGGTAATATCTAGGTTTACAAAATCATTTGTTGCACACAAAGTAGATTTATGTAATTTGTAGCTATTGAGGAATATATTTCAATAAAAATGTTTGTGTTTGCAGTTCAACGTTAATGAACATGGCCTTTTTTACAGCCTTTTTACCATTCAACCTAAAAAGTCAGTGGATGATTTGTTTTTATCTACTAATTAAAACTAGATAATTGTGCATACCGTATAGCAGGGATATGCAATTAGCGGACCTCCAGCTGTTGCAAAACTACAACTCCCATCATGCCTCTGCCTCTGAGTGTCATGCTTGTGGCTGTCAGAGTCTTGCTATGCCTCATGGGACTTGTAGTTCTGCAACAGCTGGAGGTCCACTAATTGAATATCCCTGCCGTATAGTTTGTATGTAGGTAGGCAGGTGTCCACCTAATGGGTAAAAACAACAACAAGTTTAACTACTAGACATGTGCAGAATGAAAAAATTAGTTTTGCTTCATTTCAATTTGTTATTTACATAAATATGTTTAGTTAAATTAGTTTAATTAGTTTAATTCATTTTCCGAATTTGTTTAGTTTATTCATATTCAAATCTATTCAAATTTTCAGAATTCAAATTCAAATGATTTTCGAATTTGAATAGTTTTCAAATTCGAATTCGAACACTTTTCAAATTGGAATAAATTGATTTGTTTTCCAATTTTCAAACAGAATAAAATAGAAAATAAGATAAAGGAATAGAATAGAAATACATATAATAGACTAGAAAAGAATATAACAGAAAATGAAATATTATACTATAATAGAGTAAAACAGAACAAAATGGAATAGAAAATAAAAGAATAGAACAGAATATAAATGAATAGAATAGAATAGAATAAATAAACAATAGAATATAACCATCTTCGGAAATTCAAAAAGAAAAGAATAGACTACAAAAGAATAGAATTTAAAAAAATAGAATAGAATAGAATGAATATAACCATTTCCCAAAATTCAAATAGAATCAATTATAATTTTAACAGAATTAGAATAGAATAGAAAATATCAGAATAGTATAGAATAGAAAGAATATAACCATCTTCCTGTTTTAATTTATTCTTTCAGATTTTTTTATATTGATTCTATTTGAATTTTGGAAAATGGTTCTATTCTTTCTATTCTATTCTTTTCTATTTTATTCTATTGTTTTTTTTTTTCTTTTCAAAGATTTTATTGGTATCAAGCAAATAAAATTTACTGATGCATACAATTCAGTTTGAGATTGTTACATTGAGCAGAGTACATTCAGTTCAAAGGAAGGTGATTACAGATTAAAATGCTACATAACTCTCAAGGAATACTAATAGAAGCCTTATTCATAACCAAAAATTTGAGCTCTAACTTAATTATCAGCAGGGGCCTAAACCCAATACTTCACATGGGTTTTTTCGTAACAGTACTCTGTGGATAAAGATGCATAACGGTGGATATGCTAAGGGGGCATCAAGCATCATTGTCTGCGGAGCAGATAGGATTATAGGGGAGGAATTGCTAGGAGGGGAGGACAGAAAGAAGGTTGAGGAAGAGAGGTAGAGAAGAAGAGCTGCAACAGAGAGAATAAAGATAGGGGGGGGGGGGTGTTCTTGGACGGGAGGCTCATACTGGGTAGCAAGAACTCTTTGTCTATTTGTATTCAGTAACGGGCCCATAGGGGGTCAGGGTTCGAGAAGGCGTTCGTTAAATTCAGGTGGCATAAAGTGAGTGGTCCATGGCCCCCAGATTTTGAGATATCGGGGGATTTTGTCTAGGACAGTAGCTTCTATTTTACTATGCATCATGGCCCAGGTAACCCTGTTTTTCACTTCAATGGTATTTAGAGTCAGGGTCTTCCAGGCTCTCGGTATTGTTTGCTTAGCTGTCGTCAGAAGTTGTAGAAGTATTGTTTTTTTTTAATTCTATTATTTTTCTATGTGTTTATTTTATTCTATTCTATGCTTTTATATTCTATTATCATCTATTCTAATCTATTCTATTTTATTAAAACTGTGAATTTCAGAAGAGGGTTATATTCATTTTATTCTATTCTATTCTGTTGTTGTTTTCTATACTATTATGTTATTCTAGTCTAATGTATTATTACTATTCTATTTATATTGATTATATTTGCATTTTTTCATTCAGTAACCCAGGTTCTGAATCATGGAAAGAAATGAAAAGATAGCCAAGGGGTCCATGTATTTAAAAACCGTACTATGGTGAATGGTGTTGATTCATCTTTACATTTTCTGTACATTCCAGAAGATTGTCTGCTACAGGTTACAGGATGCTACGAAGTGCACCATCTTTGAATACATCCTGACCCTGAATGCCTGCACATCGAGTCAACACATGAACTATTGCCGTTTACATGCTATTATTGGGACTTATTGCATTTGTGTATATTTTGCATAATTGTATTTTTCATTTGTTTATATTTCTTAGTGTTTGAAAGGTTTTAACCGCCGTTTTTATTAGAGGATGTTTTATTGTTTTATTGTTTGTTATTCGTGGATTTATGGCTGTTACTACTGTTCTTTTATAATTTGTTATGGTTGGTATCATAATTGCACAGCAGCAGCTTTATTCCGTACACGTGTTTTATTTTTTTGACCTAGTGTGGATTATTTTTGATTTTTATTTTGATATCCTGAACCCACTCAGTCAAGCTCTGGTACAATGATTTTTGAGTTCAACAAAAGTCAGTTTGTGTATTGCTTTCAAACATTGATGTGTATGCATGCCACTTAGTAGATCCACGCAATAAAGAAGCTGGACATTCTGTCACCCGGGGCCACCGTTATTTTTATTATTTCATTTCCATTTTATAATTCTTTTTTGCAATTAAATTTTTTTATTACCATCCCTCCTATCATCAGAATCACTTTTCATCATCGGAGTCAGACCTTACATCAATGTCCCCCTTTATATCAATGCCCCTTCCTTACATTATTCTCCCCTTAAAATACTGGCTTCCTTGCATCAGTGTCCCTTCTGACATCAGTGTACCCCCTTATATTAATTCCTCACCTTACATTAATATCCCATTTAAATATGTGTCCTTCCTTACATCAAAATCCCCCCTTACATTAGTACCTCCTTACTTCAGTGTCCGCTCTTACATCAGTGCCCCCCTTTACATCAGAGACCTTCCTTACATCAGTTCCCCCTTTATATCAATTCCCTCCTTACACCAGAGCCCTCCCTGAAATCAGTGTCCCTTGATACATCAGGGTCCCCTCTTACTTTAGATCCCCCCTTACAACACCTCCCCCTTATTTTAGTGTCCCCCCATTTACCATCATGGGAGTGGGCAAATTAATGTAAGAGGGGAATACGCTGATGTAAGGGGGGCACGGAAGTATTGAGAAGCTTTAATGCAGTAAGGCACTATTGTAAGGGGGGAACATTGTAAGGAGGGATCTGAAGTAAGAGGGGACACTGTAAGGGCCCACTGTGCCACACTGCTAATACCTCTACAATATCACTGATGATGATATTGATAATCATTAACCCTGGATCTAGCTTGGGATTTAGAGACCAAACTGGAACACACAGAACTCAGATCACATTACAAAGTCTCAGGTACTACAGAGCTAAGTGAGATGACCAGACCACCATCAGCTGATCAATACACCAACACCCCCCGCCTTTTCAGATCATAAAACAGATTCATAAAAAGAGGAGCTCTCCCTGGGCATTTAATGGTTAGTGGCACTGTGTAAGCCAGCCCCTGGGTACTGCTGCTGCCGCCTCCTGCCTATGCCTGCATCGCAAGTTAAGCAGCAGAGCGGCTGGTTCTCGCTCCAAGTCACTCGCTTCCTTCCAGCAGCCAGTAGGTCTGGTCGGATCCTGGCTCCCCCTGCCCTGCGATCATCTCAGATCGAGCAGCCGCCTGCCCGGTTTGTTTGGTGGCTTTTTTTAGGTGCAGAGAGGCAGCACTGTGTGCTTTGCTCAGCTCCGGCGGTCAGTTCCAACTCTAAGTCAGTCAGACTCAGCCTAATACAACCAGCTGCCATATCCCTAGAGTAAGCTAAGCTGGCTGGCAACTCCTGAAGTTGGCAACCCCTAGTTTTGGCCCTGGATCCATGGCACAGTAAATGAGTCTAAGGTTCTAATGCACACTGGGCCTTACTCAGTTAAAGCACTCGATGATTTGATCATACCTCTAAATTTAGAAACTTTTCAAGAGCTGCCTATAACTGTTCCTGACTTATGAAAAAGAAACACATTTTCACACAGTCTTCCGATACTAGAACTGGTATCACTTGGGGTGGTATCACCTGTCCCTAAGTGAATGGGCTCATGCAAGGGTCTGCAATAAGTGTGTTTATAGTAGGTATCTTTTCCGTGTTAATCTGGTGAAGCTGTTGTCACCAAAACAGTAAATGAGGGGAAATCCCTTTCTCCAATGAAACCTCAGATAGCAAGGAAACTTGACCAGAGTTCTTATCCTTCCCCACCTATTCAAAACTAAAATAAAATAAACTTTTGGGTTTTGTCTGAGTAGAAGCTTTAAGCTCTTCTTAATAGGGTATTAGCCTATTATATACATGTAAAGTTTAAAAAAAACTGTATGGAATTAAATGGAACAACAAATAATAATCTCCTTGGAAAATTGTGACAAATTGAGGCCAAACTTGTTTATTAAAATATTTTGCCTTTTATTACTTACAATTGCTGTCAATAAAAGAGCAGTATATGTTTACAGAAGTATAACTTTATTTAATAAATGAGCTTACAGTACTTACATAATGTACAATCGACTTCAGCAATAGTAGAAATAGGCCTACAGTTCAAAAGTCCAGTAACCATTTTAATAAACATTTCCTCCGATAGCACTGAATCAGATTCCAGATGTTTCTGGCATGTGTAAAATATAACAGTTTACATCTCAGGCAATAGCATCACTTTCATCCTTTTTCACAGCTGAGTAAACAGTTTAAACTAAATAAATAATCTCAATAAATATTTATCTAATAAATATCTGAACTTCTCTGAACTCCGCACTGTGTTGGCCAGATGAACAAGTTTATCTCTGTACAAGTCAGTCTATTACATGGCCAGATATACAGCAAACAAGAATGGATGGAAGTGTACCTGTCATTCATATCGATAGAGGCACCCATGTAGTGATCTAGAGCAATAAGGCACATAACAGACATCTGAAATACATTCCTTGGAAAGGTAAGATAGAAATATACTGAGGACGCATTTAACCTTTCTGAATGATGGCTGAGTTACTTAGCTACTTTCTAGCTCTGGCATTTCTATACATAACAGGATAAAGAAGGACTTCATGGAGACCTGACTCCATTTGAAGATCTATGCCTTCCCAGGTTTGAGTGCTCCCATGCCATTTCAATCGTTCCTACTATATCCGAGACTGAGAGAGGGAACTAGGACATACTCCTTCCTCGGAACACGGGGACAAGGGCCATGTTGATGGGGACAAGGGCCTCATCCCCACAACCCTTGCCCCAGTGGTTGTGGGGGTCTGCAGGTGGGGGGCTTATCGGAATCTGGAAGCCCCCCTTAACAAGGGGACCCCCAGCTCCCAGCCTCCCGCCCGTGTGAAATGGTAACAGGCTACAAGGACACCTACTATTTCACAAAAAAAGTGTCAAAATGTTAAAAAAGGCAAGACACAGCTCGGAACAAGTCCTTTATTGAAAAAGAAAAAAAGAAAAATGTCCCACAATGTCCATTCATCTTCTTCTATCACGCCACCAACGGACCGAAAAAGAAAAAAAAAGCAGCGACCTAACCGCCTCCATGGGAGGCTCCCACTGTTTGATGCTTCTTCGCTTGTGACAGTTCCTATATAACTGAGGGTGGGGCCACCCGGTGACGCATCAGATGTTGGGAGCCTCCCATGGAGGCAGATCGGTTGTAGATTTTTTTTTCTTTTTCGGTCCGTCGGGTGTGATAGAAGAAGATGAATGGACATCATTGGGCATTTTATTTTATTTTTTTTGTAATAATGGACTTGTCCCAAGCTGTGTCTTGTCTTTTTTTTTAATTTTTAAAAAAATTTGGTGAAATGGTAGGGGGACTTGTACCCCGTTACCATTTGACATGGGGGGAAGCCGGGATCTGGGGGTCCCCTTGTTAAAGGGGAATTCCAGATTCTTATAAACCCTCGCCCGCAGACCCCTACAAACACCAGGCAAGGGTTGTGGAGATGAGGCCCTTGTCCCCATCAACACGGGGACAAGGTACTTTGGGGGGCTAAACCAAAGCACCCTCCGCATGTTGAGGGCATGTGGACTGGTACGGTTCAGGAGGGGGTGGCGCTCTCTTGTCCCCTCTCTTTTCCTACGGCCTGCCAGGTTGCATGCTCGGATAAGGGTCTGGTATGGATTTTACACCATTTTTAAAAAAAAATTGGCTCAGGGTTCCCCTTAATTTCCATATGATCTGGTATGGATTTTAGGGGGACCCCCACGCAATTTTTTTTAATTTTGGTTCAGGGTTCCTCTTAAAATTCATACCAGACCCAAAGGGCCTGGTAATGGACTGGGGTGGATCCCATGCTCTTTTTTCAACAAGTTTTATCTATATTGCCGAGACCTGACAATTCATTACAGCTGCAGTTTTAAATTACAATTTTTCCTTTAGAAATGTCACTTTACTGTGGTATTGTGGGATACTATAGACACCCCCCAGGCACAATATTTAAAGGAATATTTAATGTTCATTGTTTCACTTTAAGCATTAAAAAAATCACTGCTCCCGAAAAAATGTCCATTTAAAGAAAAAAATAATTGTATTAATACATGTCCCCTGGGGGAAGGACCCAGGTCCCCAAACATTTTTTATGACAATAACTTGCATATACGCCTTTAAAATGAGCACTTTTGATTATTCATGTTCATGTCCCATAGACTTTAATGGTGTTCCTGTGTTCTGAAAATGTTTTGTCTGTTCGCATGTTCTGCTGCGAACTCAACAGGATTGTGTTTGGCTCATCCCTAATCATGAATATAAGCCTGACAGAGGGGCTAGGGATGAAGCAACCGACCACATCAAAGTAGTAGTAATAGTGAGCTATGAGTAAACACCAGTAGTTAGGGTGTGAAACATGTTAGCTAGTGATTCCATCTTTTGTTGTATGGATTTTAACTAATAAAGAAATTATCGATGGAGTGCGGCCACCTTCTTTCTATATACCACATCACTGAAAGTGCAGTTACACTTTACAGAAGACATATAATATAAAAACTGTGCCCAGAAAAGGCAGGCAGAGGGAAAAAAGTGATTAGTATTGCTTGTAGGTTCTCAGCAGCTAATATTTTACCCATGCTCACTTACTGTCTCCATGTGAATGAGCACATCTTTGCAAAGGAGCAGAGTTTTGCTACCTTATGTCAGAGCTGCACCCTTGGTGAATGGTGATCTAAAGACTGGTTGGTAGTTATTCAAGAAGCAGTAAAAGAGATGGAGAAAGCATAGATTCACTGCAATAATAAAACAGAAGCAGTGCAATTCTGTGCAATTCACTGCTGGTCCTCAGGTGCACCTTCCACTCCAACATGAAGGACAGTGAGCAACATAGTACTGAAATTGCCAAATCTCATTCCAAGTCTTATGAAACTATCACTCAGAGGAAGCAATGCTGTAGTTAATTTCAGCCTGGATATATACAGCTATGAAGCTTGAGGCTGGGTTCACAGCAGGCATACAGTGGAGGTCCAGTGCGTCCCTGTTTTCCATTTCAGAGATGAATTAGGCACACATTTTTGCCCAAATTCAGACCTGAGACAGAGCCAAAGACGCACAGAACCCCTGTGCAATTCACTCTGCAGCCGACCCTGGAGATGTGTGAACTGGCTCCATTGAGAACAGGTACCAATCTTCTGTAATGCCATGTCACATAAGTGTGAACCTAGCCTTAGACACAGAAAGTGCACTGCTATTTTTCTTGAACATTGAACAGCAATGTTCTTACCTTATGGATCCTTAAGCCTCGCATACATGATCAGATTTTCTGCAGACAAAGCGTCAGACTTTTGTCTGAAGGGCTTGTGCCTGGGTTTTGTCTTGCATACAAACGGTACACAATTGTCTGCAAACAAACACGAGTGTAGTGTCGTACTAGATGTACTATGAACTGATAAAGAGGAAGTTCAATTTGGGCTCCTTCTGCTAATTTCGTGTTAGTAAAACTTTGGTGAGTGTTGATTTTCACTTTTCATTTCGAGCTTTTCCTTTGGTGATTTTCAGTTTGATTTTCAGTTTGTTTCTGAACGGCAGTCCGTTAGCCAGCCATGTTTCGGGATCGGAGGAGATAACATATTATTTATTATTGGCCTTGGAGGTATTGCTTTGACCCAAGTCCAATCCAGGAACAGGAAGAGGAGGATCTCTTGGACCAAAAATTGGTTACTTTATTCATCGTGACCACTTATGTCATATGCCTTTGCTACAGGAGCTCCAGGAGAATAATCATTTTCAGAATTAAGGCCGGATGACGGACCCTTGCTTTCACCAACTCTTGGCATTGTTGACCCGCTATATTAAGAAGCAGGACACATGCATGGTGCTTTTATTTTATTTTTTGGTTGAATAATGATTTGATTTGTTATATTTTCTATATTTTTGGATGCATAGAATGCACTTTTTGGTTAAGTTCTATTGGCAGGTAGCATGACCAATTTTGTTTTCTTTTTTCTTTTTCTTTATTCTCAATAAAAGTATTTATTAGCAAGGTAATAATAATGAATACAGCGTGTCAAGAACAATACTCACAAAAAATAAAAATGTCAGTCTAAATCTTCAGATAGATCTTAACATAAAACAATCTCTATAATGCACTAGTAGAAGCGTTGTTAGCTAGGGTCCGTGGCAAAGTCCGTAATAGTATGACATAGAATTTGGACCCACATTTGGCCTAATTACTGAATGTCATGTGATAAAGAGAGTGAACGGGGAAGACAAAGAGGAAGGGGCGGGTGGGGGGGGGGGGGGGGGGCATACAAAACAAAAAAAAAAAGAAAAAGAAAAAAGGGAAGGAAAAGTTTATAAGGTGAAATATAGAATTGCGAGGGCAGAGTGGATAGGCCCCAGCACAGGAGATTCTACTCACCCCACTTGGGGGCTATGAAGAGGCGTATGGACAGATCATATACTACCAAACTGGTGACAGACTGATGGGGTAAAACACTTTTGTTTTCTTTTTTAATGCACAATAAAAAAATAGTGGAGAATAATACTTAGCTATGTGTTTTACTTTAACCACTTCCCACCCAGCCAATGTACATATACGGCCGGGTGGGAGCTCTCTAATTCTGAGAGGACATTCAGGAACGTCCTTCAGAAGGAGGGGGATCGGCGCGTTCTCGATGCGCTCGTGTCATCTCGGATCGGCAGGAGGGCTCTGTGATTGGCCCTCCTGATCACATGACGGCCGTGTCCAATCACGGCCGCCATGTGATGTAAACAAACAGCCAGTTGCTAAGCAATCGGCTCCTCCTCTCCTCACACAGAAGTCATCGCTGAGGAGAGCAGAACGCTGCAGCCGGCTGATGATCTGTGAGTATGAGCTGTTTTTTACAGCTTTTTACTCACTGATCACCAGCCTAGTGTAAACACACAACACACCACACAGTATAAACACAATGTCCCCACATATGTCCCCAAAACACACATGTCCCAAAACATACATGTCCCCAAATAATAAAAACACATGTCCCTAATAATAAAAACATGTCCCCCACATATGTCCCACTAAAATCACATGTCCCAATGATTATCTGTACACAAATGTCCGTGATCACCTGCACACATATGTACATGATCATTTGCGTACATATGTCCGTGATCACACAAACCAATTATTATACACTTAACCAAATTTTTTTTACCAAAGACATGTAGCAGAATACATTTTGGCTTAAATTTATGACAAAATTAGATTTTATTGGATTTCTTTTAAAATAGAAAGAAGAAAATATTGTTTTTTTTTCAAAATTTTCACTCTTTTTTCGCTTATATCACAAAGAATAAAAAACGGAGTTGTTAATAAATAACACCAAAATAAAGCTCTATTTGTGCAAACAAAATGATAACAATTTAATTTGGGTACAGCGTAGCATGACTGCGCAATTGTCATTGAAAGTGCGAGAGCAATGAAAGCTGAAAATTGGGCTGGGAAGGAAGAGGGTGAAAGTGCACTGTATTGTAGTGGTTAAATGACAGTTTGGGAGTAGGCAGTTACATTTTAAAAATGTAATGTAAAATTAACAAGGGACACTAACATAATTGTATATTTGATCTTAAAAACTACAGGATAATGGTGTTGTGATAACTTGCACCAAAAATAAATAACAAGCATAATAATATTATTCTTGGTACACAAAATAAAAAGCCTTTGAAAATTAGTTTGCCATAACTCCATCAGTATCACCAGCAAAGCAGCTTCATTATTATCCCATTAGAGAAGAAGAGAATGTTCTCTGCATTTTGAGATTTCATAATTTGCCACATCACGGATGTTAATTCTCCATTATGAACACTAGTCCTTGCTTCTGAGCATGCATGTTTGTACTTTGGACTTTTGTATGACGGACTTGTGTACACACAATAGGAAAATCTGACAACAGACCGTTGTCTGCAGAAAATGTATAATCCTGCCATCCAACATTTGTCCGTGGAAAATCTGACAACAATTGTCTGATGGAGCGTACAAACGGTCGGATTTTAGGCCAATAGTCTGTCAACACACAATTCCCATTAGAAAATCCGATCCTGTGTATGAGGCTTAAGTCTACAAGTGTTTTGTATTGGAGCTGAATTCTGAGACTAGAAAAGGCACTAACAGCTCAAGCTTTATAATATACTTCCGCAAGAACCAGTCCCAGTTTTGCAAAAGGATGTACTATTTATTCAAATAAATCAGGAGAATAACAGCACAAAGCTGTGACGTTTCTTTTTTTTACCTTGTTTGCTGTGCAGGGAACTGTATGGTTCCTTTTGTGCATAAAATTTGTCAAAGCAAGTAAAATAGTAGACACATTTTACAAACATACACTTCTCAGTATTCACTCACTTTTTCTTTTGTTTTCTATGTGACCCAAAGCTGCCCATTCTGAAAAGAGGGGAAAAAACACTATCTTTATTAAAGTGATTGTAAAGTCTAATTTTTTTTCCACTTTTTTTCCCTGATTGCTTGTTTCTTAGAAAATCAGGGAGGAGAATCTCGGCCGGCTGAGACACTTGTGGACATCTCTGGACAGAGAAGGACCCCAGGTAAGTCTTAGGAGGGCTGATGGGGGTTACAGCCCACGGAAGGCATTTTATCTTAATGCATAGAATGCATTAAGATAAAAAAAAAAGTCTGCCTTTACAACCACTTTAAGGGGAAGCTTTACACATGCATTTTAGAGTGTTGCAATAAAACCCAACACTGTAAATGGGCCCTCAAGGATCTTGGATCTTTGACAAACTAGGTAAATTCGTTTGCAAAAATTAATTTTATTTTACTGTATAGTTATCTTTCCATCTTAAGATAATCAAACAATTGTGCACAATATGCATGTTTTCTGTTTCTAGAAGTATCATTTCAGTTTTATCTGGCATATCTCATGGGTATTTTTTAAATTATTGCTTGTTTGGCAGAGAAAATATTTAATTGTTTAAAGAGCATTCCTTCATTTGTTCAAGAAATACACTTGAGCACAGCCTCATGTCTTTTGGTAGCCTAAATTGTTTGAGTCTTCTGGTACGTTTTTTTCAGGAGTAATGCACCAATTAATATTGACAGAGAAATAATAAATGGTTTTCCTGACAGACTCCATGGCAGCCTACGTGTGGGTTTAGTCCCGCCTCCATTACCCTATAGGACGATACTCCCATAAATCTTTGCTCCCTGCCAGAGACCGTGTTCTTTTTTTGTCCTCCTCCATAGGACCTAACATGTGTCTTTTTACCCTGAAGACTTGCATTTTTTTTCTGCGATACGGACCGGCCGAGCGACTTGGAGTCGCATATTTCCAATAAGCTCTAGCTACTAGCGGAGTATGGAAAAGGGGCATATGGAAGAGGCGCTGAAGAGGTGTATGCCTGGTCACTGACAGGTGAAGCCGCGTGATTAGTCGTGAGCCTAGCTACTAGCAGGTGACTTTCGCCCCCCCCCTCCTCCCAGAAGTCCGGCATGTGTGGGGACCTACCTCGGCTGGTGTCCGTCTACAGGAGTGGTGAGCTGTTTGTTTTTTCCATGGCAGCCTTTCTGTGTCAGTTCTGTATGTTTCTTTGCTGTTTTGCAGTGGCTTTTCTTTCCCCATACACCGCACAGCGCTGTATCTGGCTTGCTGGGCGGCTGGTTTCCTTGCGTTCCAGCCACCCAGTTACTTCCTCGTTCGCCGCTCGGTCGTTCTGCGCATGCGCGAGACCGGCGCGAGGACGAGGCTTGGTTCGCGCATGCGCGTTGCGGGCTTCGCGCATGCGCACTAGCATTTTTATGACGAAATTCGTGACGTCATTAAGGCGGCAGTTTTAAAAACAGAAAACAACTTGCAGTGATTCTGGGATACTTGTAAAGCCTGCAGTGCCATTCCTGAGCCCTGGTTTTTCAGCATTAGGTATGTGTCTCTGTTAAGGTCAGTTTATCTCTGCCTCCTCAGCTGTTTTCTGTGTTTAATTAAGGCTGTTTTATCTCCAGCCCTGATGGATCCTTTGGATACCTCACCGCCTGCTAGTGGCCAGCCCTCTCGGAGAAGGTACTTGTTTTTTTGGGTTACCTGCCGGGGGGGGAGGCGACAGTGGAACATTAGGGAATGTTCCACTAACACTGCTGGGGTTTTCCCTTTTTCAGCCCTTCTAGGTCTACTCAGCGACGGAGTTCTCACCGAGGAAGTGATTCGTCTAAATCCCACCGCCGGCATTCCTCTTCCAGATCCAGACGACATGATTCTCCTGCGAGATCCAGTCTCCATAGCCGGGAATCTTCCCGCCTTTCAACAGCCTGCCCAGGTAACGCAGCTGAAGGTTTATGCTGGGGATGCAGGACGCAGGTTCCTGCTGACAAGTCCCTTTGTGATGCCTGTTATGTTAAAGCGACAGGTGAAAGGAGTGACTCTGACCAACAGCTGAGGTCTATGGTGGAAAGATTGGTCAAGGACAGTCTAAAGAAATTTGAAGCCCCCCAGTTGTCTCCCTTAGAGTCTCCAAGGTCTCTGGGGAGGGATGCTCAGGCCCAGGACACTTGGGATTCCTCGTTGCCTAGCCATCCGTCTGCTGTCCTCTCAGAGAGTGAATCTGAGGAGGAAGAGTCTGGTTCGGGTTTTGACTTTGCCCTGCTCCCTCCCTTGGTCAAAGCTATCAAGGAAACACTGAACTGGGAGGAGCCGGTAGTGGCCCCGGCGAAACAAAGAGAGTTTTTTAAGCAGTTAAAGAAGGAGCGTATTAGCTTCCCTTTCCTCTCAGAGTTGGGAGAAGTGATCTCGGATGATTGGAGTAAGGTAGAGAAAAGAATTCTCTTCTATCTAAAATTCAGAGACTTTTCCCTTCTAAGGTAAGGACACTCTGGATAGGAGATTTGATTCTGACCTGAAGAGGATCTATTCCCTTTGATGGTTCTTCCCTTTTCAGCAATAAGCTGGATAGTGCTATGACTCGAGCCACTGGGGGTAGGTCGGGATTTCTCCCCCAGGATAGGCACCTGCAGAATCAAAGGAGATTGTTCCCAGGAAAGCAGGGTCAAGATCGTGCCAGGGAGGCACGCACTTACAGGCCTGGACGGGAATTTTCCAGATCTTAGAGGTCCAGACAGACATCTCTCAAAAAATTTGCAAAGGGCAGTTCGATGGGGAAAAGGAGCCTACTAAGTCCTTTTGAGATCGTGCCCGTCCAGGTGGTCCGGGTAGGAGCTCGTTTGTTCCGCTTTCGGCACGTCTGGGCGGCCTTGATCCAGGACTTTTGGACCGTCAAGACGGTTTCCTCTGGGCACACGTGGTCGTTCAGCAGTGTCCCCAAACTCAAGTGTGTTCCCACATCCTTTCCAGAGTTGGAAGAAAAAAGACAAATTCTTCTAACCTACATAAAATCTTTGTTGGATCAAGGTGCCGCTATTCCTGTTCCAGACGATCAACGCGGCTTGGGAATGTACTCCCCTCTTTTCCTGGTCCAGAAAAAGAACGGTACGTGGAGACCTGTAATAGACTTGACGCGTCTAAATCGCTTCATAAGAAATTCAAAATGGAAACGCTGTCCACGATTCAACATTCAGGGCAGCCAGGAGACTGGCATGTCTCAATAGACCTCAAAGACGCCTATTTTCACGTCCCAGTGGCCACAGAGTTCCAACAGTTTATTTGTTTCTCCATTGGCCAGCTACATTTTCAGTTTACCTGCCTTCCTTTTGGTCTGTCAACCTCTCCTCGCACATTCTCGAGGGTCCTTCTAGCAGTTGTAGCATTGTTGAGAGTCAGGAAAATCCGGATTCATCATTATCTTCTTCTTGCTCAGGACAAGGATTGTCTCTTGAAACACAGGGATCAAGTCATTGCAACCCTCAAGGAACTCGGGTGGCTCCTGAATTTAGAGAAGAGCCAGTTAGTTCCTGCACAGTCTCTCGTGTTCCTCGGCGCCCTGTTCAATACGGCAAAAGGTACCATCTCTCTGCCCGAGGAGAAGATTGCAGTAGTATGGGACAGGATCCACCTCACTCTCTCTTCGTCTCGTCTCAGTGCTCTTTATTGCCTAAAGATCATAGGCACCATGGTGTCTACTATACCGATGGTGAAGGGGGCACAGTGGTGGATGCGTCCCTTTCAAATGGGTTTTCTTCGCCAATGGTCGGGAGAAAAGGTCCAGTCCAGCGAAATTACTCAGACCATGAGAGGTTCCCTCCTCTGGTGGCTTCGTCGGGAGAATCTATTGAATTGCCACTCTCTTTTTCCAATCAAATGGATCTCAGTAACGTCAGATGCCAGCAATAAGGGCTGGGGGGCACATTGTCTATCGGAAGTGGCTCAGGGCATTTGGGGTCTTTCCCTCTCGGGGAATAGTGTCAAATGTGTTAGAACTTTGAGCAGCCTTCCTAGCGCTGTTGGCATTTCCGCATCTGATAATGGGTGCATCAGTAGTCCTCAGGCTGGACAATACGACTGCGGTCGCATACGTAAGGAAGCAAGGGGGCACCAGAAGTCAGTCTCTGCTGAGGGAAGTGGATCCAATAATGCGTTGGGCCCAGAGGAATCTGGCCAACCTAACAGCAGCTTATGTGCCTGGAGTTCTCAGTGTCCAAGCGGACTTTCTATCACGAGTCCACTTGGACAACAATGAGCGGACCCTTCACGAAGATGTGTTTCAGTGGGTTCTATCCCTGGGGATGTCTCCAGAAGTGGATCTCTTCGCCTCCTGTTTCAACAGGAAGCTAACAAGGTTTTATTCAAGGTTCAAGGATCAGCAGGCCTACAGGATAAATGCCCTAACAGAGCAGTGGTGGTTCCACAAGGCATATGCCTTCCCTCCAATTCCAATTGTCTTTCAGTTCCTGAAGAGACTCAGATGGGAAGAAGTGGAGGTGTTGGCAATAATTCCGCATTGGCCTAACAGGCCTTGGTTTCCTCTCCTATCCCTCCTCAGCTTTCGGGACCCAGTTCCTCTTCCGTCCGGAGGGGACCTGCTCTCCCAGGGGTTGATTCTCCATCCATGTCCGGCTCACCTTCAGTTGAGGGTCTGGTTCCTGAGAGGGGAAGGTTGGAAGCACTGGGGTGTCCTTAGGAAGCCTTTTCCACCCTCTTAAGTGCAAGGAGAAGAAGTACTAATAAGATGTATGAACGGATCTGGACCAAATTTTTATCTTATGTGTCCTCCAGAACCAGTTCCTACGTTTTACCCACAGTTCAAGACGTTTTGGGTTTCCTGCAATCAGGCTTGGGCTTACCCTTATCAGTTAGCTCCCTTCGGGTTCAAGTCTCGGCTATTTCCGCATTTACAGGGGTTCTGTGGGCTAAGCATGCCCTTATCCAGCAGTTCTTCAAAGGCGCAGAAAGATTGAGGCCCCAGAGAAAGCCCAGATTCCCTAAATGGGATCTGCCTCTAGTGCTGGGCTTCTTTTCTCTTCTCAGTAAGGCTCTTTCCATCAGAGAACTCACCTTGAAAACTGCATTCCTGGTGGCGGTCACCTCGGCGAAACGAGTATCAGAGATTCAAGCTCTAGGAGTCAAGGAGCCTTTTCTAACCTTTTTCCGGACAGAGTGGTCCCAGTTCCAAAGTTGGGGTCAAACCCTAAGGTCACTTCGATTTTTCATGAAAATCAAGAATTCTCTCTACCCTTATTCAGATCCTCGAATTCCTCGGAAATTCGTCCTCTTGATGTTGGACACTCATTAAAGCTCTATTTGGGAGCTACAGCTCCATTCCGGCAGTCGGACTTCCTGTTCGTTCTGTTCTGTTGGAAGAACAAGGGCACTAGAGCATCAGTCAGGTCAATTGGATAGTTCAAGCGATCCAGGAAGATGGATAGTTCAAGCGATCCAGTAGGCATACAGAGTAAGGGGCTTGGCTCCTCAGGCGGTGTCGGCGTATTCGACCAGAAGTCTTTCTATCTCGTGGGCGGCCTCTCGCCACGTGGCTCCTGATGCGATTTGCAGGGCGGCCTTGTGGTCTTCAATTCACACCTTTATGTCTCATCATTGTGTTGAGCCGGCGGCTCTATCCTCAGTTGACTTTGGAGTCAAAGTTTTGTCGGTTGAAGGTGTCAAATAAATCTTTGTTAAGCAGCCTTTTTGCCCACCCGGGTGTGTTTTGGCGAGTTATTTCCCACACGTAGGCTGCCATGGAGTCTGTCAGGAAAACTGAAAATTTATGTCAAATACTTACCGTAATTTTCCTTTCCTGATGGACTCCATGGCAGCAGGAGTTCCCTCCCAAATGGCTGGAGTAGGATAGTTACCGAACACGGCCTCTGGCAGGGAGCAAAGATTTATGGGAGTATCGTCCTATAGGGTAATGGAGGCGGGACTAAACCCACACGTAGGCTGCCATGGAGTCCATCAGGAAAGGAAAATTACGGTAAGTATTTGACATAAATTTTCCGTTTTACTTAGCTACAGCAGTTTAACAGAGGTCATCATAAATCAGAAGGACTCACAAATAAAGATCTGTTCATCAACTCACAAGTCCAAGTCCACAATCCAAGCAGAAGTCACCTACGTTTGAAGTGAGTTTTCTTTATACAGTTAAATTAAAGTGGTTGTAAACCCTTACAACACACTTTGACCTACAGGTAAGCCTAGATTAAGGCTTACCTATAGGTCCAAGAAATATCTCCTAAACCTATACGGTTTAGGAGATATTTGCCCGAAGACAGGCACCGCTGTCTGCGGCGCAGGCACCGTAGACAGCGGCGCGCAGGCGCACTGAGCGCGGCATCATCAATGGCAAAGATGCCGCGTGTGTCGGCTCCCGTGCGCATGCGCAGGAGTGACGTAATCGCGGCTTCGCTGAATGACAGCGGCGGAGCTGCGAGACCCCACCGAGCAGATGGATGCGCCGGACTACAGGGGACAGCGGTGACATCGCTGGCTCCTGTGTCAGGTAAGTGACACATAATGGACTACTATGCGATGCATAGTAGTCCATTATGCTTTGCCTTTGCAGGGAATGAAAGAGGAAGTAAACCCATCAGGGTTTACTTCCTCTTTAATTTACTAAAGGAATAGAGACTATTTACTTGTGCAAAGTTTTTTTTTTTAAATAACAAACATGTTATACTTACCTCCACTGTGCAGCTCGTTTTGCACCGAGTGGCCCCGAACCTGCTCTTCTGTGGTCCCTCGGCGGCTGTCTCTACTTCCTCCCGCATGTACTTCTCACGTTCATGTGAGCTCTCTTATGGTGAGAAGGACTTGCGGGCGCGCTCCAATGATACAGCCGGCGGCTATAGCCACTCGCTGTATCACACGGCCCCGCCTCCCAGGGCACCACATCATTGGATGTGATTGACAGCAGCGCGAGCCAATGGCTGTGCTGCTTTCAATCCATCCACTGCAGCCAATCAGCGGCCAGGCTGAGCGGTGAAGAGGACATCTGGGACGAGCGCGAGACTTTCGAGGGGTCAGGTAAGTAAACCGGGGGGGCTGGGGACACCGGCAGTGTGAGATGTTTTTTCACCTTAATGCATAGAATGCATTAAGGTGAAAAAACATTTGCCTTTACAACCCCTTTAACTAAGTCAATGTTCACTCCAGAAAGTGTATGTACACTTGAAAAGGTTAAAGTTCACTTAGCATAGAAAATAGGTAAAGCTGTGTGCACTTTGAATACCCAATCATGTGTAAGGGAAAATATTAAAAACAAGAGAAAAAAAGTATACAGAGTTTGACCTTATTCACCATTTGCTGACTGGCAAACAGTAACTTTACTGCTAGCTGGCAGCTTCAGCAGGCACTGGAACGTATCAGTACATTGCCCCATTCTCGTGCACTGTGCATGGCCCCTGGGACACACAAGAGTGTGATCTGCAACCACTGTGTGAAATTGCAGTGCTTGGTATTGGGCTGCTCTGATCGATCCAGATACCATGTGATCATTTCATTTAGTAAATGACAGTTATGAATGGAATCCATTCATGACATCATTATTTACTACTGAGAGTGTTCTGTGGATGGTCACCAGTAATAACATGGTACCTGGGCCAATCACAGCACCCTGTACCATGTGGTAGCTGTGGCCACAGAATCACAATAGTAAACAATGAGTCATGAACGAAAGCCATTAATGAAAGTTCAAATGATTGCTGGTATAGTGATATTCACTGAAACAAGCAATCACAGTATAAAAAAAAATCTCTGATCACCCCAAAGTAGTACAGTGTCACTATGGTGAACCACTGAACTACTCTGATGACAGTATGTAAAAAAAAAAAAATGTAAAAAAAAAATGTGAAAAAAGTTTGAATAAAAATTTATTCTTTTTAATTTTTTTTTAAACTCTCTCTGGTCAGTATCCATTATCACCACCACACTGGTCATATGATGAAACTGTACTGCACTTGTGACAATATGTAAAAAATTGTAACAAAAAATTACAACTTCAAAAAACTTGCCATGCTTCTTACTAATAACTGTATACTTTGCAAAAAGGGGTCATTTGGGGGATAAGTATACTGCCTTGGCATTTTAAGGCATCAAGAAATCAGATCCATTTGTCAATTCATCAGGATTGATACATTTTCAAATACATATTATCATAGGTTATAGACACTATAACTTTCACATAGACTAAATAATATACACTGATTTGGAATATTTTTTTCCAAATGTAGCAGAATATATATTTTTTTTAAATCAGAAAAAACATTTATTGGCACATCAGGAAAACATTACATACATAGGCATACTCATGTTGTTACAAATATGGTTTGAACAGTGATCACTATAAGTAGCATAAAACATGTAGCTTACTATCATTTCGACTGGATTACCGTGTATATATGCAAAGCGTGTACCTGAGCACAGTGGTAATGTTGCCATATGTATCGAAAACCAATGGGTTAGCAGATTTTTATACCTTTCCCTATCAGGGCAGATGTGACCACTATGCGGTCCCGCTTTCTAGGTCTGCATTTAGTTTAACCAAGCCAAAAAAAAAAAAGAAAAAAAAAAGAAATTAACTTCCTCATCATACTCATTATAACTAGTTAGTTGTATGCCATGATCCTCTAGATATAGATACAGCTATGTTTCAGATAACTGGAGTACCCTCACATAATCTATTCACCGGCCCATCATATCTGCAGAAGTCTATCCATAATCAGCTGAGTGGGAGCCAATCCAGGTGTGTCCAACCAGGGTTGCCACAGCACATACAAAATTTTAAGAATGTTTCTATGTTGATAAGTAAGTTTTTCACGTATAAGCATAGCATTTACCAATGCGACCCAGCCTTTCACTTTTGGGGTTTTCGGAGTTATCCAGAACCTTGCAATAGCTTTGCGTGATAGATAAAGTAAACGTAGAACCGCGGTGTGGCCTCTGGGTGAGAGAGAGGGGATCTCCAGTTCGCCCAACAGACACACCACCGGATCCCGTAGAATCGGAATTTGATATAGCTGGGATATAGTCGTTAAAACGTACTGCCAATATCTGAATAATTTTGGGCATTTCCACATCATGTGTAATAGGTCGCCTTCATCTCTGCTACATTTTGGGCATAATAGGGAGTCACGCAGCCCCCATTTAAACAACTTGGAAGGAGTCCTGTATGCTCGATGCAACAAAAATAAGTGTGACAACCTGTGCGAAGTGGAAACAGACACTACTGGGGCCGATGTCAGACATAATTCCCACTGTTCTCCGTCGATGGGGCCCAGATCCCGCTCCCACCCCCTCCTTCAGGGCAGTTTAGAAGCACCATGTGTTGAATTAAGTAATCTAGCATATATTCTCGAGATCATGCCCTTCCTGTCTCCTGATAACAACACATCATTCATCAGGGGATGTGGCACTATCGCCAGAGAGGATAGCCAGAGCTCGCTGTGCACCGCATGCCGGAGCTGCAGATATTGATAAAACTGTGTCCTGTTGATTGGGAACTCCTCCTGTAGTTCTGTAAAGGATTTGAACACCGCATCTCTAAATAACTGCGCAATAAAGTGCACACCCGCTGCCTCCCACTGGCGAAAACTTGTAAGTTTACGTAATTCCTTATAATATTTATTTCGCCATATGAGGGTGAAGGGACAAGCTCCCCTCACCCTCAGAATGGTTCTAACATAAGTCCATAGGGTGTGCAGTAACCTTATTGTGGGGATAGATTGCTCTACATGAGTTAGGCCTGCATCCAGGTGAGACAGCGCTGTAAGCGTTGAGTCTTGTGGGACCAGTAGGGATCTAATGGGGTCCTCCACATCCAGTTCCCCCCACCCACCCAAGTGCTGAAGTTGGGAAGCCACAAAGTAGTATCGGGCATGCGGGACTGCCAGACCGCCTTGGTCTTTCGCTAATTGCAGTGAGTGCAAACTAATTCTTGCCGTTTTTTTTCCCCCAAATCAGTTCTCGAAATTGAGCATCTATTTGCGTGAACCATTAATGAGGTATCCATACGGGGGAGTTATGGAAGACATACAGGAGTTGTGGAGCCCACACCATTTTAATCAGGTTCGCTCTCCCGGCAACCAACAGAGGGAGCTTCACCCAAGCAGCGCATTTCTCTCTAAATTTACGAAGTAAAGGAACCAAATTCAAAGCTAGGTATTGGTTTGAGTCCACCTTCACCTGTATGCCTAGATAACGAAATGCATCCACCGTGAGTATATCCTTGGCACATTCAGGAAGAGGTTGCGGTAGGGGGTCCAAGGGAAGGAGCACAGATTTGTTCCAGTTAATACTAAATCCCGACAGCTCTCCGAAATCTGCAATTAAACGCATCACATTTTTCAGCGAGTGGTCGGTGTCCCCAAGGTAAATCAGCGTGTCGTCAGCATACAGCGAGACTGAGTCCTGCCTAAGACCCCGGCAGAACCCCACTATGTCCTGAGAGGCTCTGATGTGTATAGCTAGAGGTTCAAGTGCGAGAGCAAACAGCAGGGGCGACAAAGGGCATCCCTGTCGTGTGCCTGTAAAAAAGCTAAAAGGATCCGAAACATCACCATTAATTCTCATTCTCGCTGTCGGGGCATGGTAGAGTAATTGGACCCATTTTAAAAACGAGGGACCTACCCCAAACCTCAGTAGCATTTCCCAGAGGTATGGCCATTCAACGCTGTCAGACGCTTTGGCCGCGTCTAAGGAGAGAATGGCCCTATTACCCGGATTATCGACAGGGATTTGTAAGTTGAGGAATAGTCTGCGTAGATTTTGAGCAGTCGACCTGGTTGGGATGAACCCAGACTGGTCTCTGTGTATTACTGATTGAATACATTTGGCCAATCTATTAGCCAGCACTCTGGCCAACAGCTTAACGTCAAACGTAAGCAGCGAGATAGGGCGGTAGGCATCCGGGGACAGAGCATCCTTCCCAGGTTTTAACAGGACCACCACTAAAGCCTCACTCATAGAGGCGGGTAGCGTCCCAGTTTCAAAAGCACTGTTATAAACCTGAAGAAGGACAGGGATCAACTGTGAGGCGTAACGTTTGTAGACCTCTGAGGGCAGACCATCGGCTCCTGGAGCCTTCCCATTCTGTGCATGAGCTAGGGCCTCTAGTAATTCCTCCTCCGTAAGCGGAGCATTCAGCAGGGTAGTATCCTTTCCAGATAAACAGGGTATGGGATATCTGTCTAAAAAACGACAAATAACCTCCTTAGAGGGGTGCACTTTGGATGTATAAACCTCCTGGCCTGTGTAGAGCAGCAAAGATTCCCTTGCTTGTCCCTGACTGCTACTATGTGAGACGCTGGCTGTTGCGATTTGGCCAGCAGAGCTAACATATGACCCGTATTCTCGCCTTCCTCATAATGAGCTTGTTTTAGAAAGAACCTTTTATTTTCTGCTAGTTGTAGGGTTAGGTCTTTAAGTAGAGACTGGAAAGATAACCACCCTCTCTTGGTGGTGTCATTGGGGTCAGCTACATAAAGTGCTTCTGCTCTCTGTGCCTCTGCCAGTACTGAATTTTCCCATTCCTTAGTTTTGGACTTAATGTAAGAAATTTCCTTTATAAATTGTCCGCGGAGGTATGCCTTGGTTGCCTCCCAGACAATAGATAAATCTGTGGAACCTATATTCTGTTGAAAAAAGGAGGCCAGGAGAGACTGTATCGGGTCTGGGTATGGTAAGAGGGACAGCCAGAATGGATTCAGCTTCCAGGTGCGCCCCTTCCTAACCGCTCCCAGGCCAATGTCCACAGATAGCGGAGAATGATCAGAGATGCGTCTGGCATGATATTCCGAGGAGACAATCAAAGGTAACATACTTTCATTCCCCAATCCCATATCAATGTGAGATAGACCCTCCACAGAGGCAGATTGACAGGAAAAAACCCTAGCCTCGGGGTTATACATCCTCCACACGTCCGTGAGGCCCATCTCCTGGAGAAGGCATGCAAACGGCGTAGCCCGTTGCTTGATCTGGGGCCTAACCCCTCCCCCGAC
Source organism: Lithobates pipiens (assembly GCF_037356315.1). Lineage (NCBI taxonomy): Eukaryota > Metazoa > Chordata > Amphibia > Anura > Ranidae > Lithobates > Lithobates pipiens. Next base: position 466,950,339 of record NW_027507758.1, on the reverse strand, counting down.
ACCCAATTTGTCTTGCTCTACGTCAAGGTAATTGTTAAAATCCCCTACAACCAATAAGGGTACACCCGGGAAGTGGAACATGTAGTCCGCCAGTAAGTTAAGGAGGGTGGCCGAGAACGGAGGAGGAATGTACAACCCCACAATAATACATTTAGTCCCAAAAAGGAGCATAATAAAAAAATATAGCGGCCCTCTGGGTCGATTTTGGTATCCAGCAGGGAGAATTGTGTGCCACTTTTAACCAGGATACTCACCCCCCTCGAGTACACCGAGCAGGTAGCATGGTATTGATGGCTAAACTGTCTCCTCGCCAACACTGGAGTGATGGACAGGGGGAGGTGAGTCTCCTGTGAGTCGCCTGACCGTCTGCAGCACCGCCAAGCGCTTGATCGGGTTATTCAGGCCCCGGACATTCCAGGACAACACTCTTGTTGCTATAGACATTGGGGTAAGAGCACATAACCAGCAAGGAGTATCGTTACAAGCAAAGCATATACATATGACCCCATAATGTGCAGGCCACCCCCTAGGATGGGGTATGGCCAGTTCAGAAAATTGCCCCTAGGAGGGTGCAATAAGTCCAGTAGCAGCAACTCCAAAAACAGACGTGGAGCAATAACATAGTGAGAGGGGGGTATCCCCAATGTCAAGGCAAGTGTTGAGGAAGTCAAGGCAAACATTGTGGTAGAAGAAAAAGATGAGGAAATCAAAAATAACAAAAATAAAAAAATTAACCAAAAACAGTAAGCCAACAGGGCCGTAATAACTTTCCGAATTCCGGATGGGGATCTTGTCCCGTCCATCCTGGGGGCAACAGAGGAAGTGCACCGAAGTGTCCCAAACTTCTCAACAGCAAGAACTGTAGCTATACGTATTTCCAGACACAAAAACACAGTTAGACAGATAGCAAGTTACCTCCGCCTTGGCATGATAAGACCCATATGACGGCTTGCGTGATAAGTTCCTCCTGGGGGTGCGCCGCGCCTGGCGTGGGCAGCACGAATAGACTGTTCCTCACGGTCCAACCATTGCACTGCTAAAGATGGAGTATCAAAGAACTGCACAGAGCCCAGAGCTTCAACCCGTAATCGAGAGGGGTACAACATAGCATACTTAAGATCGAGCTCTTTAAGCCGACGCTTGACATCTGTAAATTTAGCACGTTTCTTTTGTAGATCAGCAGAGAAATCAGGGAAGAGAGAGATCTTGGTATTTTCCAGCTTCAGGGTGGTGGGCTTTATCCTGGCATTGAGGAGAATCACATCTCTGTCTTTATAATTGAGGAGTTTGAAAAGGAATGGTCTAGGCGGAGCTCCCTGTGGTGGTGGTCTGGCTGGGACTCGATGCACAGGTTCCACCGAAAACATGGGGGAGAACACCTCCCTGCCAAAGGCATTGATCAGCCATCTTTCAATAAACTCCACTGGGTTTTTCCCCTCCATGCGTTCCGGGATGCCTATGGCCCTTATATTATTTCTTCTCATGCTATTCTCCATGTCATCTAAACGGGCGGCGTGTTGCAGGAGCAGATGGTTGTTGTAGGTAAGATCATTCTGCATGGGCGCCATGTCATCCTCCAGGGAGCTCACTCTCCCCTCTAGTGCAGACGTCCTCTCCCTGAGCTTCTGCGCATCATGGCGCAGGAAAGTAATCTCAGCTTTAACCCCCTTGATCTCAGTGGTGAGGGCTGTTATGGAAACATTACGGGAGTTTACTGCCGTGAAAATGTCCCTTAACGTAGGTTCCCCCTCGTTGTCAGGGCTGCTCTGGGATAAGGGCCCAACCGAGGCATTTTTTGGCGTACTTACTGTGTCCCAAGGTAGTGTGGCGCTATGCGAGTCCTCCAGCAGCATGGTATTATCCGCATCCAATGTCCCTCCATTGAGCTCCTCCGTCCTGCTGGGGAAGGCTGCCGGGTCCGAGGAGAGCGGTTTGGAGAACAACTTTGCAGCCGCCTCCCTATGAATGTCCTTCGCGGAGCGCTGCGAGGCGGCGCCATTTTGGCCCATGAGGTCCGGCGCGCGGGATGGATTTAGCCGCTTTATGGCGGCTGTCTGACTCCCGGATGGCATTGGGCGGCTCAGTCAGGGTTAGCGAGGCAGACAGGTACCGTTCGGCGGGTCTCCGGGCTGAATGGAGCGGGCTCCCAGGATAATATCACGGAGATTCGGCGGAGCTGTCTGAATGTGCGTCCGGCTACATTCGCTGCCTGGCCACGCCCCCTCTAGCAGAATATATTTTAATCTAAATTTATAGATTAGATTATTTGTTTGCAAAGTTTTATAAAAGAAACTGAAAAAAATGCCAAAAATGTTTTTCTTATTTTCATTTATATAGCAAAAAATAAAAATAAATGGTGGGGATTAAATACCACCAAAAAAACTATTTGTTTGAAAATACATATATATATATATATATATATATATATATATATATATTTGTGTACAGTGTTGCATGACAGAACAATTGCCAGTTAAAGTAGCATGGTACTGAATAGCAAAAAATGCCCTGGTCATGAAGGGGATAAAACTTTCCGGAGGTCAAGTGGTTGAGCAAATCTGCCTTTTTTAGGTCATTGGCTCATCAATTAGGCAAATAAGGATAAGAATAACTTCTCCAGACCATACACCTTCAAAGGCAAGCCAGAAGTGGCAGTTCCTTTAGTATTATAAGTGAAAGAGAAGAGACTTTGGAAAACTTTGAAAGACTTTTGGTCTCTAAAAGGGCCACCACCTTTATTTGTGAAAAAAAAAAATACTTACACCTGCTTGTATATTTTAAGTAGAAATGTGTGCTTTCTGCTTAACATAACCATTTTCTGCAATCTGACAAACATGACTTATTCCAAATGACCAACTTTGGTTCATTTCACAGTACTCTTGGAAAAGAGGTGACTCTTAGATATTTTGACTGTGATTCAAACCTTACTTCCTGTCCTGAGAATATTAACTACATTTCCCAAAATCCTACTTAGACCGGGTGTCCCCATTGGGATTTCCCCTGACTTTCTGTCACCATTCTGAAATTCTGCATATTCTATTGAGTTGGGCTTGTATGGTATCCTTAGTCAACCATAACATGAATTATGTAATTTAACCAGTTCCCGACCAGCTCACGTAGATATAATGCTGCAGAATGACTCTTCTGGGAGAAGCCCCATAGGGGTATGGCTTCCCTTTAGACGCCAGAGGGCATGCGCGTGTCCACTGCACGGTGGGGGACCCGATGCGCATGGCCAGTGGGCGCGATCTCTGCCGGCCATGTGCGATCACGTGCACGAGAGCCAGCACAGGGATTTGTGTGTGTAAGCACACAAATCCCTGTTCTGTCAGGGGAGAAGAGAGATATTGTTTGTTCCTACTAAGTAGAAACAACGATATGACTCCTCCCCCAGTCAGTCCTATCCCCATACAGTTAGAACACTTCTAGGGAACACACATTTAATCCCTTGATCACCCCCTAGTGTTAACCCCTTCCCTTTTAGCATATTTATAGCACTGATCACTGTATAAATGTCAACGGTCTCAAAAATGTGTCATAAGTGTCTGATCTGTCTGTCGTAATGTCGCAGTACCACTAAAAATCACAGATCAGCGCCATTACTAGAAGAAAAAAATAATAATAATAAAAATGCCATAAAAATGCCATAAATCTTTCCCCCAGTTTGTAGACACTATAACTTTGCACAAACCAAACAATATACACTTATTGCAATTTTTTACCAAAAATATGTAGAAGAATATATATTGGCCTAAACTGATGAAGAATTTTTTTTATTTATTTATTTTTTATTTTGGGGGTATTTATTATAGCAAAAAGTAAAAAATATTGTTTTTTTTAAAAACGATTGTCACTCTTTGTCACAAAAGAAAACAAAAACACAGAGGTGATCAAATACCACCAAAAGAAAGCTCTATTTGTGGGAAAAGAAGGACACAAATTTTGTTTGGGTACAGCATAGCATGACCACGCAACTGTCAGTTAAAACGACGCAGTGCCAAATTGTAAAAACTGCTCTGGTTGGGAAGGGAGTAAAATCTTCCGGGGCTGAAGTAGTTAACCTTTGGTTAATACATGACAACCTCATTTCGTCAAAAAGTTTTAAAAAGTTTTAGGAGTGCCAATATGCTGGATATGCTAGATTTTACCTGACCTTTGGTTCATTTCACAGTGAAGAGATGAATCAATTATAGGAATGAGTAATTGAGGATCCTTAGATATTTTGACTATGGTCAAACCTTACTTCCTGTACAGAGTTACAACAGAATATTACCCAATTGTCCCCAAATCCTACTTTTAATGTTTAACTTTAGACCAGGTGTCCTCATTAGGATTTCCTGTCACTTTCTGTCACCAATAAAGGAAGTAAGGGTGAATCCTGAAAGTGGGGACACAAACAGAACCAAAAACCTGAAACGAGATCAAAATGTTCCTTTACCATTTCATTCAAACCTTAAAAATGATACTTTGGTTAGAGTTACACTTTAATAGTAATAGCATTGACAATTTGAACTCAGATTTACTGAGTTGGAACACTGGCAGAACAGTAAACAAAATCTAAGGCACATTGGTGAGTGGACTTTGTTATGTTATTTTATAAATAATGTAATGTTTTTAGGTCAGTTTGCCAGAACTAAAAAATACTAACATTTTAATATTCACTCAATATGACTAGAAAATTACTGGCTGTGGATAATTTAAGTAATCTTTTTTTCATAGATGGACCATCAGATTGTAAACAAAACCGAGGCACCATAGCAACCACTTTTAGATATGGTATGAAAAGTTAAACTTGAAAAGAAAGAACATATGAAATAACTTGTCTGTTGTACTAATAATGATGTGCTACATTTCTAAAATGTATAAAAGCCTATTGTTGCAGTTTTCATTTACAAAGTATAGAGCAACACATTCCCCATTATTTGACACTTTGATGTTTCATGCTCACATATCTTTACTTAGTGTAAAAATTCATTTTTGTCCAAAATGGCCATGTTTGTCACAATATACATTTTCTGCAATTCTATGGACAATTAGCGATGACAGATGTTATTTTACGTTCTGACAAATGCATTTATTGCTTAAAGTGTTACTAGACCCAGTGATATTGAAAATAGTTCATCCACCCCCTTACAGTGCCCACAGCTTATAAGTCTTCTTTTTACTTTAAACTACTGCCACTAAATACCTTTTTGGATGATCAGTGTACCACGGTTACATCATAAACTGTACAGTTTTGAGTTCAGGAAGGGGGAGATTTTCACTGAAGCCTGTATACACGCCCATGAGTGCGATGCCAATATCACGTGACCTGGCTATCTCTGAGAACAAGAAACTGTTCTCTCCAGCATAAAATACACTACTGAGCATGTACAGGTCAGCTACTCTGCCTGTGTTAGCTGGCTTTCCCTAGATAGACAGTGCAGGGAGGGGGAGGCTCTATGCATACAGGATAAAACAGCCTTTTTACACAATGCAGAGGATTAACCCCTTAAGTTCCACAGTGAGTATAACAAGCATGCTATTGCATATACAGACTGATTTTACTGTTGTGAGTTTAGTAACACTTTAAAGTAAAAATCTAGTGGTAAGCCAAGAGAAAAGTATGCTCCAGACCATAGTTGTGTTTATCGGATTCCTAATGCATTCCTAATGCATTGAAAGTACCAGCAGTAGCTAAAGAATAGCTGGACATTTTGATGAACTTGGTTTTGCATTTGTCACAATTTCAGGGAAATTTCCCTGTAATCTTGCTGTGCAACTCTGCAGAGCAAAATAATAAAAAGGTGTGCACAGTTTGAAGCTACCCATTTATGTCCTTTGTTCCCCTTATCATCCAGATTATAATTGATGTACTTTAAATCATTTCATAAAAAAGTTCTATTTAGTTAAATTGGACTTTGTTATAAATAAACTTGAAGTCAGTCACAGACCTCAATAGCTCCAAAGCTGAAATCTACATAGACAAGTGTAGCGGCGGGCTCCTGAAGAGTTTTTTTTGATAGGGCCAGTTGTTAGTTCTGGGTTTCTTTTTCCTGCATATCCCAGATGATGGGGACATCGTCTAAATAAACGGGGGAGTGTGTATCGGCGGGCTCCTGAAGAGCACGCGCTATGTGTTTTCAAAATTTAACTTTACCCAAACTACAGTTTAGTTTGGGTCTATTTGTCTAAATTTGACTTCTGTGTCAGTCTGACTGGACTGTGAGATGTTCAGCCTGGCCGCAGGGGGCACTGTCTCTGGTGGTAGGCATGGAACTATGGTCTGCTCAGGCGCTTAAGTTACTCTCTTTCGGAATCAGGTCAGTGGGAGTGGCCCTCTCGCTGTGCCCTCTGGGAGAGGGTATTTAAGATGAGGACATCATGTGGTTCGGGGTTCCGGTCCAGTATGCTGTGCTGATTACATGGTCCTGGTCCTCCTGACCAGCCCCCGGTAAGGATTCTGAGGTGGATGGGTGCCGTCTCTGGTCCGGGAGAGACCCATTGGGCTTCGAGCATTCCAGGGGAGGACTCTTTAGAAGAACACCACGAGTGAGTTTGGTTTTCTTAACAAGAGCCTGGAAGGGCTGAAGTAACCAAGAGAATCCTGTCTTGTGGATATCGCCAAACAGGCTGAAAGATCCAGGTATCCTACAAGTGTTCTACAGCTAGTTTTCTACGTGTTCTGCAACAACGTTTGTGACAAAGACTTTGTTCCTGAATAAGCACCTTGTTGGCTGCTAGGCCTTGTGAGAGGGACTGTCCAACCTGAGTGTTCATCCAGCTGTGAATGGCTATTCTCTGGATGCAGTCAAAGTAAGCAAGTTCCTTAACGTTTATAGACTTTGACATTGAGAGTACCTGAATTCCTTCCCAACCCTCTGATCCCAAGTTAAAAGACTATTCACTGGTTGAAGTTTGCAAATAAAATCCATTCAAGTGGATCTATTGTCAGTCTCAAGTTACTGGGTCATCTACCATGGGATATCCCCTACTCGTGCAACAAGAAGAAGCGGAAGGTAACTTTAAGCTCAAAAATAACCAGCAGCTCTTTCGGGGGTTAGTGCTACATGTGGGGGCTTCTAGTCCGGGATTTTACATCGCAAAAGGAACTGTACACGTGGTAAAACAAGGACAGAGGGTTGTGTTTTGTAACTGCGCCATCGGCCCCACCTTTACTCAGACTTTCACTGAGGTGCATAAGCGTGGGAGGAGCCCTTGCCAAAAAGCCTGTGAAGTTGCCCAACCTGAGAACCCCAGTGGGAGGAGTCTGAGTTGTTCTTTCCTGCACGAGGCTGCGGAAGGAGGAAAGAACGGTTGACATTTTTTCTCGGAGTTTGGAGAAAACGTTTTCTGGAAAATGCACCGTGTCCCAGGAATGCAGCCTGCGTCAGGACCCAGGATGCCTCTCGGAAGGGGTCCTGCAGGAGTACCGTTGCCTGGTACTTTACTTACGGACACAGGCATTCGCCTGCTACCGCAGGGGCGTTTCATTCTGTACATCGCTGGAGACATCAAGGGACTGGGTATGCTGTGTGGAAAATGTGACGGGCTAGTTGCTAACCCTTGGCCATTCTCCCGATGCAAGAAGTGTGGGGAATACACGTTTAAAGTGGAGCAGTCAGTCGCACTACCAAAGGCCTACCTCATGGACTGGACCACAGGCGTGACAACCGAGGAGTCGGCCATCTTCGCCTCTTCGGTAAAGCCTTCCACTGTAGTGACACCTGTAGTTGCTGACATCCCAGAGAGAAATTCCACTACATCTGCTACTGAGACTGCTGAGGAAACCACTTTGGAGCAGATGGACACTTTCCACCACCGCTACGGAACTTACTATGCCTCCTTTGGAGAAAGTGAGGCACACAAAGTCTTCCCGGAGCCAACGTAAAGTTCCGCCAAGGAGTCTGGCTGGATCCAATCGGCGGAAGAAGGTTGCTTCGGAGAAGAGTCTGACTGTGAGTACACCTTTAGTTAATTACTTACCGACAGAGGAATACAGAGATTCAGAGCTTGAGTCTTTGTCGGATATGGAAGATGAGGACATTTTGGGGATATTGTCGGAGGAGTTGTTGTGGGCTGGAGGGGATGATGTAGACGCCACTTGTACAGATGTTTCGGACTGGCTATCTCTAACCTCAGGGGATGGAACGCCGAGTGCGGAAAACCCCATCACGGTAAATTTGACTCCTCTTAAAACCGTGAATTTGCCCACACTTAAAAGGGACTCAGCCATGTTGGTGCAACGGTCCCCAAACTCCTGTATACCACCCAGGGAAGGAAGTGCCCGTGCATTACCGAGACTTGAAAGGTCAGAGAGATTTCTTCATAAGAGAGTGGCTAATGAGTACGGGTTGGAATTTCTCTATGTTCCAAGGGACATTGTTATGGTTTTCGAATGGTGAGTCTGACTTAGTGGAAGGGGACCTCTCTTACGGCCCTGGTTCTGGTCTCACTGGAATGGGAACAGGGAGACCGGAGCGCAGCGGGGTAGGAGAGTCCAGCCAGGTGCAGCAGCAGGTGCTGGGTAGATGAGGATCCTCTGGAGCAGGAACTCTCTGTAGCAGGGAAGCAGCTAGGAGAAGACTGCAGACCGTGGAATCAGGATGGATGGATCTTCTGGATGCGAAGGTAGCAGACACAGAAGTAAGCAGGAGTCAGCAGAGGTATCAGGTACAAGCAGAGGTTCAGGTATCAGGTACAAGCAGAGGTTCGGCAACAGGAAAACAGTCCAAGAAGGGTCAAACAAGCCGGGGTCGGAGCAGGAGAGGTCAACGAGGTCAGACGGAGCCGGGTCAGGTATCAGATAGGTAGCAGGCAGATAAGCAGGTTACTTCAGGCACAAGCTGCAGACGAACAGCACAGAACATCTGCAGCTGTTCCTTTAAAAAGGCCCACTGGCGCCAATAGCGCTAACGCACACACGTGCGTGCGTGTGCCGCGCGCACATCCGAACGACGTGCACCCGCTCGCGTCTGGAGACGCACGTGCCCACGACGACTCGCGGCACGAATGCGCGTGCGCGAACGGAGACCCGATCGTGCAGAACGGACGAATTCCTGACAGACATTATGACTGTCATTGAAAAGAACTGTGAGGCCTGGTACAAGGAGGATGTTTGGAACTATTTAAAAGTACCAAAGCCGCTCCGGAAAAAAGCTTTTTCACCGTAGCTTTATGAAAGGTTCGTCGGATGCTTACAGCAATGGAGTTACGGTCGGCACATCTATGAGGACAAGGTTGTGATCTGCAGACCGGATGAAGACAGTGCTGTGTACTTTGTTACTACCGTGGATGCGCAGGGGAGAGACTTAATTTTGCCTGATCCCTGTTTCAACTGGTGAACTGTTCCTAAGTCAAAACTTTAAAATTTGCAAGAAGGGTTTCTCTTGGTCTTTGCCTCTTTGAAATTTTTCTTAAAACTACTGAATTTTGGGGTAATTAGTCAGAGTCAGTCACAAAGAGAATGGAACATTCACCGTGTCAAGAATACTTAAACTGTTTTTAGGTTAAAGACTGCACTTCAGCGACGCATACCACTAGGTGGCATGAGTCGGCACAATTAGTATTGTTTTAAAAAAAAAAAACGGTTTTCAAAATTTAAGAAGTTTTAAGGGTTAGAAAAGAGAAATCCACAGAGATTGGTGGAATTCTGCTTTCTAAGCCCTTGCACACACGGTCGGAGATTCCGACAGAATGTGTCCGATCGGACCATTTTGTCGGATATTCCGACTGTGTGTGGTCTACATCGGACTGTTTCCATCAGAAGTTTTCCAATATGTTGGTAAAATTTTCCGACAAAATGCTCCGATCGGGCATACTCCGATCATGTGTAGAGAATTCCGATCGGACAAAGTGCCACGCATGCTCAGATCAAATTCCTACACCAAAGCTATTGGCTACTAGCGTGAACGTAGTCCTGTCGTATCACGTCAGATTTTCCGACAACTTTGTCCGACCGTGTGTATACAACAGTTTCGGACAAAATCCGACGGATTTGGTTGTCGGAATCTCCGACCGTGTGTACAAGGGCTTACAGTTAGGTGTAAATTATTGTATATATGTTTTTTCTTTTCCAGGATTCACCGGAGAGCATCTATCAAGACACCGGAGAATGGGTGGGCTAGATAGACAGGCTTGAGTGTTAATTGTAATGTAATATAATTCTGTGTTGCTGCAATGTGAACGTTTTACTGTTGTTTTCCTTCCCTTTTCTCCCTTTCCCACCCCAACTCAGGTACTCTAGTGTTTTTTTTTTGATAGGACCAGTTGTTAGTTCTGGGTTTCTTTTTCCTGCGTTTCGCAGACGATGGGGACATTGTCTAAATAAGCGGGGGGAGTGTGTAGCGGCGGGCTCCTGAAGAGCACGCGCTATGTGTTTTCAAAATTTAACTTTACCCAAACTACAGTTTGGTTTGGGTCTATTTGTCTAAATTTGACTTCTGTGTCAGTCTGACTGGCCACACGGGGCACTGTCTCTGGTGGCAGGCGTGGAACTATGGTCTGGTCAGGGGCTTAAATTACTCTCTTTCAAAGTCAGGCCAGTGGGAGTGGCCCTCTCCCTGTGCCCTCTGGGAGAGGGTATTTAAGATGCGGACGTCCCATTGTTCGGGGTTCTGGTCCAGTATGCTGTGCTGATTACATAGTCTTGGTTCTCCTGACCAGCCCCCAGGAAGGCTATGGCCTGGGGTGTGGTTCCACCCGACTTTGATGCCTCGGGGCTGGCTAGCCCAAGGCATGGAAACTAGGAAGGATTCTGAGGTGGATGGGTGCCGTCTCCGGTCCGGGAGAGACCCATTGGACTTCGAGCATTTCAGGGCAGGACTCTTTAGAAGAACACCACGAGTGAGTTTGGTTTTCCTAACAAGAGCCTGGAAGGGCGGAAGTAACCGAGAGAATCCGGTCTTGTGGATATCGCCAAGCAGGCTGAAAGATCCAGGTATCCTACAAGTGTTCTACAGCTAGTTTCCTACGTGTTCTGCAACAACGTCTGTGACAAAGACTTTGTTCCTGAGTAAGCACCTTGTTGGCTGCTAGGCCTTGTGAGAGAGGGACTGTCCAACCTGAGTGCTCATCTAGCTACGAATGGCTATTCTCTGGATGCAGTCAAAGTAAGGAAGTTCCTTAACGTTTATAGACTTTGACATTGAGAGTACCTGAATTCCTTCCCAACCCTCTGATCCCAAGTTAAAAGACTGTTGAATGGATTTTATTTGCAAACTTCAACCATTGAAGTGGCTCTATTGTCAGTCTCAAGTTACTGGGTCATCTACTATGGGACATCCCCTAGACGTGCAACAAGAAGAAGCCGAAGGTAATGGTAAGCCCAAAAATAACCAGCAGCTCCTTTGGGGGTTAGTGCTACACAAGCAAATGAGTCAGAGGGGTTACTCATTATTTGGCCACTTCCAATGACTTCTTTGTGAATAAACGTGTAAGGTGGAGCTATTGCGTCATTACGTCACATCCGGTTTTGGTCTGTGGAACATACTGCAACCCGGACTTCCTGTTTTTTTGTATATAACGCCTGTATTCATTTAGATTCCTGTAAATTTACCTAATATCTTGTAGAATAAACAAGAGGTATACAGAGTCATGCTATGGGCATTATTATTGTCTTTTCATGCGCTCATTGAGGTAGAGGAGACCAAGGAGGTAACCGTGAGGACCCCATTTACAGTCATTTGACAGTGTGGAGGCTAGTTACCCTTCAATGGGTAGTGTTATCCAGTGAGTGCAGCACAAAACAGGGGCACAAGTGTGACACAAGTGTGACACGAAGATTCTGCCTGAATGCACGCACGTTTTGGAAGTACTTACTTCACTCTAATTTTACTACTGAAATTATTATTTCTGATACAAACTTATGGATTTTTTTTTTAACGTATGGACTTTTTTTAATGTTATCATGTTCACACAGATTCCACTGTAATACTTTGATTATATTGTATTATTGCACATTAGCACTTTGTTTTATGGTACAGTTACATATGCAATTGGCACTTGCACTTAGAACTTTTGTTTCAAGGTGTTGATTTTTAAGGTTGATTATGCCTTTTTATTTTTTTATTTTTTTTGCACATATAACTTTATTTGACACATGAGAGCACATTTCCCACTAGCAGCGCCAATTACATCTACCCATCACTGTACTTACTCATCTTTATTGGATGGCATGTTTCAACATTAAAATCAAAGTGAGCCTAGAAACTGTCTAAAGCTTATTACTGCATTGCCGACTCGTTAGACAATCTACAGTGCTCTTGTGTTACTTTTTTATCCACTTAGGGACCGAGCCTCTTTCTGAGATTTGGTGTTTACGAGTTAAAAACTGTTTTTTTGCTATAGAATTACTTAGAAAAAAATATATAATGTTTGAGGGTTCTAACACCCTAGAGAATAAAATGGCGGTCGTCGCAATACTTTTTGTCACGCTGTATTTGCACATCGGTCTTACAAGCGCACATTGTTTGGAGAAAAAAAAAATCACTATTTTTAATTTAAAAATAAAACAAAAGTAAAGTTAGCCCAACTTTTTTTTGTGAAAGATAATTTTACGCTGAGTAAATTGATACTCAACATGTCATGCTTCAAAGTTGAGGCCACTCATGGAATGGCAACAAACTTTTACCCTTAAAAATCTCCATAGGCGACATTTAAAAAAAATCTACACGTTGCATGTTTTGAGCTACAGAGGAGGTCTAGGGCTAGAATTCCTGCTTTCGCTCTAACGATCGCTGCAATACCTCACATGGGTGATTTGAACACCATTTTCAAGTATGTGCTGCTCAAGTATGCGTTCGCTTCTGCACATGAGCTTGCCGGGACTGGGAGTGTTTTTGCCCTTGTACACACGGTCGGACACTCCGACAACCAAATCCGTCGGATAAATTCTGACGATTTAGTCCGGAAGGGGTGTTGCATACACACGGTCAGACTAAGTTGTCAGAATTTCCAGTTGCCAAGAACGCGGTAACGTAAGCAGCCTACGACGGGACTAGAAAAGAGAAGTTCAGCACCACGTCCGGCACCCTTTGGGCTCCTTCTGCTGATCTCGTGTTTATCGCTTGTTAGTAGAAGTTTGGTTAGAGATGATTTGCGCTTTTCAGATTTGTGCTTCAGATAGTTACTGCTCTTCAGTTTGTGCTTGTCGGTGCGTATCTGCTTATCATTGTGGACTATATCTTGGTATATAGTATGCTTTGATTTTCATTGCTTATTGTCTGCTCGTTTCTGGTATACAGTTTGTTCTTTCAGGCCTTGCTGTTTATCGGTGCCTTCTGTTCTCCGTTCTGACCAGTCGACCGCTTTCAAGCCATGTTTCCTGTACATACTCGTCGTAGAGTTCGTGCTGTGCAGGGGCTTGGTGTTGGGCTTTTAGCGTTGACACAAGCCCGGTCCATGAACAGGGCAAGGAGGAGTTTGTGGATCAAGAATTGGTTGCGCCAGCGTAACCAGTTCTCGCACATGCCTTTGCTTCGTGAGATCCGGGAGAATAATCCTGATGATTTCAAGAATTATCTCCGGATGACGGACCCCGTTTTTCACCGTCTGCTGGCTTTATATCAGCAGGCAGGATACCTGCATGCGGCAGGCCATCACTCCGGAGCGGAGGCTCATCGCCACGTTGAGCTACTTGGCGACAGGGAGAAGTCTTCAGGACCTCAAGTTCTCAACAGGCATCTCCCCCCAGGCTCTGGGAATCATTATTCCAGAGACCTGTTCTGCCATAATTCAGGTCCTGCAGAAGGACTATATGAAGGTAAGTTTTCTCCTTTAACATCACATTCTATGTATTTAATGTTTGCTGATGTGTTGTATTTCTTTCCTCATTCCCTAATTACCATGATTGCAATATGCTCTAATTCATATGCTGTGCCCCTTTGTCCTCATGCATGCTGGAAGCTTTTCAGGTTACTTTTTTGTCCTTCATGCATATTTGCCTTCACTAACTTCCCCAGCATGCTCTCCTGGGGCCATAAACCTATAGACTAGTCACTTATCAATGTATTTTGTCAGCTCCATAGTATTGCTTCCCCTAAACACCCCCTAAAATGTGAAATGTGTACAAATGGATTGTGTATGCTTAAATTCATGCAGAGTGCCAGAATTTTTTTTTTGGTTGGGCCAAACTCATTAGGAACCCCCCTCCCCCAACTGCTAGGTCAGCTGATAGCAATCCTCTATCTGCTGACTTTGCCAAACCCAATACACACTATACCTACCTTTTTCTGGTCAGATTTATGGATAAATTCACCAAAGCATGTAGTGCAATGGCCTGCCTCAATACTTTCAAATGCTACAGTTTAAAGTTTTTTTGCTCCTATTATTATATTGATAGGTAATAGCAGAATGTCAAAATGTGCTTCCATTTGTTCCTTTTTTTTGTATTATGACACTTCTTACCTGTCCGGTGGGCTGTCAATAGTGTAAGTAAGGAGCGCCTGGCCAAAGTATCACACATTATTTATTAGACATGTGCAGAGTAAAATATTTCGTTTCGGAATTTCGTTTTCGTCTGAAAACTTAATTTATTTAGTTACTCCCGAAATTCGTTTTTATTTATTTCGTTTTTCGTTCAAAAATTGCATTCGTCCGAAAATCCACATGAATTACGGTCGAATCTGTCTTGGAAGGCTTATGGTGTCTGTCGAATGTATAAAGAAGATTCGACGGAGCTAACTATATAGCATACTTTAGAACCCTATTAAAGTCTATGGGACTCCAACGTTCAAAATCTAAAGTGCTAATTTTAAAGGCTAATTTGCAAGTTACTGTCCTAAAAAGTGTTTGGGGACCCGGGTCCTGCCCCAGGGGACATGTATCAATGCAAAAAAAAGTTTTAAAAACGGCCGTTTTTTCGGGAGCAGTGATTTTAATAATGATTAAAGTGAAACAATAAAAGTGTAATATTCCTTTAAATTTCGTAGGGGGGGGTTGTCTATAGTATGCCTGTGAAGGGGCGCATGTTTCCCGTGCTTAGAATTGTCCCTGCACAAAGTGTCATTTATGCAGGAAAAAAAGTCCTTTAAAATCACTCGCAGCTATAATGAATTGTCGGCTCCCGTAATACAGAGAACACTCATTGAAAGTCATTGATAAAAAAATAAATAAATAAATAAATAAAAAAAAAAGCGTGGGGGTCCCCCAAATTCAATTACCAGGCCCTTCAGGTCTGGTATGGATATTAAGGAGAACCCTGCCTCAAATTTAAGAAAAAATTTGACGTGGGGTTCCCCCTAAATATCCATAACCAGACCCTTCAGGTCTGGTATGGATATTAAGGGGAACCCCGCATCAAATTAAAAAAAAAATTGACGTGGGGTTCCCCCTAAAAATCCATACCAGACCCTTTATCCGAGCACGCAACCTGGCAGGCCGCAGGAAAAGAGGGGGGGACGAGAGAGCGGCCCCCCCTCCCTCCTGAACCGTACCAGGCCACATGCCCTCAACATTGGGAGGATGCTTTGGGGGTCCGTGACCCCTCAAAGCACCTTGTCCCCATGTTGATGAGGACAAGGGCCTCATCCCCACAACCCTGGCCGGTGGTTGTGGAGGTCTGCGGGCGGGGGGCTTATCAGAATCTGGAAGCCCCCTTTAACAAGGGGACCCCCAGATCCCGGCCCCCCCCCTGTTTGAAATGGTAAGGGGGTACAAAAGTACCCCTACCATTTCACAAAGAAAGTGTAAAAAATGTTTAAATAAAACAAACACACTTTTTAAAAATTCCTTTATTAAAAATAAAAAAAGATTCCAGCGGCGGTAATCCACTCTTGCTATCCAGCGACGGACGGTCAGCTCTCCATCGATGTCTAATGTCATCCAGCGCAGCGCAGCATCCTTCTTCTTTCTCCTCCACGGAGACACTGGAGGCATTCCGGCGCTGACGTTTCTTATATACGGAGGGCGGGGCCACCCGTCACCTGACCCCGCCCCCCTCTGACGCAAGGGGAAACCCGGGGTTTCCCGTGACGTATGGGTGACCCCGCCCCCCTCTGATGTAACGGAAACCTGCCTGTGTTACATCAGAGGGGTGCGGGTCACCCCTACGTCACAGGGAACCCCGGGTTTCCCCTTGCGTCAGAGGGGGGCGGGGTCAGGTGACGGGTGGCCCCGCCCACCCTATATAAGAAACGTCAAGCCGCCGGAATGTCTGTAGTGTCTCCTCCACGGAGACAGAAGAAGGATGCTGCGCTGCGCTGGATGACATTAGACATCGATGGAGAGCTGACCGTCCGTCGCTGGATAGCAAGAGTGGATTACCGCCGCTGGAATCTTTTTTTTATTTTTAATAAAGGAATTTTTCAAAAGTGTGTTTGTTTTATTTAACCATTTTTTACACTTTCTTTGTGAAATGGTAGGGGTACTTTTGTACCCCCTTACCATTTCAAACAGGGGGGGGGCGGGATCTGGGGGTCCCCTTGTTAAAGGGGGCTTCCAGATTCTGATAAGCCCCCCGCCCGCAGACCTCCACAACCACCGGCCAGGGTTGTGGGGATGAGGCCCTTGTCCTCATCAACATGGGGACAAGGTGCTTTGAGGGGTCACGGACCCCCAAAGCATCCTCCCAATGTTGAGGGCATGTGGCCTGGTACGGTTCAGGAGGGAGGGGGGGCCGCTTTCTCGTCCCCCCCTCTTTTCCTGCGGCCTGCCAGGTTGCGTGCTCGGATAAAGGGTCTGGTATGGATTTTTAGGGGGAACCCCATGTCAAATTTTTTTTAAATTTGATGCGGGGTTCCCCTTAATATCCATACCAGACCTGAAGGGTCTGGTTATGGATATTTAGGGGGAACCCCACGTCAAATTTTTTCTTAAATTTGAGGCAGGGTTCCCCTTAATATCCATACCAGACCTGAAGGGCCTGGAAATTGAATTTGGGGGACCCCCACGCTTTTTTTTTTATTTATTTATTTATTTTTTTATCAATGACTTTCAATGAGTGTTCTCTGTATTACGGGAGCCGACAATTCATTATAGCTGCGAGTGATTTTAAAGGACTTTTTTTCCTGCATAAATGACACTTTGTGCAGGGACAATTCTAAGCACCAGAAACATGTGCCCCTTCACAGGCATACTATAGACAACCCCCCCCTACGAAATTTAAAGGAATATTACACTTTTATTGTTTCACTTTAATCCTTATTAAAATCACTGCTCCCGAAAAAACGGCCGTTTTTAAAACTTTTTTTTGCATTGATACATGTCCCCTGGGGCAGGACCCGGGTCCCCAAACACTTTTTAGGACAGTAACTTGCAGAATCTTTTCTCTCTGTCAAATCTTTTTTCTCTGTCGAATATTTTCTCTATATAATCTTGGACTAATAGAGGTAAGGTTAAGCACATTCGACCACAGGTTCTATAGACAGATTGTTATCGTCAGAGTCATGTCGAATCTCCTATTCTATATCGAACTGTTGTAACAATGAAAACGAAAATAAAGCATTTATTTATGTCGGATCTTTCGTTTTTCGGATTTTGTGCTTTCGTTATCGTTTGTCAAAACGAAAACGAAAATAGCTGAAATTCGGACGAAAATGCATTCGGACGAAAACGAATGCACATGTCTATTATTTATGCATTCAGCTCTCAATGAAGTGGAGAGGGTTACCTGTCCAAAACATTCCCCCCCTCATTTTTTGCAATGGCCCATCAGATGGGGGGGATGAATCTGATAAGGGGACCTTATACTTTAGGCTTTAAATACTCATTTCCAAAAATGTTATACTGATATTGTCCAAAAATGTTTGTGTCTAATCTGCTTGCAATGTTGATGTGCAAATTACAAATTTTTTTCTTGTTTCACTCCACAGTTTCCTTCAACGCCACAGGAATGGCAGACTGTGGCCTCCCACTTTGCCAGCCGTTGGGACTTTCCCAATTGTGGAGGTGCAATTGATGGGAAACACGTCCGCATCGTCCCACCCCCCAACTCGGGGTCCTACTATTATAATTACAAGGGGTATAATAGTATCGTGATGCTGGCGGTGGTGTCAGTGACCTATGACTTCCTGTATGTGGACGTGTAAAAAAATGGCCGTATGTAGGATGGTGGAGTGTTCGCGCAGACGGAATTCTACTGGTGTCTCCACAGTGGCAGTCTGGGCTTGCCACCTCCAGAGGAGAACTTAGAAGGACTCCCGTTCATTTTCGACGCGGATGAGGCGTTTGCTCTGGCAAAACATCTGATGTGGCCTTTCCCGATGAGGACCCTCACCCCGGATCAGAGGATCTTTAATGAGCGGCTAGCCAAAGCCAGAAGGGTCGTGGAGAACACTTTTGGGATAATGGCGCCAATACACATGGCGAAACATAAATGAAATCATATTGTGCTTGCCTGCTGCGTTCTGCACAATTTTTTGAAAAAACATTCAGCAAACTATGTGGCCTCAGTTGGCCCTGATGCAAACTTGCCGGAAAATGTTAACCTCATGGCCCTTGAAGCTGCTCGTCCTGGCTTGCCCCCCCCCCCCCCCAAAAGCACCCGCGAGGTCAGAAACCAATACATGGAGTACTTTGTGGGGGGGGGGGGGGGGCATTGATATGCCAGACAATGTCTGAGAGGCATTTTTTTAATACATTTTTCTTTGAAACTGCAATAATCTTTGTTTTTCATTTACTGCTTGGCTTTGTTTTAGGTGTCTCCTAGGATTTTTTGCTGTTTTTTTGGCCCTTTTTCTACAACAGTGGACACCCAAGTTCTGAGCAAGATGAGGTGACAGTCTCTTCTTCAGATAATCTTATTATGTTGTGGGTCTGCTACACACATACCTTGTTTTTGTTGATAATGTATGTAGTGGATTACTCACAAAAATATTGCTCATTTTTAGCACCATGGCAGAAATATGTGGGGTCGTGAAAATGGCATGATTGGGGAAATTTAAACATCACTGTGGGTGCTATTTACTAAAGGCACATCCACTATGCACTACAAGTGCACTGCAAAAGTTCACCTGAAACTGCACTTGGAGTGCAAAGTGTATTTGCCTTTAGTAAATAACGCCCATTGCCACAGAAAACAACAACTTTACTTCAAATACTGCTTTTGCACATTGAAAAGGAAGCCACACATTGTTGATAATTTAACTTTTTACTCAAAGCACATTCACATGTGCGTTTAGAAAAGGGTTTTACAACAAACTAACATATTTGGTGTATATAACATTATTTTTGGTAACATTTTTATAACTTGGCATTTTTGTGTAAACAGGCATGTATCAAAGCATAACATACAGAACACAGGAACTTACAAAGTTCAACTTTGAAAAGTGAAGACAATATCAGACATGAGTATGTACAAACTGTGCTAATATTGCCTTCATCGGATGGGGTGTCACCCCTGGAAAAGCCAAATTTGGAAGATGCACACAAATTGAGAATCATAAAGTGGCCAGTTTCTTCCTGATCCCATGCCTAATGTCAACATGTGCTATCTCCCATCATGGGGTATCAATGTACATGTTTTGGGGGTGCAACCCCTTCATCTCAGCCACTTTAGTAACAAGGAAGGGGTTGCACCCACAAAACACGTACATTGATCCCCGTGATGGGAGATAACACATGTTGACACACTGTGTGCATCTTCCAAATTTGGCTTTTCTAAAAGTATAAAAGTGTTTTTGAAAATTTTAATTTTAAAAACGATGCTAGCTAGTTTGGGGTGTTTCAGACTCTCCCCAAAACATCAATGATGTTCTTCATTTTTTGTTGAACATCATTGATGTTTTTCTGTATATTCTCTAAATCGCAATTGGACCCCATTATCTCCCCAATGAGGATCTGGGCACTTTCACGGGTAAAATGTGATTCTTCTTCCACATCACCTAAAAAAAAAACACCATGTATTATAAATATGCAGACATACATTGATTAGCTTACCAGAAGCTGTGGTCTCCAACACTCACCTGTTGTGGTGACAATTTCGCTAATTTCAACAATCTCTCCTTCCTCCTCCTCTGCTTCTGGTATTGGTATTTCCCCTTCTTTGGGAGGTGTGGGGTCCCCGGTGTCCTCATACGCCCCGAGTCTTCTCTCCCCTATGAGAATGTAAAAAAAAGGAATACTTAGCATACAGAGGGTAGAAATAGGAATATGAAACATTGCTTGGAAGTGTCGTACAATTGTGTTTTTTGGCAGAGTTCAAAGGTGAAAACATTATTTTTGACGCTTTCTAAAGCTGGAATACTTACCTGTAGTGTGAAAAAATGTAGTCAAGTGCAAGTTGACAAAGCATTGTTTTTGGAGTGGGCTAACGAACGATGTTTATTACGAATGATTGAACCCATGAACATGAAAGTGGCCATTTTAAAGTGTACAACATTAAATTAAAGCACATGGAGCAGTATGCAAGCAATTATAATAATATGAACACATGACAACTACTTACTTTTTTGAAGAACTCACTTGATCCTTCTGTACTGATAGTGCTCCCTCAGTTTCAGGTCTGACCAGCGTTTTCTCATTTGATCCTTGGATCGTCGTACCCCAAAACTCTTCTGAAGACTCTTCACAACTTTAGTCATTGGTTTGGGTAAGGTCCGTACTTCCCATCGTAGTCGTTCCTCTTCAATATGTCCACCATCTCCAACATCTCTCCAAAAGACATATTTGAGGCCTCAAATCTTCTCTTCTGGGATCGAGACGTTTCAGGTTCCGGGCTTTCCTCGTCCTCCTCCTCGTTAGTGGAATTATTATTGCACACCTGCTGTGTCTCTGCCATGTGCTCTCCCCACTGCGCCAAAAGAGAAGGGGCGGGGAAAAGTCTTGAAAGAACGTCAGGGGCGGGCGGAGTTTCACGCATGTGCACTATATATAAAACACAACATGCATGTGTCGTACGTACGATCTGTGAGCAAAGTGAGGAGCTGACGCGCCGATCGTGCAAACTAAGGTACAATTTTTAACTTGGTACATCACTAGCCTATACTGCTTCTATATAGGCCTATGTTGGGACAAGATTAGGAGAGTTTAGCATGACATTATTATTAGGTTTTGTCTTGTGTTGTGTCTTGCAGACAAGATGGATCCCTTCCAGAAATCGCATTTTATGGGGCTATTCATTGATCTGCTCAGGGAGCTGCCCTGCCTGTGGCAGATGAACAACCCCTTTTATAATGACCTAAGAAAGAGGAAGGCAGCGCTGGAGAAACTGCTTGGTTTGGTGAAGATCATGGTCCCCACGGTAGACACGACCTATGTGAAGGCCAAAGTTGGTGCCCTGAGGAGTACATATCTCAGGGAGTTCAAGAATTACCAGAATTCCCTGAGATCAGGAGATCCAGGTGCCATTTATATCCCCAGGATGGTGTACTACGAGAGACTGCATTTTCTAGCAGATCAGGGGGAACCCAGGACACCACTCTACAGTCTCCCTTCAGGGCTTCCTTCCCCCCAGCTGAGGCTTCCAATGTCCAACCTGGGCCTTCCAGGCAGCAACATGTGGAGGGGCCCAGCTTGAGACAGGTATAGCATTGTTGAACATATTTCTTGTCGTACATTTAATGTTAACTAGATGTTCTTATTGATCAGTAAGTTGTGATTTAACAAAGTGGTTTACATATCAATAGACAGTAGTGACCAAAAATGATTGGGACAAGAATGAAAAATGTTGGGCTCAGAATGATAGTCTGTTCTATTTGGTAACATTCAATTTGCAACAGTCATGAGCACAAAATTGTGTGATTGATGACCAAAAAACTAAAACTATGTCCCATTTTTATACACAAGAAGACCTCAGCCGGGAGGAGGCTGTTGCAAATGGCAGCCGGGAGGTCGACCATTGCTCTCCTTCTCCTGCCCAAACTACAGGAGCCGAGCCACAGCCTGGAAGGAAGCCTGGAGGGAAATGCCTAAGGAAGACCAGAGAGTGATGGCCTGGGTTCAGTCTGGTCTGACAGAAGATGCAGCCTCTTGTTGGACCACAGCCTGGGGACATAGATGGCATCTGCTCTTCCTGATCTCGTGGACTTCTGGACCAGACTGCTCTCCCTGAGATATGTACTCCTCAGGCCACCAATTTTGCATTTTCAAATTAGTTCATGTCTGCCCTGGGGGCCAAAGGCGTCATCAAATTGACCAGTTTCTCCAGCGCTGCCTTCCTGTTTATTTGTTTGACACCTAAATAAAGGTTTTTTTTGGTTGAAGAAATACTTGCCTATGTGTTTTACTTCAAAAAGGACAGTTTATTTGTGAGTAGGCAGGTACATTTCAAAAATACAAAGTCAAATTAATAACAAGGGGCACCAACACCAAACAACCTCCTCTAGATTAAAAAAGAATACAATAAAATAAAAAGATAATAATGGTGTTGTGGTAAGTTGACACACAAAACACACCAAAAAACTGCGAAGATGAGCAAACTTTCAAAAAAGGAGATGTTGATTAAAAAAACCAACCACCAAATTTAAAAACCAAAAAAAAAAATGATTGGGGAGATGTGACAAATTAAAATATTGTATTCATGAAATGAGGAAATAAGAAATAAGTTTGGGAGAAGTGTGTGTGAATATGAGCAGCAAAACAACTTCATTCTTGTAGCATTGTAAAGAAAAAGAGAATGCGTTGCATTAAAGAATTTTTAACATTGCAGCGTGACGAACGTGCTATATCGATTACGAGTGGTAGTTTTACCTGACCGAGCGCTTCTGTCTCAGAATTTATTGTGAGCATGCGTGGCACCTTGTCTGTCGGACTAGGCTACACACGATTGGAACTGACGCGATTGGATCATGTTGTCGTAAAATTTTATAGCCAAGCTGTAAAACTTGGTCCGTCAGATATTCTGACGGAAACAGTCCGATGGAGCTCACACACTGTCGGATTATCCGACAACACGGTCCGATAGGACATTTTCCATCGGAATATCTGACCGTGTGTACAAGGGCTAAAATGTATTTATTTTTTTCTTATTTATTTTACCTTTTATTTTAGATCTTTAAAAAAAATTAGGTCACTTTTATTCCTAAGCATGACAGGACCTCTTAACCACTTAAGCCCCGGACCAATTTGCAGCCAAAGGACCAAGCCCCTTTTTTGTGATTCGCAACTGCGTCGATTTAACTAACAGTAGCGCAGTTGTGTGACGTGGCTCCCAAACAAAATTGGCGTCCTTTTTTTCCCACAATTAGAGCTTTCTTTTTGTGGTATTTGATAATCTCTGCGGGTTTTATTTTTTGCGCTATAAACAAAAATAGAGCGACAATTTTGAAAAAAATGCAATATTTTTTACTTTTTGCTATATTCTTTTTTTTTCCTCAGTTTAAGCCGATATGTATTCTTCTACATATTTTTGGTAAAAAAAATTACAATTAGCGATTATTGATTGGTTTGCGCAAAAGTTATAGCGTTTACAAAATAGCATTTTTTTTAATAATTTTTTTTTTACTAGTAATGGCGGCGATCAACGATTTTTATTGTGACTGTGACATTATGGTGGACACATCAGACATTTATACAGCAATCAGTGCTATTTAAATGCACTGATTCCTGTGTAAATTACACTGGCAGTGAAGGAGTTAACCACTAGGGGGCAGTGTAGGGGTTATGTAGGACGTTATGTGTTTTTTTTTATTGTAGAGGGACGTGGCCTGGCATGTGACGTCACTGATCATCTTTCCCTATATCAGGGAACAGACGATCGGTGACAGCCACAGTAGGAAGCACGGGGAGAGGTTTGTTTACACAGACCTCTCCTCGTTCTTCAGCTCTGTGACCCGATTGTGGGACACCAGCAGCGATCGGGTCCACTGGTCCTGCGGCCACGGTCACGGAGCTCAGGACTGGGTCGGGAACGTGCTCCCGACCCACGGCTGGGCACTTAAAGAGCAACGTACCGCTACGTGCTTGTGCCCAGCCGTGCCATTCTGCCAACGTATATGTGCAGGAGGCGGTCCTTAAGTGGTTAAATGTGATATCTGGGGTCAAAAAGACCTCAGATCTTATATTTACACAAAAATGCAATAAAAAAAAAGTAATGTCATTTAAACATTAAAATTTTTTTTTAAAAAGTCCCTTTAAGAGAATTGTGCAAAAGTGACGTTTTGCTTGCGCCCCAGAAATTATATAGAGATGTGTGGGGGGCATCTTCCCCTCACTCATCTCCATATCAGGCTAGGGAGAGTATCCGATCACCTCCGCTGCTACAGACTACTTCGGTAAGCGGCGGAGGGCACCGGAGAGTGTCGGGATGGGGACCCCCTCTCCTGCCGCCGATAAAAGTGATCTTGCAGTGCATCCTCCTCAGAGACCATGTTTATCTTGAAGCAGACTGCCCGCTCTTGAAGAAGATACCGGGGTTATGGTAGCTAGCTGCTACCATAACAACAGTATTCCTCCTCAAAGTAGCGACGTAAAACGATGGTGGGCAGTCTGGAAGTGGTTTAATATTACATGTGTATTTCTTAAAAACAGACTGTACACATAAAGTAATATCAGACATCAAACAGTTTAAAAACGTATACATAAAAAACGAAATATTATTGCCCTAAAACCATTATAGTTTCCCTTGTAAAGTAAAAGATTCACTTCAGATACCATGGACTTTTACAGTTTTTGTAAAAATAAATGTATTGAAAAAATATAAAACATGTATTTAATATTTTTTGCATTGAAGCACAGTCTCCTGCAGACTATTCCTCCAGCCCTAGGTCCATACATGGATACAGTCTTTCAGTTATGGGGATGGAGGAAATAATCAATAAAATACAAGTGTGGCGATGTCCATTAATATATTTGTGTCCATTGATATCTATGAGTCCCTCTGCCATGGCAGCGGGGACTTATAGTCTTCCATGCACAGATCCATTTATTAACAGCCAAATTAAAAAAGAAATACATGAAGCTGCTGGGAGAGGAACCCTGTAAAGCTGCGAGGTGGTTTCAAAACGGTGATAAAGGTGAAGGCTGGAGGTCACATTAATGATGGGTGTAACATGAAACATGATCAGAAAGGTGGACTTAGCCTTTCTATTTAGATACTTCCATAGCCTGGAGAAACTGCCAGTTTTATGAAAAGTGTCCTCACTGTATTCATGCTTGATACTGCATTCCATTGAATGCAGATTCATTTCAGAGGAAGACCAGCGTGCCAAAATGTAATTTAGTAAATCAGTACATATTCCAAATGGCAGATGGCCATAAACTATAATGTGTAAGGTAAGCTTGCAACTACTTTCAAACCTCTTCCGATTGTCTTATGATATGTTCACCTTTGCTTGTTAGATGTCTCCAGACTTTGACATCTGGCCTGGCTTAACCTGGATTAAGACAGGTACAAAGAAGTCATGTAGAAATAAGAGGAAATAAATAGTTAAAACAGATGCACAGCCTGCTCTTTGTGTTGCTTAAAGTGTATTTCCATTTTTGCAGCAAAATTGGGATGACACTTACTTTATATGTGTTACATTTTCCCATTTGCATAGCATAACTTAAAAAATATGTAATATTGCTGCTTACATTTTTAAGTTATTTTTATTTGATTAAACTAGCTTTCCCCTATGCAATGTTATAGAGGGGGTGGTGGAGTTAACATTAACTGTAGGTAACTCTGTCTGTACTGTTGTGCAGATCTCCATTATCAGAGTTCAACGCTGTCTATCCTAACAAAGAGTTAAAGGTCTCAAGGTATGAATTCTTCACTGTATGTTAATGAGGGAAAACTGATTTTGTTCCTACTGTGTCCCTCTGATATTGTTCAAAATGCCTTGAAGCTCTGTGTATAATTCTGCTGCAAAAAAATGAGAAAGGTAATTGTATAAAAACATTTTCAGGTATGCTGTGTGAAAGGAGCACATAACAAACACGTAGCACCCTCTAGTGCGCTTCTATTGTGAGTGCAGGGAAAATTATGTCTGACTCATGCTTAGACATCTGAGTCTGTAATTGGGTCATGGGTTTACTTTAGGTCAGGGCTGGGTGACTCATACAAACAATTTTCTGGTGCCTTCTCCTGGTTCTGGAAAGTTGGAGAATGTTTTGGAAGCTGGAGGGCGGAGGCTAGGAGGGTTGTTCTGCATACTCATGTCAGTCTTAAGTATGGATGAGTCCTGCTGGCAAAGGGAGTTGGGTGGAAGAGGGAGATAGAGTGCTGGGTAGACTGGTGAAGAAGCAGCAGCCAAGTGTGCTGGTGGAGACGCAGCCAGATGGGCTAGCATTTCCTGAAGATGATAGAACTGGGATCAGTGTCTTTCCCTGTACAGCTGCTACACAAAGAACTTGATCTATTGCTTATACTAAGAGATATCTCTCAGGGAACATTGCACCCTATCATTCTCCTAGAATGCACTCTAGACTAGTTAAACTATTATTATTCACATTGATAATACTTACTAATCCCAGTCTAGTAGTACAGAACTCTATTATAAGTTACCGTGGCATAGTGATTATACTGTCTAGCGGACTGTGTCTGACTCTACCTTCTGAGTGTTCATTTTTGCGCAAACTATTATTTATTCTAACTTGTACCAATTGTCAGAAACCATGAATCAGACTGAGACAGAAGTAAAGTTAAATCACACTTGTTTATTAATATTAATAATAATGATAATAATAAAAAGGTAAACAGAGTAAACATAGTCAAAACATAGCAAGAGTTCAGGAATGGATAGTCAGACAAGCCAAAATGTCAGGGAGCCAGAGATGAGCATAGTAGAACAGCAAGCAGGATCTGGAGCCAGAAGGAATGTCAGCCAAGCAAGTCTTTAACAGGAACACAGGAGAACGTCTCTAGAGATGTGACCAAGGCGAAGGCAGAGATCATCTGGGATGGATGGCTTAAGTAGTCAGGACTGACAAGCAGGATATCATCAACAGGTGAGTCACTGTGAAGAGAAAGGAGCAGGCAATTAGCCCACAGCTGAGCAGCCAGCTTTGAGAAGGAAGGGCTGAGCCCAGCCCTGACACCAATGCATTGAGATAATTTACCACTAAATGGCCTGGTGTCTGTTTCCTGGCTAATTCACAATCTCTGTAAAAGTACCTATACTTGTGTTCTTGGTATTGTTTGCAGTAACTCTCACTCAACCAGGTTTGTCAGAGGGGCTGAGGTATTATTGGAGTTAAGGTGCCGAACAGAGATAAATAACCAAGTGGCTCTTTGAGAGTAGTGCAAAAAAAAAAAAAACATTGAAAAGGCAGTTTGCTATAGAGGGGACAGAAGCTAAAAGTGACCACTGATTTCAAAACAACTACATATTAAAATGAATGACAAAAAAGCTTCTAATAAAGAAAAAACTGTACCAAAGTAGGTGACTGCCTAAAGAGAATTAAAAGAAGTTTTCTAACTGACCCTAGTTTTCTCCCAATGCAATTGTTAGCTTTCCTTAATGTTTCCCATAAGCAGATTCCAATATACTGATATTTTGGGGTTGCTTTACTAGATTAAAATAGGCTATTCACTTTGTAAGAGAATTCTACTTTAGTTTATTGAGTGTTTTGAAAATCTGTTAACGCAAAAAATACAAATTCAAGCGCAATGAAAATTAAAAAAAAAAAGTTTTCGCATGCTTATGATTCGATGATGGAAGTCAGCAGAGCTTTACACCATTCACTAAGCTAAGGGAAAATTCCTTTTGCAAAGTAAAATTTTCTTTCAAACTGAACAGTCTTTTTGCCTTTAGTAAATCAGCCTCTATGTCCACAATCTGCCCCTTTTCTTTAATAGCAAAGAGGCTGGCTTATTTAACCACTAGAGATCCGCTTTACCGGGACTACGTCTATTGACGTTGTCCCGTGCACGACCGGCCTGAGGGGCGCGCGTGGCGCGCTCTGTGATCAGAGAGTCTATGAGACTTGCCTGATCACAGATCGGAATAAAGGGGTCGATCCTGACCCCTTACCATGTGATCAGCTGTCAGCCAATGACAGCTGATCATGTGACACAACAGAGCCGGTAATCGGCTATTTTTCCTCCTCGCGCTGTCAGCTGATCACCGGCAGCTGTGATCGGGGCATCAGTCCCGATCACGGCCAGCTTATCAGTGCCCACCTGCCCCCTGCCAGTGCCACCTAAATAATAAAAAAGTGCCCCCATCAGTGCCACCCATCAGTGCCCATAGTGCCACCCATCAGTGCCCACAGTGCCACCCATCAGTGCCCACAGTGCCACCTATCAGTGCCCACAATCTGCCTCAACAACAGTGCTGCACCCCAGTGCCACATATCCGTGCCCATCAGTGTCATCTACCAGTGCCGTCCATCAGTGCCCAGCAGTGCCGTCCATCAGTGCCCAGCAGTGCCACCTATCAGAGCCACCTATCAGTGCCACCTATCAGTGCCCATCAGTCCCATCTATCAGTGGTACCTATCAGTGCCCCTTAGTGCCACCCATCCTTGCCACCCATCAGTGCCATCTTATCTGTGCCCATCTTTGCCCATCAGTGCCACCTTATCTGTGCCCATCAGTACTGTCTTATCTGTGCCTACCGGTGCCACCTTATCTGTGCCTATTAGTGCCGCCTTAACTGTGCCTATCAGTGCCCACCAGTGCAGCCTATCAGTGCCCACCAGTGCAGCCTATCAGTGCCCACCAGTGCCGCCTCATCAGCGCATTTCAATGAAGGAGAAAAATTACCTGTTTGCAAAATTTTATAACAAACTATAAAACATGATTTTTTTAATTTATTTTTTGCAGATTTTTTTGTTTGTTTAGCAAAAAATAAAACTCCCAGCTGTAATTAAATACCACCAAAAGAAAGTTCTATTTGTGGGAAAAAAATGATAAAAATTTCATTTGGGTACAGTGTTGTATGGCCGCCCAATTGTTATTCAAAGTGCATCAGCGCTGAAAGCTGAAAATTGGTCTGGGCAGGAGGGGTGTTTAAGTGTCCAGTAAGCAAGTGGTTAAAAGCACCCTTTTTGGCCCCTTTAAACCTGCTGGTCAAATGCTATGCAGTGCATTATGGTTTTTAAAAACTTCTTTAACCACTTACTCTCTGGGCACTTAAACCCCCCTCATGCTCAGACCAATTTTCAGTTTTCAGTGCTCTCACACTTTGAATGACAATTACTCGGTCATGCAACACTATACACAAATACATTTTTTGGCCTTTTTTTCATACAAATAGAGCTTTCTTTTGGTGGTTTTTGATCACCTCTAGGTTTTTTATTTTTTGCACTATAAATGAAAAAGGAAAAAAACATTATTCTGTGATAAAAGTTTGCAAATTAGTAATTTTTCTTCATAAATTTTGGTCACAATTTATACTGCTGCATATGTTTGGTGAAAATAACCCAAATTAGTGGATATTATTTGGTCTGTGTGAAAGTTATGCCACGTACACACCATCGGATTTCTCGTCGGAAAAAGATATGATGGCTTTTCTGATGGGATTCAGCTCATGTTTGCCTTGCATACACACGATCACGCAAAAGTTCTCTGAAATTACGACCGTCAAGAATGCAGTGACGTACAACACTACGACGAGCCGAGAAAATTAAGTTCAATGCTTCTGAGCATGCGTCTAATTGCTTCTGAGCATGCGTAGGAATTTTGCGTGTTGGAATTGCCACAGATGATCGCATTTTCAGATAGGAACTTTGCCTGATCGAAAAATTGTGAGCATGTAAGATCAGGGTACAAGATCAGTCCAAGAGGCAAGCAAAAAACATGGTCTAACAGTCCAGGGTCAGTTCCAGATCAGGCAGAATTATTTACAGAAGCGTTCGGCAGAAGTGTGGTCGAATATCAAGCCAAGGTCAGTTCCAGAGCAGGCAGTGGCATAAGGAGTGTGAAGGTAAATGGCAGGAACTGAGGATTATGTTTACCATACTTCACTAATAATTTACTTTAATAAGTATATAATGGCAGAAACAGTCACCTATGCAGAGGTCTGGTTGGGAAGGACACTGGGTACAATAATAATAGGTGTCTCTTCTAACTCCTCCACAGGTACACACCTTACATCTTTTCTGACATCTTTGGCCTGATGGTTTGGGAGGGATTTTATCAGGAGAGTCTACTAAGAACATCAAATCAAGTGTTCGTCTTGTGGCAATGTAGGGTTCAAGCATTTGGTCAAACAAGTTAACTCACCCCCCCCCCCCCCCCCCGCATGAATAAATTGTATTCGTGGAGACCTGTTGGTTTTTGGATGGGGTCATTTGTTCTGGGGATTTCCACCTAGGTGTTATTGTGGATCGAAGACAGCATGTAAACATTCCTTCTGTCCCTCCACTTCACTGACAGAATTTCCTTGTTTCGCAGACTTGCCGTCTCCCCTCTTACTAACATATTGATGAGCCTTTGAGGAAAGCTCTTCCTGTTCTTTCTCACGGTGCCACATGCTGGTGTCTTCTTCCGGTGAAGGTTGTGGAACAGGGGCAGACTCGTGTAGAAGTGGGTACGTAAGGTCCCAAACAACTTTCCCACTTGATCCTAAGGCTTCTGGACAATTAGGGGGATGCAGCTGGGTGTCCTTCCTTTCATACACGATGAAGGCATATGTGTACCCTGTGGCTTGGTCACATAATTTGTACACTTTCACCCCATATAGGGCCTTTTTGCTGGGGATAAATTGATTGATTCCCAGGCTGCCGCTAAATTTGACAAGTGACTCATCCACACGTATGTGTTGGTCTGGGGTAAATAACTTGGGGGATTTTTCTGAAAAATAATTTTGAAGTGGCCGAATTTTATAAAGCTTATCATAATTTGGGTCATTTGGGGGGGGGGGGGGGGGCACTGGGTATTGTCACTGAAATGTAGGAACCTCATTATCATGAGATATCTGGTTCTGGGCATTACCATGGAGAAGATCGGCATGTGGTGGATGGGGTGAGTCCCATACAGAATCTGAGGCCCAAAAAAATCTTAAACTCCTCCACTGTCAGATGTCTCCACTCATAGGAATGGGTATAATAGGATGTTGGGTTACTCAAAATAAATTGTCATGCATACAGGTTGCACTGGGCCACAATTGATGCTAGCATGTCCTCTGTAAAAATAAAATCAAAGAAATTGATTGGGCAAAAATTCTCTGTGTCCACCTGGAGTCATGGCCGGGCAATGAAAGTGGGAATGTTGGATGTATAAATTAACAGTGCTTGCAGAATATTAAACCACAATTACATGATGTGCTCAAAACGTTATCAGTGACAATGATATCAAAAATGCAAAAAAGAAGACAATCTATATTTAAGTGCTGAGTGCTCCAAGAAAATATAAATAAAGTGCAATTATAAATAAAGTGCATCAAGAAAAATAGTGTTTGTGTGCTACACTGCCCTCTTGTGACCCCACTCACCAAAGGTTATGGACCCTCAGCTTTGCAGTCTGGGGTCATAAAAGCTATGATCTGAATGATCTGATATATTAGGAATTGACTCTCAGAAAACTTGCCACAAAAACAATAGTGAAGTACCACTGGTTTTGCCTCAATGGGCATTGATGAGGCGGCACTGATGGGCACTAATGAGCCTGCATAAATGTGTCCTAAGCCTGCGTTGATAGGTACTGATGAGCCTGCACAGATGTGTGCTGATAAGCCTGCACTGATAAGCACTGATGAGCCTGCACAGATGTGTGCTAATAAGCCCTTCACTGATGAGGCGGGACAGATGTGTCCTAATAAGCTTGCACTGATGGGCACTTATGAGGCTTCACTGATTGATGGCACAGATGTGCACTGATGAGATGGCACAGCCGTGCACTGATTGATGGCACAGATGTGCACTGATGATGCGGTACAGATGGGCACTGATTGGCACAGATGTGCACTCATGAGGCAGCCCAGATGGGCCTGATGTGCACTGATGAGACGGTACAGATGTGCACTGATTGATGGCACTGATGTGCATTGATGATGTGGCACAGATGGGCACTGATTGGCACATATGTGCACTGATGAGGCGGCATGGATGGGCACTGATTGATGGCACAGATGTGCACTGAGGAGGCGGCACAGATGGGCATTGATTGATGGCACAGATTTGCACTGATGAGATGGCACAGATGGGCACTGATGAGGCGACCCAGATGTGCACTGATTGATGGCACAGATGTGCACTGATGAGGCGGCACAGATGGGCATTGATTGATGGCACAGATTTGCACTGATGAGATGGCACAGATGGGCACTGATGAGGCGGCCCAGATGTGCACTGATTGATGGCACAGATGTGCACTGATGAGGTGGCACAGATGTGCACTGATGAGGTGGCACAGATGGGCACTGATGACACAGATATACACTGATGAGGTGGCACAGATGTGCACTGAGGCGGCACAGATAGGTACTGATGACATAGATGGGCACTGGTGGCACAGACTGATGGCACAGATGGGCACTGTGACACTGACCCAGATGGGCACTGTGACAGTGATTGGGACTGATTGGCACTGATTGGGCACTGGTGTTGGCACTGTATACACTGTGAAATCAGAATAAATCACTCACAGTGCAGCAGAGGTCTCTCTTCCTCCTCACATGTGGTCTCTGTGTGAGGTGGGAGAGGTGTCAATGAGAAATGATCTTGTATGTTTTCATTTGAGATCATCTCTCATTGAACACGCCAATCATGTGGTAAATGGCTGCTGTGATTGTCTGTGTCCAAGGGACATGGCCATCACAAATTTTCCCTTATGTGCGCTTTCGAAGGCAAGTGGGGAGCATTGGAATAGGAAGGACATCATATTACGGCGTCCCGGCAATGTAGGCCCGCGCTGTAGCCGTCATTCAGCTATAGCGGGGATACGAGGAGGTTAAGGCAAATATGCACATAAAATGTCTGACCCACAGAATTCATCTTGCACTCATGTTAGTGAGGATCATCAGTTATTAGTTTTATCATAGCTGGATATTTAAAGCTATTGAAAAGGACATTTGAGATAACATTAAAGTGTTATTCAACCCATAGCATTAAAAATTGTCAGTACATGCTGTATTACATGCTGTTCATACTCAATGACTATGGGATTTGTTTTCTGTGTTCTGCAACTTTGGTTGACCCTGCTGTTCACTGTCCCTTGCTCTTTGTTTGTTTCCCCACTGAAGCCTGAGATTGTGTAGAGCAACCATTTCCAAATCTACTGAGCATGCTCCAATTTCAGTTGTCCTAAACTGGGCTGACCCTGAGTATTTGAGGGGGATTGGTCAGGGCCCTCAGAATACTCCAGGCAGCTCCTTCTCCCCTCCACTCCCATTCTTCTAGAATCTTCTGTAAGTTTTTAGAAGTTTTTAGAAGTAGAGGGAGGTCTCAGAGGTGCTGCCTGTGAGTCATATCAGCCTTCCATAGTGACCCAAACCCTGACTCAGAAAAACACACAGGCTTGGCTGCCAGTCAAGCCTGACAATCTATCTACTCTGTACAGAGAGAAAAAAAACTCTAGCTCTCTAGCACACTAAATCCCCACTCCCCACACTTCCTCTTGTTTGCACTAAGTACACTGTACCTCCCAACTTTAGAACTTGAGAATGAGGAACACTTCAGAGAGGCAGTGATCTGCAGCCGTGGCAAATAGCATGGCCAAACAGTTTTTGCGGGATGGGCTTAAGGGGCATGGTTAAACAAAACCTGGGCTTCTTTTCACCTATAAAATATGCACTGATTACTGTGCCACAAGCAAGAGTCTCACAGACCCATATAAACCCTAGTGCAGTCATTAAAAAAAGGTTTCTATTGCATATGGTTTTGACCAAAGAGAAAATAGATAGAGAGCTAACACTTTGTCCGAGTCTACCTTAAAAAAGAACTTCATTAAAATAGTCAAGGACTGCTTAGCAACCAGTAAAGACAAAAAACACTTTGGTGAGAAGTATTTAACCACTTGTCCTCCGTAAGATTTACCCACCTTCCTGACCAGACCATTTCTTGCGTACAGCGCTGCTTTACTTTAACTACTTAACAACCGGCCCATAGCCGAATGACGGCTACAGGGCGGTTGTTTAACTCTGGGAGGACATCATATGACGTCCTCCCAGAATTCCGCTCTCTCGCGCCCCCTGGGGCGCGCACTCGAGAGCATCCGTGACCCCCGGGTCCACAGGACCTGGCGCATCACGGATCACGGTAAACGCCCGCTCATCGCGGCCGTTTACCATGTGATCGCTCCGTCAAATTATGTTATGATGCCGGTTCCTCCCTCCCCCTCTCTGTACCGATCGGTACAGCGGAGGGGGAAGAGATCAGTGTCAGCAGCGCTGTGGGCTGCATCTGCAGTGCCCACATCGCTGCTCACCGAAATTTAACCCCTCAATTCCCTGCCAATACTCTGCAATGCCAGCCAATACTCTGCAATGCCCACCAATACTCTGCAATACCCACCAATACTCTGCAATACCCGCCAATACTCTGCAATACCAGCTAATACTCTGCAATACCCGCCAATACACTGCAATACCCGCCAATACTCTGCAATACCAGATAATACTCTGCAATACCAGCTAATACTCTGCAATACCCGCAATACTCTGAAATAAACGCTAATACTCTGCAATACCCGCTAATACTCTGCAGTACCCGCCAATACTATGCAGTACCCACCAATACTCTGCAGTACAATTCCAGCCAATACTCTGCAATACCCTGCCATAAATTGCCATACCCGGAGATACCCAGCCATACTCGGAGATACCCTGCAATACCCAGTCATAGACATCCCCTCCCGCCGCCCTCCGGTGCTTCTACCAACTCGCCAATACGATCAAAGCCAGAATCTTTTTTTATTTTTTTTATTTCAGGCTTCCCAGCCTAGAGGTGAGATGAGGGGTCTTATTGACCCCATATCTCACTATAAAAAGGACCTGTCATGCCATATTCCTATTACAAGGGATGTTTACATTCCTTGTAATAGGAATAAAAGTGATCATAAAAAATGTTTTGGGGAAAAAAAATGTCAAACTAAAATAAATAAAATAAAATGAACAATATACATTTTTTTTTTTAAAGCGCCCCTGTCCCCATGTGCTCGCATGCAGAAGCGAACGCATACGTAAGTCCCGCCCACATATGAAAACAGTGTTCAAACCACACATGTGAGGTATCACTGCGAACGTTAGAGTGAGAGCAATAATTCTAGCCCTAGAACTCCTCTGTAACTCAAAACATGTAACCATTAAAAAAAATGTAAAGCGTCGCCTATGGGGATTTTTAAGTAGCGAAGTTTGGCGCCATTCCACGAGCGTGTGCAATTTTGAAGAGTGACATGTTAGTTATCTATTTACTCGGCGTAAATTCATCTTTCACATTATGCAAAAATTGGGCTAACTTTACTGTGTTTTTTTTTTAAGCAGAAAACTGTTTTTTTTTTCCAAAGAAAAGCATTCGAAAAATTGCTGCGCAAATACCGTGCGAGATAAAAAGTTGCAACGACCACCTTTGTATTCTCCAAGGTGTTTGGTAAAAAAAACATATATAATGTTTTGGGGTTCTATGTAATTTTCTAGCAAATAAATGATGATTTTTACATGTAGGAGAGAAATGTCAGAATTGTCCTGGGTGCTCCAGAACGCCTGATGGCGCTCCCTGCATGTTGGGCCTCTGTATGTGGCCACACTGGGTAAAAGTCTCACACATGTGGTATCACCGTACTCGGGAGTAATAGCAGAATGTGTTTTGGGATGTAATTTGTGGTATGCATATGCTGTGTGTGAGAAATAAACT
The DNA here is from genome assembly GCF_037356315.1 of Lithobates pipiens. Taxonomy (NCBI): domain Eukaryota; kingdom Metazoa; phylum Chordata; class Amphibia; order Anura; family Ranidae; genus Lithobates; species Lithobates pipiens. The sequence continues at coordinate 466,914,768 of NW_027507758.1, read as the reverse complement.
GATAATATGACAATTTTGTGAAAAAAAAAAGTAAAAAAAATCTTGATTTTGCAAAGAATTGTGGGAAAAAAATGACAACTTCAAAAAACTCATCATGCCTCTTACTAAATACCTTGGGATGTCTTCTTTCCAAAAAGGGGTCATTTGGGGGGTATTTGTACTTTTCTGGCATGTTAGGGTCTCAAGAATTGAAATAGGCCGTCAGTACTTCAGGTGTGATCAATTTTCAGATATTGGCACCATAGCTTGTGGACTCTATAACTTTCACAAAGACCAAATAATATCCACCAATTTGTACTTATTTTTACCAAAGATATGTAGTAGTATAAATTTTGGTGAACATTTATGAAGAAAAATTACTAATCTGCTAAATTTTATAACAGAAACGAAGAAAAATTCATTTTTTTACAGAATTTTCGGTCTTTTTTCTTTTATAGCACAAAATATAAAAAACTGAGCAATGATTAAATACCACCAAAAGAAAGCTCTATTTGTTTGAAAAAAGGACAAAAATTTCATATAGGTCCAGTGTTGCATGACTGAGTAATTGTCATTCAAAATGTGAGAGCACCGAAAGCTGAAAATTGGTCTGGTTATTAAGGGTGTTTAAGTGCCCAGTAGTCAAGTGGTTAACCGACAATTGTGCAATTCAACACTGTACCCAAATAATATTTGTGTCCCTTTTTCCCACACATAGAGATTTGTTTTGATGGTACTTGATCCCCTTTGCAGTTTTTATTTTTTGCGCTAGAAACAAAAAAGACTGCCAATTTAAAAAAAAATTTAAAAAATTCTGCTATAAAATATATCCAATAAAAATGTAAAAATAATTTCTTCATCAATTTAGGCCAATATATATTTTGCTACATATTTTTTCTAAAAAAAATCTCAATAAGCGTATATTGATTTGTGCATAAATTATAGCATCTTTTTTTAACTAGTAATAGCATCAATCAGCGACTTATTGTGGGACTGCGATATTACGGCAGAGAAATTGGACACTAACTGACACTTTTTTAGGAACCAGTGACACTAATAGAGTGATTAGTGCTAAAAATATGCATTGTCACTGTACTAATGACACTGGTTGGGAAAGGGTTAACATCAAGGGAAATCAGGAGGTGATTTTACTAGGGGAAAACATGGATCATTATCCCTGCTCTACTGACAGAACTGCAATCTGCCTTGGTTTACATAGGCAGACTGCAGTCCTGCCTCTGTACCGAATGATCAGCGGGTGTCAGCGTACAATCACAGCGGGAACAGGCCACGCGTGAACGTGCCTGAAAGCCCCCTACCCAGAAGTGCCAGATCACATACCAAGTACGTGATCTGGTGAAGCAGTGCCACCTTGCCATCATATAAGTTATATGGTTGGCACGTGGTTAAAAAAAAAGGCTTCTATTGCATATGGGTTTTACACAAACTGAAAATAAAACGCTAACACTTTTTCTGAACCTACCTTAAAGAAGAACTTCATTAAAATAGTCAAGAACTGCTTAGTGTAAAGACAATAAACACTTTGAGAAGTATATAGTGTACAATATAGTGTATATTGCGCAGGGGTCTGTAAGGCAGAGTTTAGGGGGCAATGGTGTGGGAATGCAAGGGTCAGGATAGTGTAAGACACAGAGTGCTGCAGTCAGTGTCAGGTTTAGAATACATAACACAGAGATCAGCAGTTCAGGGTGTGTAATGCAATGTTCTAGGATCAGGAGTATGTAACAAACAGAATGCTATAGTCAGTGCCAGTGTACCTCACTATGCCCCTTCTTTGTTATTTTTTTGACACATAGAGAGGATTAAGCCCCATTAGAGGGGTAGTAATAACGTGATCAGTCAATCTGAATCAATCTGAATCACATTGGATTTATGAACTGCAAACTTTAACACCATCAGGCCTAAATGTTGAATTTTACTTAAATTGCTTTATCTCTGATTTCTAATCTTTCCTTAACTCTTCACCTTTCCTTCTTGGTTTATTTTCTCTATTGTATATTATGCGTATATTTACTTCTCTTAAAACGTTTTCAGGAAAAGCTATAATTAATTTTTTGCAATCAGTTTACATTACGGCATTTATTTGTGTCAGAAACCATGAAACAGACCGAGACAGAAGTACAATCAAATCACACTTGTTTATTAATAAATAAAAAGGTAAATAGGAAAAAGCGTAGTCAAGCATAGCCAGAGTCCTGTAGCCAGATCGGGTAGTCAGCCAGTCCAAAGTTCATAAACCAGATCGGGTAATCAGCCGGAATTCATGGATCCAAGGAGAGCAACCGCAAGCAGGATAAGAAGCCAGGTGAGATGTCAGCAAGCCAGTCTTGAAACAAACAGCAGGAGATGGTTCCCTGTGATGTGACCAGGAGATGGTGCCCTGTGATGTGACCATATATACCTTTTCACTCTTTTTGTTTAAAGACCTTGGATACCTAATTTTTATATTTTTTATTTTAAGTGCCATGCAAGGTGTGGATGGTCTTCAAAGATTTTGCTATCTGATGGCCACCTCCAAGATAATCCACATCCTGACCTAATGTCATTAGTATCTGGTCACTGGTCTAATACATGTGCACCTACTGGATATCTTGATCAATTAACTAACAATATAAGAGCCTACAGACATATCACTAAGGCACATGAGTAATTCCAAGTGACAGAGCTATGCTACAAATGTATTTATTGATTGGTATGCCAATTATTTCAATTAGGGTTGTAGATTGTCTTGGAGCTGATTGAGAGGCAGTGAGGCTGGTCTGACCTTAATGGCTTAGTAGTGCCCCAGTGCCAATATTGTGGAATGGGTGTGGCAAGCAGTGCATAATTTAATACACTTCCCCTGCATGAAGGACAGACAATGGTAGAATGGAACCCCAGGCCCCCTATTTTGTTGTTTGGTAATCACTGATAAGGAGGCACAGTGAATCCACCCCATTTGCATTGTGTGCACTGGAATGATGGTCCCATTAGACAATACTATCTACAAGTGTATCATCCATTGTGCATGACAGCTAGGTGCACAGCTCTGACTTATTATTGACCTAGTTTATTGTAGGACCATAAAGGTCATAGCTAAGTCCACATGGACAGCTGCTAAACCCTTGGCTCCTGCCTAGGTTGCATTTTAGATGATCTGGCTTTGCCCTACATATATTGAGCAATGTGGGAAAACATATTTGCCAAACTTTTTGCCAAGTTTTGTATCAATGACAAAGAACAGTGACTTTACTCATTAGAAGAAGAAAAAACAGTAACACCCCACTAAAGGGTCACAGGGCGCTGATCACCCCTAGTATGTATAAAAAACAAAAAAAAGAATATCCCCTGAAATGTTTTTTTTTTAGCAGCATAAATTATCTGTAAAAGCTTATATACGTACACAGTAGGAATAACTACTGAAATACAGCGAATGGTTTGTTATACAAATATTTATTAATATAAAAAGAGAATTGAATAGGTGACACAATAGTCAAGAATTGAACTCCACTTGGGGAATAAAATGTACATATATGGACACAAATTAATTATGTCATATGGACTCTATATATCTGTATACACAGTAAAAAATAATAGATAATGATAAAATCTGACACGTTTCGACCCTCTCAGGGGTCTTCTTCAGAAGGTTTATCTATTATAAAAGAGAAAACAAACATAAATAAATATCCATACACTATACATTATGGTATACTGAGAACAACCTGCTGTAGGCAGAGTGTATGTCTAATATAGTAATATTATATAGTTACCAATTAATATGCATCACGGGTGATACATATATGATCCACAGTGGAGATCCTCTTTAGAAGACATAGGTAGTCTCAACCACCTCTCTCATATCCTTCATAGATGTGCCGAGAAATATATAGCTGGTATTGGTCGCTGTGCCCTACCACCAAGGGAGGGAAGGGAAACGGAGTCCAAAACGGGATGGCTTGCGAGAGATCACATCCCTAATTCCACCTCCAATGTGTTACATGGAGGGGAGTATAGGCGTAGGCAGCCAAGGGTCAGAGGGGACACCCTGCAGTAGGATAGAATGTAAAATACGCTGATTAGGTACTGCCCGCTCTGTAGATAAGGGAGGGGGCTCCACCCACATAGTGTGTAAAAGGGTACTAAGGGACTTATAAGCTGGTGCTCAAAGAAGAATGTGCTGGCCAATCCAGTGTGATGCATTCAGGTGAAAGGAAACGGTAAACAAGTAGTGAATAAAAATAAAACCCCTATAGATGTACCACACAGTAAAAAACAAAAACCGTGAAGCACAAACATGAAGAAAAAAAAAGAGAGGAGGGGGGAGGAACCGAACCCACCACATGCATAAGTAAGCACAAACCAAAAGTGAGTGTGCAAAGTGTGAAAATAAAGCTATATCTATATTACCTATATATGTCTTCAGGTGAATACAAATTCGTTGGGAGGTGAGCCCAAAAGGACAGTGTTGGTAGGATGGATAAATGAGAGCTTGTAAACCCCCCCTTTTTTTTCAGGGGTCGTGCACAATCTTACTTTGTACTCCTGAGTATATAAATAGAGTACAGGAGACTTTTATCTGTGAATAAGCAAAAGTAACAACTCGTGAGCTTAAACAAGCCTATGATAGAAGTTAGAGTGCCAGTGGAAACAAGCCAGTGACTTACCCTTAGACACATAAGGAATCAGTACGAATGATGTCCTATACCAGAGAGGATAAGTTGCCCTTCTGTAAGGGTGGGGTATAAATACCTTGTACCTAATGATTGCCCAGCTGAATCGATTTAAAAATCCCCGCCGGTGAGTCCCGCCCGTCCGTCCGCCTACTCGTCCTGGTCGCCATATTGGTCGACCGGATGTGGTCCCCCCGGCGTTCCGGGAATGACCTTCCCAAGATGGCGGAAGGATACACAACTTCGTCGCACCGGCGTGACGTCGGCATGTCACGTCGCACGCATAAACCACGCGTGCGCAATGAGGCGCCGCATCCGAAGCTGTCCCGGAATGCCGCTGGCCAGGTAGATTTTCCCAGGGAGGCGGGTGGTACCTCCCCGCTCAACCCCTGGGAACATAGGGGAGGGGCATGCACGCGCATATGTCCATCCCCTCTTATGGCCGGGAAGCCATGCCGGAGGAGTCCGCCCTGTGAAAGACAGCGACAAAATACATCAACAGCGCCATCTAGAGGAAGGAAGGGAGAGATGTGCCCAGATACCCTGTCATCGTATATAAAAACATTTTTTAATAAAAAGTGTCAAACAAAAAGAAAAAAAAACACTTAATAATTGGTGTATATTACAGATAATCTACCGTAAGTATACATGAGAACAACATCTACTTGAAGATGTATTGATATACATGACAAACTGGTTATTAAATAATACAATCTTATAAGAGCGCTACATTTTTATATAAAAAGATATTGCTTAATGAATGATCGGTAATAAACCCACAAGTGTATATATGGTGAGTCGTATGTCCACTCTTAAGGAATACAGAGAAGAATCAAAAAGCAACAAAGCATGAAGCTTAAAAATCTAAATATTTTAAAGAGAGAGGAGGACATGTGGTAGACGATGGTAGACACAAATTCTATTGTGTCTTACCTGAAATGAATCCCTTCAGGAATGGAGCGAATGAGATAGCTTCGTTCAAACCTGGGGGGATGGTGGCGTTAAGTCTAAAAATCCATCTCTGTTCGTGTTGGAGAAGGAAATTATTCCAATCTCCTCCTCGATTCGGGATGTGTATACGATCGAGTGCAACAAAAGATATCTTAGGCATCTTGTAGTTATGTACAGTGACCACATGTCGTCCAAGGGGTAGATAGTAATTACCGATCTCCATGTTATAGATGTGTTTCGCTATCCTTTTGTGAAATTCTAGTTTCGTTTTCCCAACGTAGTACACACCACATTCGCACTCCATGAAATATACAACCCCCCGTGTCTGACAATTAGCAAAATGAAACGGGCGAAATGTTGTACCGTTGGGTAGACGAAAGGTTTTGTCTCGTCTGATGTATCTACAGGAGGAGCAGTGCCCACAGGGGAAGGAGCCAAGGACTGAACAGTGTCCCACTCATTTCGTTTCATCTCTGTATTCACTTTGAACCAATTTATCATGAGAGGAAGTGGCACGTCTATATGTAATTGAAGGATGTTTCGAGACGAGTTTCCCAATTTTTTGGTCATCCTTTAAAATGGGCCAATGTTTCTGGATAATGTTGCGGATAGTGGCATGTTGTCTGGAAAAACGAAGGACGATCCTGGTTATCTGAGAGCCGGAATCGCCCCTCGTCCCCTTGGGGAGCAACAGGCTACCGCGAGATTGTACTAACGTCCTGTTGTATGCCTTACGCAAACATGATCGACTATATCCGCGCGCTAGGAGTCTCGTTTGTAATTGGGCAGCTTCTTTCCTAAACAAAGCATCATCAGAACAATTCCTGCAAAACCGCAGGTATTGTCCATAAGGGATGGACCGTTTTAGGTTCGTTGGATGAAAACTGTCTGCATGGAGTACAGTGTTGCCTGCGGTATTTTTTCGGTAAAGTGTGGTGAAAATTTGGTTAGTGGAGGAGCGCCCAATTTGTACATCCAAGAATGTGATCAGGTGATGATCATATGACATAGTGAATTTTAAATTGTACTTATTCACATTGATATAAGACAAGAATTTCAGCAGCTGATCCTCCGAACCCTCCCATATGACGAGGACGTCATCGATATAACGCTGCCATAGATGGATATGGCGTGTGAGATCGACGAGGTCCCCGTCACACAGGAGAGATTTCTCCCACTCCCCCAGATACAGATTGGCGTAGGCCGGGGCACAACATGTGCCGATGGCCACGCCCTGTATCTGGAGGTAGTGGGAGTTATTGAATACAAAATAGTTGTGGTATAAGATATACTCCAGACCCCAAACAATAAAATCGTTCAATGCCTGGTCATACATCCCCCTATGTTGTAGTATGTTTCGTATAGCTGTTATACCCTTGGTATGTGGTATCGAACTGTAGAGCACTTCTACGTCGATCGCTACCAACAAAGCATTAGTCGGTAGAGTCACATTATCAACGGTCTGGAGCAGGTGTATGGTGTCCTTGATGAAAGACAGCATCTCCACCACAAGGGGTTGCAAAAAAGAGTCAATCAATTTGCTGAGATTTTCAGTCAGCCCCCCCCTTCCCGAAACTGAAAAAGAAGAAGAAGTATGGTAGAGACAGGGAGGACTACCAGTCGGGCTATGTCTTCGTTTGGCAGAGGACACTCGCCTTAGAAAACGAAGAGGCCACGGCGATGGATACCTTACCCCAAGGAGCAGCCTTCAATGGCCCGATTAGCAACCCCTCATTGGCCCATGTACAACAAGGTCCCCATCATTCCCCAAGAAGGGGTAATATACACAGTAGACCAAAAGCAGAGCCAAGGATGCCCAATTGAGAGACAGGGCAACGTTACTTTGATGCCCCAACCCGGGGGTGGAGAGGGAATGGGGGTTATGGATCAGACCCATACCAACATTCGAACACGAGGAGAACCCAAGTTGGCCCCCAATCTAGACGGCCCCCTCACAGTCATGTGCAGGGATATGACAGGACTGGTTTGATTTATTATAATAGGGATAATGGCAATTACGATTCAGGGATTAATACCCAGAATCTATTTTTTCCTCTGTCTGACTTGGAGGCATCTGATTACATCAGACAGGCTGACGGCCCAAGGAATAGAGGGGGGCATAGTGATGGTCTCAGGACACATCATCACTCTGGTTATGTGCAGGATCAAGATAATCAGGGACCCCCGCACCACTTAGATTCCCTGGGTGGGAGGGAAGGCCACAGATGGAGACAGGATAACCGTAGGCCCCCACAATATATAGACTCCCCTAGAAGGGGAGATGGCCAAAATTTGGATTTTCACAGGGACAACAGGGGTATAAAAAGGCCCGTAGAACGAAGAGAGGAAGCAGAGGGGGGAGGAGAACCCAGTCAGTTAAAAAGAAGGAGACCATAGGGTCAGGTATTTTCAATTTGAGCAAACAGGCTTTGTCGGACCCAGAAAAAAGACTATTGGATAAAGGCTTAAAATTCGCCCCACCAAGAAACATGAGTAAGTTCCAGACATATATGGATATACACAAATATGTCCGTAAGCTAAATATCAAAAGATACATGCTTAGCAATACAACTCTGGATGGAGAAAGGAGTAGGTCAGCGTTCCAACACTCTAACCTTTCTAATGCATCCCTCTTCAATCCCCCGGGCCCTATACCACCCAATATTAAGGTTTTTAGAGATGTGGTATTGCGTGACCTTGATTCACTTAAAGTGAGGAAAGTCAGAAGGCAGAAGGACCTTGAGGTTGGTCTAGATTCACTGTGTACTAATAAATCCTTGGTTATCAGGCCAGCGGACAAGGGGGGGGGGGGGATCGTGGTATTGGACCGTGAGGATTATTTAAAAGAAATGCATCATATCTTAGATGACAGCGAGACCTATACCATCCTGAATAGGAACCCTGTCCTGAATTATAAAAAGACTCTTGAGAGTATTGTTGATCGGGGTCTTCGAAAGGGGATTCTGAATGAAAAAGAGAGGCTGTTTCTGGTACCACGTGCTCCCCGCACGCCTGTAATCTACTATCTCCCTAAAATACATAAGAGTGTAATTTGCCCCCCGGGACGCCCGATAGTGAGTGGCATAGACTCAATTACGTCCCGGGTGGGCAAATACATAGACCATTTTCTACAGCCATTGGTTCAGACTATGCCGTCCTACATTAAGGACACTAAACAAGTCATCAACATTTTGTCCAGGTTAACCCCCAAGAGGGGTTTATGGCTAGTGATGGCAGATGTGACGTCACTTTACACCATTATCCCACACTGTTTGGGTTTGGAAGCGGTCAGATTATATCTGGAGAGGGGGTCAGGCCTCGTATCCGCACAGATTGAGTTCATTATGGAACTCTTGGAATATGCAGCCAGTCATAACTATTTCTGGTTTGATAATCAATTTTATCGCCAGGATAGGGGAGTGGCCATGGGGGCCAAATATGCCCCGAGTTTGGCCAATCTATTTATGGCCAAATGGGAGGAGGACGTCATTGATGCTCCCAGGAGACCGGAAGTGGCCCTATGGGCAAGCTACATCGATGACGTCCTCCTCCTATGGGATGGAGTGGAGACTGAATTACATACATTTATGGCCACCCTCAATATGAACAACAGGGGCATCAAGTTCAATTTTGAGGCCAGCCAGGAAGAGATTTGCTTCCTGGATCAGAAAATTAAGATAGATGACAACCGCTTTGTAACATCCACTTTTTTTAAAACAACTGACCGCAATTCCTATATCCCTTTGGACAGTTGTCACCACGAACCCTGGTTGAGGGCCGTACCTCAGGGGCAGTTCACGCGCCTGAGACGTAATTGCACTGAAATTAGCACCTTTGAGGATCAGGCAACCCTCCTTTCAAATAGGTTTTTAGAAAAGGGATACAGCAATGATTTTCTATCGAAAGCACTTGAAACGGTCCGAGAGAAGGACAGGGCGACTTTGCTAGGGGATAGGAAACCTGCGGACACGGAAGCACAAAATAGGATCCCATTTATCACCACTTTTTCAGCACAGCACCGTAGTATTAAACAACTAATACAGAGACACTGGCATTTGCTAATAAGCGATCCAGTCCTTGGTACTATTTTACCAACTAAACCACAGGTGGTGTTCAAGGGGGCATCCTCTTTAGGTAGCCGTGTGGCACCAAGTGTACACGACCCCCCAGAGGCCAATAGATCCTTTTTTCAAGATATGAAAGGATATTACAAATGCAGAAATTGTCAGATCTGTACTTTAAATAGCTGTAGGGACAGGAAGATTAACAAGTTTACATCTACGAGTACACTAAGATTGTATGATATTGAATCATTTATTACCTGTTCATCTGAGGGAGTAGTGTATTTGATACAGTGCCCTTGCGGCCTCCAGTATGTAGGGAGGACCAAAAGGGCACTAAAAACGAGACTCAATGAACACATTGGCAACATTAGGAGAGGTTTCGATAAACACCCGGTGTCGCGTCATTTTGACCAAGTACACAACAGGGACCCCTCCAATACGTTGTATGTGGGCATTGACAAGTACAGACCCCATTGGAGGGGCGGGTCACTCGTTAGGGAGATTTCCAGGCAGGAAATGGCCTGGATATACAGGCTAAAGACCTATGTTCCATTCGGCTTGAATGTCGACACAGATGTGAACGCCTTCATTAATAACTCGTGAAGGCGCGCACATCCTGTCTATATTTTTGTGAACACTCTATGAGCAGTTTGGAACTTCATTTAGTGTAAGGTTTCTGATACTGATTGCAACCAATGTCCCCTAGGACTCAATTTTGTGTACAGTATGGAATATTATCTTTTTATTTGTCGTTTTACAGATACAGTATAAAAGAATGGTGAATACAGTTTCATATTGCTGTATATACTATCAGGATAATGGTGTCAGCTGTTTTAAATTTATTTTCATCATTATGTTTACTATATGATATTGTGAGCTCTTCCCACTAGATTCACACTCTGGGCCGGCGGCTTTATGGGACATATATCGGAGGGATATCAAAAAGAAATTCTCCCTGGTCAGGGGTATAACATTGTTTTGATATGTCTCAATTTTTAGGGCTTCAGAAGTTATAGCGGTGTGGCAATAGACCCGTTTCTATTTGATGTGAGGTGAGCCCCTATTTATTATTAAAAAAAAAAATTAATTTTCATCAATTTTATTATTTATTTTTTATATTTTCATATATTATAATAAGAATTTTTTTATTATTTCTAAATTCTCTATTTTAAATTGCTAGTTTCCCCCCCTCCCCTTTTTCCCTCCCCCCCTTTTTTTCGATGGGGCAGCACTTTGCTCCCTCAGCCCCAGGGATGTTTGGGCTGGTTCCTTAATTTGTCTGTGTCAGGCATTTGGGGCGATATGAGTGGGAGCCGACCGCCACCGTTAGACTGGAGGTGTGAACATGGCCTGTGTGTGATGGTGCGCTGCTTCACAGTAAGTGCGTTCTGAGGCGCTCCTGTGAAGGTTGGACCTGTGGGGTGGCTGTCGGGGTAACCATAGGGTTAAATGATGTGCGTTTGAGTAGGAGGAGATCGGGCACCGGACGGGACTGACTGGAAGCCACTTGATAGTGACAGTGAGGCTTGGTTGGTCCGGATACAGCCACACACCGGATATGACGCACCGGAAGTCATCCAGGACCGAGGGCGAGGTTTGGTTACATCGGATATGGCCGCAAACCGGTAGTAGAGGACCGGAAGTGGGGCAGAGAAGGTCATAATATACAGTTTTTTTCTTTTTTTCTGTTAAAGCTGCTACAGAAATGTTCCAATAACGGTTGGGCGTGTGGCCCCGGGAACACAGCGGAACATATAATATTTAGTGGTCTATGTACTAGGTCACTCATCCAATTACAGCTGTTTTGGGTACCAAGAACGACTGTGATTGGTTGTTTGTATGGGGGGTTGGGCTGTTACCTGGCCTAAGTTAGTCCCTGAGTGGCCCACCGTTCTCATTGGTGGGATCAAGGTTGGGGTTAGGACCCGGCAAATCAGATTTGGACATGGGAACGAGGCTTGGTTTTGGCGGGAACAGCCAGGTGCCCAGAGTGAGGCCTGGAGGGCTAGAGACAATATAAATGGAGGTGATGCAGCATGCCGCTCGTGCCCCTGGATGACGCAATTTTGTTGCGAAACGCATAGGGCTGAGTGATACGCTAAACGTCACCTCATGTTTGTAACGGTTCCAGGAGAAAGGGTCTGTCCGTATGCGTCCGGCCGGCGCAACGGACTCAAGGCTTTTTGATCTTCTATACACTGTAAGTGCAATTTTACTTTTTTATCTTCAGTAATAAAGAGTTTTACACTATTTGGAGTTCTATTTTTCCTTTATGGCTCTGATGTTCCTGCCCTGAGTCCCTCTGGATCCATGAGGAAGACGTCTGGGAGTGTTTTCTATATAACTCTTATTGGAGCGGTGACACTAGGAGAATACTGAGGACCCCTTTTGGCTGGAAGTCGAATCTATACCTACAGGTCTTTTGTGACCCTCTGTAGCGGGGGGTCATGTTTTTCTGGTAAGCGGCAAATTTAATCGTGTGTTGGTGGTGGATCAAGCACTATTTAATTGGACCCAGCAGTGGATCTTCTATGATTATTGTGGTTCATCTGTGGAGGACTTTATTCACAGTTTTGAAAGTAGTTTCTTGTGGTTCATATATACAGACTTATTGTTTATACACTGGGTGGTTCTTTTTTATATCGTTATAGGCACATATAACGTGATCTTATATTGCAAGGAATGAGTGATTTGCACGGCTTGAGCTTATAATGCATACATGTTTTTCACTATTCATGATATAAGTGTATATCAATTTATATATAGAAGCTATTATTAGTTCACGATTCGTTTTGTATTTTTGCACAATTAGATGTTTGTGTGAGTTAAGCGCGGCTTATTATTTTTCAACTGACTAAGAGTGCATTTCCCTCAATTTGGAAAGATTTATTCTTACTTGCTGTTGAGTCTACAGGACAGGAAGTAATACTAGATCTCCCCAAAGTGACACAAAAATGGCATGGTTTATACCATTCTATATTATATCCAAAGCAAAAATAAATTGGCTTTATATATAAATGTGATGCCAGGGCTCTAATTTATGGATCTATCAATCTGAGGCTTGCTATCCTTAGCTCCCATTATTAACATTAAATATACAACTGTAGCCATTACAGAATGAAACAGGTGTGCAGTTTTGGACACAATCTGAGGCAAGAGCCTTTTATGACTGTAGTAAACTGAGTTGCTTGGAACGGCAGGTTCTCCATACTGTCATTCAATGCTGGGAAATCAGACATACAGTATGTTGCAATAATTTTCTTTAACATAATATGTGGAGCTGGCTTTACCTCCCATAAAGGCAACCCTAGACATGGGACTGTCTGGAACACAGCAATAAAGTCATTCTGAGACAAACACAGCTTTTATAATGTATATAATCCTACTAAACTGTCACCAATCACATCACCTCCTCTTCAACAACAAACACTGATGCTGTTCAAAGGCAAAACACACAGGCATTGTATGTAATCTTGCATGTGAAAACTAGAGCAGATAACACAACTGCCATTTTATTTGGGAAAAAAAGAAAAGAAAATACAGATTTCCTGTTCTTGGCAGTCTGCACATGTTCCTGTTTATTTTACTTGGTTTTCTTTTGTTAAGTTTGTCTTTTTTTTCCTTCTAACACGCTAGGTACAGCAGTTCTGACATTTGAAAGGAACAGCACCCCACTGGCCCAGAGCCACTGATTGGATTAACGTACTTCAACTATAGATGACTCTCTAACATTGTGGCTTTGGGAGAAAAAGAGCGGATTGATGTCATGATAATTAACACTTGGCATGGGTGACGGAACCTTAAGCTGGCTCAGGTTCCAGCTTATTAATTCACAATAATGTCCAGATTTGTTTTTGGAGGTTTAATATTATATTAAATGTAGCATGGGAACTTTGTTCTAAAAACGCTGCTGGGATAGGAAATTCGGATTACAGGGTATAAACACCTTTGTGAGTTATGGATATCAGTGGGAAACGGGGGTCATTGTTGCAGACAAAAACTGTAATTTGCATTTATGTCCTTAGCTGACAGGGATGAACAATCCAATAACAGGGTTACCCTTTTTTTTTTAAATAAAACTGCATGGATTGCAGCAATGAAACCATTTTTCTGACAAGTAGAATCAGACAAGAAAAAATAGTAGACTGCAAACATGGTGTAAAGTGCAGTAAAGCAATGCAACCAATCAGATTTTTTTTTTTCATTGGTCTGATTTCACCCTGACCCTTCAAAGCAAATACGAGTATAAACCCTAGAGACCACAAATAAGAAAAGTGAAGTGCTACCTCTAGAAAGCTGCACTTCTGGTTTAGAAAATATTCACTGCAAAGCCGACTTTGAAGATGCTTTGTGGTTGATTTACTAAAGGCAAATAGACTGTGCAGTCTGCGAATTTAACTCTCCAAAGCTTAGTAAATGGGGTAAAGTTTCACTTTGCAAAAAATAAGCAATCGCGTGCAAGGAAATTTAAAAGAAAAACAGTATATTTGTTTGCTTGCACATAATTGGATGATGGAAGTCAGCAGAGCATCCGCTCATTTACCAAGTTCTGGAGCAACAGCACTTGCAGAGAGCGTAACTGCACTTTCCAAAGTGCACATCATATGTGCCTTTAGTAAATCAACCCCACTGTGTAGCAGTCACATTACTACATTATTCCATATGACCTTTAGCATAAAAGGACTGAGGGTGTAAAGAAGCTGCAGCTCGAGCGGCACTTCTAGTGATATCACAATCAGGTCCTACTGTCAATCAACCAATTCAGGGCAGGGCAAATGCAGTGATGTTGGAGGTGTGTGTAGGCACACCCATGCATAGCCACAGCCATTTGTACTCCTAAGCAGGATCAGGTAGCAAAAGGCAACAGGGCCACTGGTGCTTTGATAATCAGTGACTGAGTGTTTTTATCTTATAACAGGAAGTCTCAAGGTATTTCCATTATTTTTATGATTACTGGGTATATTTCTTGATATGGTAGGGGGAAGCTGGTTGCTATGGCCTGTTACACCTTGCATGTCATCAATGTTCTTTCCAACTACTTTTTTTGAGTATGTCTTTCTATTTTAAATATGAAATGAGGTACTGGGGATACAAAGAACATAGCTTATGAGTAGAACAGAGAATTAAAAGGAACCTATAATATGTTTTGTCAGTCTTTTTTTTTTTTTTACATTTTAACTGATGTTTAATAATTTTTTACTATTTATATAACCTCTTTATTATACTAGTACTAGATGTTTCATATAAGTGTATTCATGACACTTGGGTCACACAGTCATATTAGTTCTCTAAAGAGAGAGGGCATAGTGGAAACTGTCTCTCTCTAATCAAAAATCTGTACCAAAATAGTTGGAATGGAACAGTTCTTGGTGTAATTTTCAGTATAAACTATTCATTTCTTTGAAAAACAGGCCAGGATGGCAACGAAAGTTGATAATTGTAGGTTTTAAATGCTGATTGGCTATCAAAACTTCAAGAAGTGAATACAAAAGAAGCATTACAGCTTAACTGCACTTAAACAGTTATTCATTTTAAAAAACAAACATGTCATACTTACCTGCTCTGTGCAACAGTTTTGCACAGAGCAGCTTGATCCTCCTATTCTCTGGTACCGCACCAGTGCTCCAGACCCCCCCCCCCCCCCCATCTGTCGAGTGACCCTAGAGCAAGCAGCTTGCAATTAGAGCACCCAAGTAGGCTCACTCCTGAGCCACTGCTCTATGTGTCCATTCACACACAGTGCCACCTCTCAGCCCCACCCCCTCTCTATCCTCATTAGTTCACTTGCTGCAATTGACAGCAGTTGTAGCCAATGGCTCCCACTGCTGTCTCAGCCAGAAAAAAAGTTACAAAAGCTGAGGCTTTCATGGTGATTGCTGTATCATGATGGGGCTCAGGTAAGTACTGGGGTAGCTGGAGAGCTGCTGCACAGAGATTTTTTTTTACTTTAGAACCACTTTAAATCAGAGTTCCACCCAAAAGTGAAACTTCGGCTGGTCTGCTTCCTCCCCCTCCAGTGCCATGTTTGGCCCCTTTCAGGGGGAGGGGGGAAAGGGTACCTGTTTTTGACAGGCGCCCTTCCCCACTTCTGGGAGAAGGCGCTGCGGCACCATTCCTCAGACGTTTGCCCCCCTCCTTCGCCCCGCTGCTGGGCCAATTAGAAAGCGCAGTGTGCTTCACGCATGCGCAGTAAGGAACAGGCTGTGAAGCCAAAAAAGGCTTCACTGTCAGTTTCCCTTACAACAAATGGTGGCAGCAGCACCCAAAAGTCCATCCGAAAATCGGCCAACATTGCGGGCTCCCTGGATAGGTAAGTGTCTATATATTAAAAGTCAGCAGCTACAGTATTTGTACTCCCCCAGGAGGAACAACACTTTAACTGCAATGTTAATTTAGCTTTAAATAGTGTAGGGAAAAGTTAGACCTCTGTTGGGTTTTAATGAAATGTCTGTGTCCACAGTAACAGTCAAACAGTAAGGAAGTGTTAGCACTGGCATCAGATGAACAGGAACTGAGGAAAAGTCTTTACACTGAAGTCCCAGATGGAAATAAAAATCTGACAGAAATTGTAACTTTTTTCCCAGTGGGTTTAAAACTAGCATAACTGCTTTAGGCCCCTTTCACACGGGGCGGATCAGTAATGATCCGCCCCGTGATGATCCGCTCGCTCAGCGGGGATCGCTCCGTTGTCCCCGCTGAGCCGGCGGGGGCTCCGCACACTGTACAGGGACTGCCCTGTCAGCTCTCCGCTCTCCTCTATGGGGATCGGATGAGCACGGACCGTCTGTCCGTGTTCATCCGATCCGTTCATCAGAATCGAACCATAGTGGAGGCGGACAATAGCGGGTGTCTGCGGATGCACCCACTATCCCATAAGGATGCAAGTATGTCCGTATTTCATCCGCAAACGGATGGATTAAATAGGGACATAATGTCCGCATGTGTGAAAGGGGCCTTAGTAGTAGCTGGACCTTTAAAATGGATTAAAACTGGCTTCAAGCCCACAACTAACTGTTGATATCAACACATTAGTGTTTGGGATTCACTGATGCGGATCCTAAAAATATTTGCAATAACCTGACATTTCCAGCACTCTAAACAGAACTGCATCTTGCTTAGTGTTGGAAGAAAATCAAGGATTAAATCCATTTGGCTTCAGATCATTTCACTTTGACCTCTCCTAGAATTTTCCCTTCTACTCCACTTGCCCCCTTTTACCTCCAACTTCTCACATGAAAATATTTTAAAAAGTTAATCACTTTCCATCACTCTTAGCCTGGGTTCACACTATGTTCGCATGTGGCTCACAGCAGGAGACCAGTGCATCCCCGTTCAATGTTTCAGGTCCGAATTCAGCTGGATTTTCTTCTGTATTCGGACCTGAACTTGACCAAAAACTCACAGAGCTCCTGTGAAAATTTGCAATGGAGACACAATGGAGCTATGTGAATCAGCTCCATAGGGAGCTGGTCAAAGTCTCCTGCTACTATGAATTTGATGCATTGAACCCACATCCAATTCCCAATAGTGTGAACTCAGCCTTAGGGTCTTCTTCATCTGCTGACCCTAGAAAAGGCTGTTTTTTTGGTGTTCTGCCCCACAACTTATTTTTGCCTTCTTGATTTCTTTGACAGCATCCAAGCTCTAGGTTCTTTATCAAGCCCTCTCATTCTAGTCTTCAGCTTGGGGTTACCATATCTTATTTGTTTGTATTTACCCAGTACATTTTGTTTCTCAGTTTCTGCATCACTGTTTTATATATTGTATTGTGTATATTGGTTGAAAATACAGCTTTATCACATTTTTCATGAAAAAATCTTAACCTAACTGATATCCAAAATAGATAATAGGCCATTCCCAAATTATTGGTCAGACTAGAAGACTTGTGCATACCATTTTAATTATTACATTGATTTGATTAATGCTTTTAGTACATTAGTAATATAAATAATAATAATAATAATTTTCCTTTGTGATTAATAAAGTATCCTGAATCTGAATAGTACATTTTCACTTCTTCTATCTGACTTATTACCGTTGCTCATTTCCAATAAATTTTGAATATAAAATGAAGCAAGCGAATAAGCAGCATGTTATTTTCCTAATATATAGGGGTCTAGTTATCAATGTTTTCACCCTTGACAACTTCTACACAAGAGTCACACATTTCAATATAATATTCAGTTTAAAAAAGGTGTAAATCTTTGGTGAAAATTGCATAAATCTGGTGTGAAAACATTAATAAATAGACTCCAAAAAAAGTTCTGTCCCTAAAACCATTTATTTCTTAGCCTAAGGTCCAACAGCCTTTTACAAATTGTAGACACATTTCTTTTATGTCTTACAAGATTTGGAGGTTTATTTTATCATGTTCTATGACTTTTTCCTGCACTCCTGTTAAGTGCTTTATTTAACTAGTGTACATAAATTGTGTCATAGGCTTGTTTGAAATCAATTAACAGCAGATAAAAGTTCATGCTATACTAACAATTCTTCATATGGAATGTAATATTTTTTCCATGCTGAAATCCAAATTGGTATAGACTATATTTTTGTACACTAATTACAGTGCTAGTGGAATTACATCTTCTCTTTCTCTGTCATTCACCTCTGCTCACATATTCTATAGCATTTTCCTCTTCACTTCCACCTTTCTTTGAAAAGTTCTGCAAATTTTTTTTATCCAAAGCTACCTGATTTGTCTGTCATTTCCTATCCTCTATACATCCTTATGACAGCATACATTAAGGCTGAGATGTCTTTGCAGGTTGCGGTTGATGCATTTTTCTGGCTAATTTTGTGGTGTAAATAAATTAGGTATAACTATGGCCTATGGGTCACCCACTCAGTGCCACATCAATGCTACAGTGCCAGCAGCAGGTAGAGATATTGAACTATTCGATATCATATGTCGATGTCTCAGACATTGAAATCAAAAAAAAAAAAATGTAAAAAAAATAGATAAAGCAAAAAATTAAAAATATAAAATTACCAATATAAAATAGAGATGAAATTAAAACATAAAATAAGACTAAGCAGCTATTTAGATAAATATAAATATAGTATTACAGTAGTATCACCAGAGTTAAAGTCCTCCTTGCATCAGATAAATACTAAAACAGCGTTAAAAATAAAATAAAAATAGAACTAAAAAATTGATGGTAATGAAACCATAGGGCAATGGTGGTGTGGTGTGTTTTGCATTTTTGATAATGTGTTTTTGATGTGTTTTGCATTTTTTTTTTTGACTAATAGGAAAATATGACAGTTCATGTAGTGTGACTTTGATGTTATGCGAGTGCCAAAGAGTGTAAAGATGCATCAAAGTTGCTATACATGAACAAATTGTCATGCTTTCCTGTTAGCCAAAAAGAAAGTGAAATGCAAAACACATAAAAAATGCATCAAAATGCATCAAAACACATCACTTGCTTTTTTGGTGTGGGTCCATTAAAGTCTATTACACACAAAATGCAATCTGCTGCGAGAAAACCAGTCTGAAAAAATAAAAATAAAAAAATAGACTGTAATGTTTATCTGCAAAATGCATATAATGCGAGCCAAGGGTAAGGCTCAGTTGGAAGCCATCTCTTTTATCCCTTTATAGGAATTTCTGTTCTTCAGTTCTTTAGTCTGTTCTGTTCTAGTTTTGTATTTTACAGTTCTTTCAGACATTTTTCCTTCTTCCCCATGAGACAATGGCAACAGCAATGGCAACAACTGTATGCCTTCATACATTTATAACTCAGTGAATATGAAGTGAGCATTACTGATAATAGAGAACAATGGCAATTACCAAATACATTATATGTGACCATGGAAGATGAAGCACTGAACACTATAGAACTTAAACATGGCTACCTCTGTGCTCCTGCGATGTAGTCATCAAACTGTTGTGTCAGTAACAAAACGATGTGTATACACAAACCACCAAAAGTTTTTTGGTATATGCACCAAGCAAACTGACACTATTTGAATTTGGATTTAAATCAGTTTATTCTTCCCTGATACCATATTCACATTTCTAATACCAATATTATATCTTTTGGAATTGGTTTTAAACTGCCCCTGGTGGCTAAGGAAGCCCCTTTAATCTATCCTTGGCTTGTTCTTGTACCAAAAAAACTGCCCTCTTGATAACTGCTAATATGATTTTACATATTGAAAAACATAAAAACCCACATTTTATTATATAAATTAATAAAAGAACGTACATCTTTTAGTGTTTTTTTTTTTTTTAGCATTACTTTTTAACTGGGTGCTGTCCTAACTGACCACTACAGCCCCAGAACTATTTATTGTTTTTTTATGCACATGTGAAACGCACATTTTAAACCCGAAGCTACGTTCAACTCCCCAACCATTAGCATTTTTCTTAAAGCAGCGACTCTGGTGAATAAAGTGATGGCAGCTGTATTCTATTATGTCACATGTCATTAGGGCATATGTTTATCGATCCCATATTTTCAGTGAAAAATACACTAAGGCTCCATTTATACACTGATCGTAGTGATTTACTGGTGTTTTTTGGGGATTTTTTGCAGCTTTTTACAAGTGTTTTTATAGCATTTCAGAAGTGTATTACAAGCCTTTTACAACTTCAGGTGTTTTTATATTTAGCCAATAGAAAGCACTAGGGCAGGGATCCTCAAACTATGGCCCTCCAGCTGTTGCAAAACTACACATCCCATGAGGCATTGTAAAACTCTGACATTCACAGACATGACTAGGCATGATGGGAATTGTAGTTCCTGAACAACTGGAGGGCCATAGTTTGAAGACCCATGCACTAGGGGGAGGAGAGCTAGAAGAAATTAGGGGTGGAGAGCTGCTATTTGAACAGAGAAGTAAAATGCTTGTAAAACGCTTTCAAGTCAGGTATTTCGATTGAAGTCTTTGGGGCCGAATACACTTATAATCTGCCAAAAAGAAGCTCATGTACTTTTTTGAGCGACAGGCATTTTGATTCAGGCGACATAATGCTCAGATGTGATCAGGGGGTCACTGAAATTATTGGGATTTGTCGTGTTGAGTATTTTAGAGCTAGGAGCTTCAAGCAGAAAATTTCTCAGGTGTGAACAGGGCCTAAAGTTAATTTAGGCACACAATGGGGTTGATTTACTAAACTTAGGGTCGATTCCCACTGGGGCAACACGACTTACAGAGCGACTTTGCAAGGCGACTTGGAGCAACTTACAACACGACTTCAAGTCGCCCCAAGGCCAGGTGACTTTGGCTGTGGCCAATCAGAATAATCAGCTCTCTGGGAGGGAGGGGTTTGCCTCCCTCCCAGACCGCGATATTGTATCAATCTCGCCGCTTTTATCAGCGAGATTGACACCTCGGGAGCCAGCGCCAAGCAAGGGGGTGGGAAAAAGTGAGTGTCCCCCTCCTTAACCGTACCAGGATGCATGCCCTCAACATGGGGGGTGGTGCTTTGGGGAAGGGGGCGCCCTGCACCCCCCACCCCAAAGCACCTTGTCCCCATGTTGATGAGGACAAGGGCCCCTTCCCGACAACCCTGGCTGTTGGTTGTTGGGGTCTGCGGGCCTGGGGCTTGTCAGAATCAGATCCCGGCCCCCCACCCTATGTGAATGAGTATGGGGTACCCCTACCCATTCACCTGGTGGAAAAAGTGTCAATAAAATAAACACACTAGACAGGGTTTTAAAGTAATTTATTAGGCAGCTTTGGGGGTCTCTTCCGACTTCTCTGCTCTCTCTGGCCTCTTCTCCCGGTCTCCGGTTCTTCTCCCAGTCTCCTGTGTCTTCTGTCGGGCTCCTCCGATATCTTCTGCTCTTTTACTAGTGTTGGCCCGGTCTTTTCCGTTGTCTTCTTCCCTCTATTCTTCTTCCGATGTTGACACGACACTCTCTCCTGCTGTAATGCCATGTATGCGGTGCGCAATGACTTATATAGGCATAGGGCGTGGTGACCGGGTGATGTCACCCGGTGACCCCGCCCCTTATAATGTCACAGTCCTGGGGCATGCTGGAACTGTGATGTCATAAGGGGCAGGATCACCAGGTGACATCACCTGGTGACCATGCTCCATGCCTATATAAGTCGTTGTCCACCTCACACGCAGCATTACAGAGGGGGAGAGCGTTGTGTCAACATCAGAAGAAGAGAAGAGGGAAGAAGACGGAGGAGACCGGGCCAACGCTAGCAAAAGAGCGGCAAAAGAGCAGAATATAGTGGAGGAGCCCGGCAGAAGAACCAGAGAGCGGAAGAAGAATCGGAGAGCGGGAGAAGACACCGAAAAGCAGAAGAAGAGAGCAGAGAAGTCGGAAGAGACCCCTGAAATCGGAAGAAAACGCCCAGAGTTACCTAATAAATTACTTAAAAAACCTGTGTAGTGTGTTTTTTTATTGACACTTTTTTCACCCCAGGTGAATGGGTACCCCATTACCAATTCACATGGGAGGGATCTGGGGGTCCTCTTGTTAAAGGGGGCTTCCAGATTCCGATAAGCCCCCACCTGCAGACCCCCACAACCACCAGTCAAGGGTTGTGGGGATGAAGCCCTTCTCTCCATCAACAAGGTGGCCCGTCAAAGCAACCTCCCAATGTTGAGGGCTTGTGGCCTGGTATGGTTCAGGAGGGGGGGGGCGCTCTATCACCCCCCCTCTTTTCCTGCGGCCTGCCAGGTTGCATGCTCGAATAAGGGTCTGGTATGGATTTTTGGGGGGCCTCCACGCCATTTTTTTATTTTGGCCCGGAGTTCCCCCTTAATATCCATACCAGACCTGAATGGCCTGGTATGGAATTTAGGGGAACCCCCACGCCTTTTTTTAATTTTGGTTTGGGGCTTCCCCTGTGGGGAAATCCCCATGCCGTTTTATCAATGAACTTTTATGTGTATTGCGGGCCGACAATTCATTGTAGCCTTGAGTAGTTTTAAATGACTTTTTTCCTTTAGAAATGTAATTTTGCCGGCAGACTGTTCTAAACACGGGAAACATGCACCCCTTTACAGGCATACTATAGACACCCCCCAGTTATGAAATTTAAAGGAATATTACACTTTTATTGTTTCACTTTAAGCATTAATAAAATCACTGCTCCTGAAAAAATTTCCAGTTTTAAAACTTTTTTTTTGCATTGATACATGTCCCCTGGGGCAGGACCCAGGTCCCCAAACACTTTTTATGACAATACCATGCGTATAAGCCTTTAAAACTAGCACTTTTGATTTCTCTGATTTCTTTGATTTGATTTTTAAAGGGTGTTCCACGGCTTTTGAATTTGCCGCGAACAATCAAAATTGTTCACTGTTCGGCAAACTGGTGAACAGCCAATGTTCGAGTCGAACATAAAGCTCATCCCTGGAAGTGAGGAGAACTCTCCAACAGCAACAAAGACAGATATAAAAATGTTTTTCTTTTGGACCCAAATCTGGCAAACTATCAAATCGGCATTACCTAATATAGTAGCTCTCGAAAAACGAGCTACAAAGTATTCACTAGATGGTACTTAGTCCCTGCCAGAATCTCCAAGTTTTCCCCACAATATCCTTCCCACTTCTTCCTTGGATGTTCAACCCTGCTAACACACATACACATCTGGTGGGAATGCAAAATAGTCAAATCCTTTTGGTTGGAGGTGTTTAAAATACTTTCCACTATGTTCAATCCCACCGCCAATACAAAGTCATGCTCTTCGTAACCACAGACCATAGCAAAAGCATGGTAATTTACCTCACACTGTATTTTGTCATTTAAGAATAGGATTACTCAGCCCATGATTCACACAAAAACTGAAGCAATTTTACTTGACAATTTATCGAAATATGGAGCCTTATGGAGACCATGGTTTGAACATTTTCTACCTTCAGAATTCGATAACACATTATTTCTTCCTTGAAGACATTTTATCGACAACCTATAACACTACTATATTCCATACTTACTACTTTGAACTTGTGATCGTCTCTGGAAATTCTCTCACATCCCTCCTCCTTATGCCCTTACCTTCAACATTGTGCAGTTAATACCTCCTTTATTTACTAATTGACTCTCTTGAAGTGTGAGTTCTTAGAGATAGTTGGGAATGTTACTTTATCGCCAGAAAAACCAAGCCATATAGCAGGAACTTGGCTCTGGAAATACTTATTAATTTCCCCCAACTACCTTGCTCCCCCTTTTTTGCTATATATACGTTCATGAACCTTACTCTCCTCCACACTTCTTAATACATTTTATTTCATCTCCTTATCTTCTAAACCCTATCATTTATATATATTTTTATTTGCTGTAATCACACCACATTATACATAAGGTTAATGTAAATTCTATATTGGAATCATCCTTACTTTTCATCTCACACTCTGAGTGAAGCATTATTATTATCTATCTATACTATTATATTTGCAAGAATGTTATTGTTTTTCTTTGTATTTTTGAATTTTTTAAACATTAAAAAAAAAATATTTAAAAGAAAAATGCTTTTCTTTAGTAAAGTAGAAGAGGACAACCCCTGTCAAGTTTTTGTTTCTGTCTGTGTCCTTGTTGGCTTGCCTCCTGTTCAGTGAAAACATTGTTAGCAGGACAGGAAGTGAGTTTAAATCTGTCTAATAGAGCTTTAAAAGCTGTAAATATTGCACAGGGGTTCTAATCCTTCCTCACTTTAACATCATTTAAAATTAAAAAAAAATGTGACTGATGTGAATGTACAATATGTAAAGCATGGAGTATATTGTAGGTGTTATATAATTACCTGTAATAAATAAATAAAATTTTAAAAAAATACGTAAGTGGAATAAATGAAACTTTTTTGTTTCCTATCTGTCTAGAGTTCGGCTTTACTATAATTTACACTTAGCTGATCTTGTTCATATATACATTAAAAAAACTTTAAACATCAAAGACAACCTTGAAAGGAAAGAGAGAGAACATTGACACAATTCCCATCAGTTATATGTTCTACTACTTCTACTTTTTTTTTTCTACCAGCCACCAGACCTCCCTTACTAATGACCTATTTTCCAGCAGATTGTACCTACAGGGACAGGTATCATGTGTACAAAGCTCTGTTTTACATAAGCAACCACACACTAAACAGCTTAAAATGGCTAATTTCTTTGATGAAATATGGAATGTTCTCCATTATATAAACAATTCAATCCTCAGGCTCCTGTTTATTCCACCTCACTCAGTCATGTAGTGGATTGTTTATGCCATGGCTCAGCAGTCTACTCAATACATGTGATATATGTCTGTATATGTAGGTAAAATTAGTGTGGTTTTAGGCTTTCAGCATTATATTACACGCCTAGAGCACCGTACAGTATGGTTGGTTATCCTCAATGAGACTTTACCATGTTATTCTCTACTTTAACTGGAACGTGACAAAATGACTACTTTGTCCAAAATAAATATTTCATATGATGAAATGTAAAATAATACACAGATGCAATAGATGTGAAATATTTAATGGCTACAGAAATAAAAACTGAATTTTTTGTTATGTTTACATGTGTAGGGCAATCATGCTTTTAAAGTGCTAACCTACAAATCTTTTTAGTACAAATTTGAAGAAATTTAATTTTAAATTGAGTGCTACTAATAAATGTAAAAAATGTAATGCAAATTATTTGATGAGGTATATCCTCACCTTCACCTGATATTCTCTTGTGACCAATAGCCATTATTTTTGATTTTTCAGGTGAAATTGGGTATGGTGGCTTATTTGCATATTATAGAACAGTCTTTCGCAATCTTTGTAACGTGGAGGAAACCTTGAAATAACTTTCCAGGCTCAAGGCACCCTTGCTGATAATTATTGTATCTGCAACTCATTAGTATGATGGTCACTGGGAAGAATGTTCCTTACATTTGTGGTCATTGGAAAGAATTCTTTCTTTACAGATAGTTTAAAAGATAATTGGGGTCAGAAGGAACTTATCTGAGAGGCAGAATTTTCTCATTGCTCAAGGAACCCCTAGCAACCTCTGTAAGGATCCCATGGAACCATGGAACCCTTGAGACATAGGGCAAAATTATTGTTTCTATTATTCTAAAATATTACTTATGTAGATTAACTTTTTTGTAATGCTTTTTTGCACATTATACAACTCATTTAACAAAATGTTAAATGTTGAATCAAATGAAAAAAATAAGAAACTTATATCTCAGTAGGAGAAGAGATATTATATGAAACGTCATCATTATTACCAGTATTGAATGAAGCTTAGGTATCAGGATATCACACTGTACTGCAATATAAACTGATCATTGTCTGGTTTGTTTGTACTAATCAGAAATAAATAATAGATTGTCTGATACCAATTAAAATTAATTAAAAGATTAGGTTGGCGTACGTTGCAAAACGTTGTTTAGCTTTGTAAATCCCTTACGTTTTGGTGTTAAGCTGTGTTTACTGAGGAACGCAGGTAAATTCAGTTACACATACACGTATGCACGGTGAAGGGACCTCTAGACACTATAATAATTGTAATGCTATGATAACAGAACTATTCAAAAACAAGAAGTAGAGATATGAAAAAGCAGCAGCCTAGACATATTCCCACTGGAAATCTTAGTCTCCTTGTCTGCCATGCTGATACGAATAGTAATATAGCACCATATTAGATAT
Source organism: Lithobates pipiens (assembly GCF_037356315.1). Lineage (NCBI taxonomy): Eukaryota > Metazoa > Chordata > Amphibia > Anura > Ranidae > Lithobates > Lithobates pipiens. The sequence goes on along the minus strand of NW_027507758.1, from coordinate 466,888,505 downwards.
CATGTTATCTAATTTGAGCAAGATTTTGACTTTGAAATTCATATGTGAAGCAAAACTGCTGTTTATTGAAATGTTTTATGCCAGGATATGAAACACTCTAATAAACAATGTACCCCGGTTATCTGTACTGTCTGAACGCTCAACGAATATTGCAGCAAGGCTTTGCTTATAAACCTGTCTAAACCGCTTTGTAATTTTTGTGTTGCCATACAATAACAAAAAAACTAATCTTAAGACTGTTATGACAGTACAGAGCTATACACAACAAAAGAGACATAGGTCATGGCCAGATACACAGTCTAACAAGCCTTTTTTCAGGAAACACATGGCTTTATGTACTGATCTGTCACTGTTAAGATATGTCTGCATTTACTTTATTTTACGAGCCTACAATCAGCTTTAGGCCTTTACAAGAAAATGACAGTTGGGATCTGAAAGTTGTAAGGGGTTGTGGGGTAATGATTGCAAAATATGGAAAGGATAAAAGAGGTACAGGTACTTACCCCCTCTCTCCACCCTCTTTCCTCCTCCTAGCACCCCAAAACAGTATCATTTTGTGGTAAATACAAGTGAATGGCTGTACACAGCCGTACCTGTGTAAACACCAATGACTTCTGCATCAGATAGAAGGGGTATCTAGATGGGATGTATATGCATGTAAAAAGCAAGTGAAAAACAGCAAGGTTAATTTTGTATTCTTTGTGAACTGGAACATGTATCAATTATATACTGTAGTAGTTGTTGCTCAATTTGGCTGCAAATGTGGAAATATACTTTAATGCCCACTACCTCTGTTGTCTGGCTATCTCACAAAAACTATGACATGATTAAAACTAGTGGGATTTACTGTGCCTGAAGCTTCTGACTATGTTCACCCCTTAAATTTTCTATTTGCTCCTTTTAGTTTTGTCTAGTGCATGTGCCAGAGCTTGTGGTGTCCTCATACTTAATTGTCCACTACTGGAGCATAAAGTCTGTAACAATGAAATAGAATAGCTTGTGTATAACTGCAGCCGCTGGTATGACTATAAATATAAGCTGGTTTTCTTGCAATCAACACAGTCACAGCCCAGAATAAAAGCACTGTACAGCATTTGTAGGGGATGTAGCCCATTAGTTACATCTCCCTAACAGAGCATGTGACATCAATGGTGAGTGGGTCACACTCTTGTGGCCATTACTAAAATATTCCTTCTTAGGAGATGTATGTTAGCTTGGGGGGCTGCAAACTCCGCAGGGCTCCAACACACACTCGCTGCTATTCCAACCCTTCACATATTTCCACATAAACTTCCCTCCTGGCATTAAACTTTGCCAGGTATTGTGCTCAGCTTACCACCCCAAACTGATGTTCCTCCCTCAGCTCATATCTCTCCCTACATGACCTGTGAGCAGAATAGCTGTGCTCCTCCTCTGGGTTCTCTTATCATATGGCAATGAAAATAGAGGAGGGGGGGATTCAGCGGGACACACAGAGCAAGTATGCAGGAGACTGGGGGGGGGGGGTGAGGAGACAGAAAATTAGGAGGGGCTGGCGGGGAAGAGCACATCATGAGAGGTCTGACTAAATACAATCTCTTAGCAGCAGGGACCTGATCTATCCTTCAGCTAGCTGTGATTGACAAGTAGATCGAAGCAGAAGCTGTCATGGGACCCCCTACTGGCAATGCCTGAATGGTCAGGTGTGCGGCACTTACTATTGAGATCTGTGTCAGCAGCTGTTGGTGTAGCACCTGCCACACAGTTCGCATAATTCAAAGTCTTGCAGGACACGGCTGCTAACGGGAACTGAGTTCCTGTTATGGAAAAAGTACAGGAACTCCGTTCCCATGCGTTCCCGCAGGACTTGAGCCCTGCTCACACCTCCAGGCTGACATCTACCCATTGAGACATTGTGATATTTGCTAGAAAAGGCTCTTGAAAGGAGTACCAATATAAGGTGCTGTGATGTTTTCAGGAAACTATGTACAGCACTCTGCCAGTTCCACCCACCAATCCTCAGTTATCTGCATTGCATAGAGAGGTACAGAGATTCAGTCATTATATCACTGGGTCTAAAATAAATTATGTAATAAAATTGCAAAGGTTTTATATAAAGGGACATTAGCATTAGCATGTTGATGAGAGAGAAATAGAAGAACCAGAAAAGGCAAAATATAAGCAGGCTAAACTTTAGCTTTAAGGTTTGTAGCTGAAAGGACGTATCTTTACCTACAGTTATGAAAGAAATTAAAATAAATCTTGAGGATGAATAGAGATATAGGAAAACAGATACAGAATACAGAAAGGTTTCTTCATAGTAAGAGCTGGGAAAATGTGAAATAGATTACCTCCAGAGGTGGTTCCTGGCGGTATTCCGGATTTTGGCTCGGGGTGGATTTTCAGTACCAAATGCAGTAACCCCGAGCTACACTCAGGATTGCATCGCAGGATCCAGATACATGTTACTTACCTTGTCCCCAGGATCCTGTGATGTCTACCCGCTGTGTGAGCAAGCCGTCCTCCGCTCAATCTATCATGGACCTGAGCTCTATTCCCTGTGAGCGTTGCAACGCACGGGGATGGAGAACAGTGCCAAATTAAAAAAGTAAAACACACAATATGAATGAATGAATGAATGAAATACTTGTATAGCGCACAATGCGAACTGAATCACCTCTAGGCGCTGATATATATATATATACAGTACACTGTAATCTTACAGATTACATTACTGTATCAATTTATTTCACATCCCTTTTGTCCCTAGTGGTCTGCCCAGTGCCCTGCATGCAGTTTTATATCATAAATACTGTTCTTTCTGCCTGGAAACTGGAGATTGTCCATAGCAACTAAAATCGTCCCATTTACATCAAAAGGGGTTTTAGACCAGCTAGAAAAAAACAATAAAAATTTAGAATCACTTGCAAAATTGAGCGATAGTGATTTGTGGGGAAATCCGTCAAACACTGAAACGAATGACAGCGACAATTCTGCAACTGAGCAAATTTCAGTGTTTTTGATTTGATTACATTATTGAATAAGTTTTATTATTATTTGTTATAATTATTTATAATTGTTTATTATATTATAATTTATGATTTCGTTTTTCAAACATCATCATACCAGGGATGTTTACTAGACTCTTGTTCAGACAGATTTAAGTGAGTTATTCTTAAGAGCTACAGGCCTACACAGCAAATTTCCATGCAAAATAATTGTACCACTTTCAGAACCAAAAATCTAAAATAATCATACCACCAGGGAGGTTAAGTAAGGCCTTAATTATTTGCTAAATGTACATAATATAACTGAGTACTAACATTTATCTCCTGCTGTAGCAAATTGGATCCTGCTTTTGTGGTTTTTTTCACCTTCCTCTTGATCAACTGTGGGTGTAGGATTGGGTATATGGGATTGTATGATATTTTTTATTTTATTTTTATTTTATTTTTTTATGGTTGAACTCGATGGGCATTTTTTTTCAACCTGACTATGTAACTATGTAAGATATGTAAGAGAAATGCATTGAAAAGGACTGGATCCTTAGCCAACAGTCAGTCTAATTGTTATAGTAAAGTCAGAAAAGTAAATTTAAAAAAAATTCTAACATGCATCACAATGATAGATATCTCAGCATTGGGAGCTCTTCTTCAAAATCAACAGTTGCTCTTCAAATAAATATTTTCATAGAAAGGAAGCTTTCAGCAAGTATGTCTGCACATTGTAACAGCTTTGGAAGGCCTAATGATATTCCACCCTCTTTAGAAGGCTATATGACTTTCCACAGAATATAAGGTTAACGTGATGACGTCCTCACTCCTGAACATAGCATCTTAGTGTCCCCATGCCTGTCTAAGTCCAACTGGATGGAACGGAAACTGTTACCAAAGCTTCCAAGCAACACTGAGCAACACCGAGTACCTTGGTCCTGGTGGTAACACTTGGTACAAGTTACAGTACTTCAAAGGCAGTGACAGATGTACAAAGGTCTGGCAACTCCCCACAATTCCTGGACAAGCAATCCATGCAGATCAGTGAGAAATGGTAGATACCTGAAAGCTAAAGTGTAAAGTGAAGCAGTAAGTGAACAGAGACTGTAGCGGTGGATGCGTCCCATTTTTTTCACTCTGCTCCTACTGTTTATATACATACAGCTCTCTCTATCACAAATGAACTTTGCTGCATTTGTTTTGCTGCTTTTAAGTCAGATGCATACATAACATGACATCTTAAGCTATTGGAAGTTTGCCTTAACCAATGCTGCAAGAGACAATCTGGATGTATGCTACGATAGTGGAATCCGATTCAATATTGTCAAAAGTAACATATACGGCTGCACTAAGACAATAAATGAAGGTGCTTGACAATTCATTTATAAAACAGTGCTGTGTTTATTTCTATACTGATGGACTTTCACTTCAAGAACTCCTACAAAGCTTGGCTTCTCAATTGATTTACAAAACGAACTGCTGCTAAGCGCTGCTTTCTTTATCTTGCAGACCTGTTTCATCTGCTTGCTGCATTTGCCTTTTCCAGCTTTCTATACCTGCTATAGAGACCACCTAAAGAGCTAATGTATAAAGATATCCAACCAGCAGGGTTTTATAGTTCCTTGGAACTAACAAACATGTTTAATTGACTTAAAAGTGCTACAATCCAGGATTGTTTTATTATAGATGATTGATATAGTGTCAATCTATCTTTTGGGAGGTGTTAGTTTATAATTTGTATGGGGAATTTTCCTACTGAAATTTGATGTGAATGTAGTCGTATTAGTGCAATTGTGACAGAGAAAATAGAGTACTGTCCATGATACTTTTTTTATGTGCACTAACATACAATTTTTCAGGACAAGCTTTTGGGGTATGCCCCCTTCTTCAAGGTCCAAGTGATTTCATTACTGCTTGGACCTTGAAGTAGGGGACATACCCCAAAAGCTTGTCCTGAAAAATTGTATGTTAGTGCAAATAAAAAAAAGTATCACGGACAGTACTCTATTTTCCCTATTGAAATTTTTAATTGTTTTAAATAAAGTTTTGTATTAACTATACTGCATGGATGACTATCATTACCTGCTTCATACAGTCCGTAATTTACATCTGTTATTTTTGTGTATATTCCACCCTCCTCTTTGGAAGGCCATAGGACATTCCACCTTCCTCTTGGGCAGGCCATATGAGATTACACCCTCCTCTTTGGAAGGCCATAGGACATTCCACCTTCCTCTTGGGCAGGCCATATGAGATTCCATCCTCCTCTTGGGAACCTAAATTGAAGAAAATGTCCCATTAGATAGTGGGACAAGACCTACATATTCATGAAATTATCACTACTAGTCTTAACATTGCATGCAATACTTTCTTGTTCAGTAACATATTAAAAAGATCATGGAAAGAAACTGGTCAGAATCTATTTTGTACTGGTCTATTTATCATGAATGCATTAGTTACTAGCGTTGCTATATGCAACAAGTCATGATTTGCTCATTGTTTATTGAATTGCATTTGATGCAAAGAAAGCTCTATTCCATGCTCCAATGGGACTGGACATATTGCTTGTGAGGAAAGGGAACTGCAAGACCTGCCCACAACTTTTAATGCTACTTTCTTTTCATACCTTCAGCCCTCTTTTTTTCCAAAAGAATCCTGGAAACCTATAGTACAAAAAAATGTTCAGCTTAGGTAAAAAAATCTGAGGCAATTTGTTATAAGGTGGTTTAACTTCACCTTTAAAAGCAGAATTTAAAAGCCACAACGAGAAACATATTTCCTAACTGGTGTTTTTATACACAGTGGCATTGAATTTGCTTCTATAGAACGAGGTCCACCTATTGCTTAATTGTTTCCACATTGCAACCACTCACTCCCCCTCTCCACGTGTTGTAAGGATAATAGATGGTCCAGAGGTTATGGCAGCTGGCTTTTATTGAAATCCATCAGTTTACACTAGCAGAGTAATGTACTCCGAGGTTAAAAAGGGTATCGTTGTTGAAGAAAATACTTCTATTTGATTGTTCTATAAGCTCATGGGTATTGATTTATTATTGGCAGGTCCAGAAAGCAACACATTAGATCAGAAAAAAAAGTTGTCTTGATTTACTTTGGCATAGACAGGACTTTTTTTCTAAAGTGTGTGGAGTAAAATAACTTGTGTAAGAGAAACAAATCCACGACTAGGATTTTAATAGAGCTGGGATCTACCTGTTCCATTTCAGCCCAGTATTTGTGTGGTTGAGACCATAGAAAAAGCAAAACTGAGATGGAAATTTAAAAAAAAAAAAAATGTGAAAAGAATGAGAAAAAAAAAATATAGGGAAAGTCAAAAAATATGAAAGTGCCACTACTTTTTACTTGCTGTAAAAAAAACTTTTTCAGATATACCCAAATATATACAGTATCTTTATTGTACTACCTAAATTATTTAATGACTATTTTTAAGCTAGTACGTTACTAAAGAGCAACTCCACTTTCATGAAATAAAAACAGCATATCCACTGGCCTACTGAGCACTTTTACCCCATTCCTGCTCAGGCCAATTTTCAGCTTTCAGCACTGTCACACTTTGAATGGCAATTGCACAGTCATGCAGTACTGTATCTATATTACATTTCTATCATTTTTTTCCACACAAATAGAGCTTTCTTTTGGTGGTATTTAATCACCAGTGGGTTTTTTTTTGCTTAACAAACAAAAAAAGACTGAACATTTTGAAAAAACAAAAAACAAAAAACATTTTCATATAGTTTGTTATAAAATTTTGCAAACAGATAACTTTTCTCCTTCACTGATGTGCACTGATGAAGCTGCACTGATAGGCACTGAAGAGGCAGCACTAATGGACAATGATAGCTGTAGGTGGCACTGATGATGAGGCATGATGGGCACCGATAGGTGGTACTGGTGGGCACCGATTAGCGGCACAGGTGGGCACTGATGTCCCTGTAACAGAAGCCAGTTATCAACTTTCTTCTTCCCCCCTCACTCTGTCAGCATGAGGAAAGTAAGAAGAGGGAGGAAAGAAAGAAGAGGAAAGAAAGAAAAGAAAAGCCAATAACCAGATTGTATTTACATCCTGTGTTCAGTTGTTATTAGTTGACAGCTGATTATGTGGTTAAAGGTGCTGTGATTGGCCCTTTACCCTGATCTGTAATCAGCCGATTCTGGTGGAATTGGCAATCACAGTGCACGTGGGTAGCCCGATCATGGGAAGATGTCCATGTATGCCCTTTCGGCAAAGTATTGTGTAAAACGCAATACAAAATGGCAACCTGGAGGCATTCTGTACACAAATAGCGTACAGCAGGCCCCCAGGAAATGTAATTTTCTGCTTGGGTGATTAGCTCCACGGATTTACTCAGAAGTCTGCACTAAGACACAAGTAAATTTTAGGCATCCTTAGCAATATGAATTGTATTTTTGGTGAGATACTCCCAAAGGATTATTTCAAAAGGGATGCAGACACTGCAACTTTCCTCAGTAGAACACTGTAGCTGATTATATTGAACGCAGCCACTCAGGAATCAGTATTCCAAGGACATACTGTATTGGAACTAATGCAGATAATGCATCAAGATAAAAAAAACTTTTACCTTTACAACCACTTTAAGAATCTTCATTGAATACATTGAGCGAATAGTTACTTACATTTTACATTTGGATAAAATGCAAATTCCTATTTATTTTATCTGTACATGCATGGGTATTAAAACATAGCTACAATTTATTGTGTGAAGATTCTCAACTCCTTTAGTAAATTAATCCCATTGTTTCAAAAAGACTAAATATCAGGCAGAAACCAAAGCTACCTGTTTTTGTTCCTAAAAAAATAAAATTCTTAAATTTACCAATTTCATTAACTTGAGGTTTTTCTTAGGTTAATATATATAGCATCTGTCTGTAGCATTTTGATCTAAACCACTTACAATGTTTAACTATTGTTTAGGAAATCAAGGTTATGCATTGCTATACTCTGACTCCTGGTGTGTGATGAAATATTAGAGGTTCACTAGAGACTGAACAAGGAGCAAGTTACAATGAGCTGTATTGGCTTGCCAAGTGACCTCACACCTATCCCTTCCTAGGATCTTTGTAGCCCCATGAGCCTGAAAGTGGCAGGTGGGGAAATCATGCCACTACTGGGTGCATAGTGTGCCATGGTAAATTGGAAGTCAAGCAGCCTATAAAAGTGGCAATATGAAGACAATATGCTGGAAGTTGTGGAATATGCTGTATGCGTAACCCTGGCAATGGTGGTGACCACAAATGGGAAATATACATTTGTCACAACTCCAGCCAGCAAAATGGTAGCCAGGCTGAAGTGAATGTATTCTTTCTGGAGGTTGAACACTGGTGTCAGACAAGGTGATTACCCTTTTCCAAGGAACTAAGAATTCTTGGTTGATTTGGTCAAACCCACATAAACGTTCTATACTGGGCAGTGAAAGATCAGTTAAAAGCAGCTTACTTATTTTTTTCCAGAAGTCAGTGGAGTGATTTCCTAGTAATAAAGTTGATCTATTTTTACCTTTACTTGTGGTAATCCAACCAAGACCTCAGTGTTGGAGAGCTATAGTGCTAGTTACTGAGCAACTGTGTTGTCCACATCTTCAATGTTATTCCACCACAGCACAGTGAAAATACACAAACTCAGCTAATTTAATAAGGGAGCAAAGTGTGAAATTCAAAGAGCAGGGACATAAAGGAACCAATCAGTGTTCATTTCATAACTGAGCTGGCAATGATTTTATTGGTTGCATTGAGCTACTGTATTTTACACATAGTACAGGCATACCCCACTTTTAAGTACACAATGGGGCTTATTTACTAAAGCTAGAAAGTGAAAAATCAGGCTTCTGCATAGAAACCAATGAGCTTCTAACCCCAGATTGTTCAATTAAGCTTTGGTTAATAAAACCTGGAAGCTCATTGGTTTCTATGCAGAAGTAGCCTGATTTTTCACTTTCCAGCTTTAGTAAATAAACCCCATTGTGTACTTAAAAGTGGGGTATGCCTGTAATTACACTTTGCACTACTTTAGAAAATAAGTCTAGATGGCTGCTCAAAACTGTCAAAATGGTTTCTTTTATAGCTTTTCCTGGCAGACTTAATGGGAGGGAATTTAAAATATAGCAACCTCCCTACACTCCACCAACAGACAATTAAAAATTACCCACACCCCGCTTAGGCCACTCCATCTGACCACTGCCTATGTGTACAATACAGAAACGTACATTGTGCAGATGTTTCTTTTTCTGTGTTTTCTAAGTGTAGTGTACAATTCCTGTATATTTTTTATATCATTCACCTGCTTTCCTATCTACCAGGAAAGCAGGATGATTAAAGAGAGCAGGGAAACTCACAAAAGAGAAATAGCACAAGAGACATGAAATAAAATGAATACAAGGTACAAAGAAGCAGTAATTACAAAGCTGTACAAAAGTCCCTTTATTTGACATTAACATCCTGAGGAATCTCACTGTATTGCTCTAAAATTAAAACACAAGCCATCTGTTCAGATTCATAATCAAAATGTCAACTGCACAACCCACATTTTTTTTATTTTGCAGAATCTTGGTAATATCTGTTCAATCACAGAAGTCGGGATTTATCCTTCATTCAGCTCATACCTGAACATTAAATTGTATTATTCCCCCCCCCCCCCCCCCCAATAAGAGCAGATGGCAGTCATCAACGTCAACCACAAAGAATAAAACACAGAACTGGAATGTTGTAATTCAACCAATCAGCAGGTTCTGAATTCTGTTTTATTTGCCAATTAATTATAGAAGCACATGCAACTTTTTTGTTTAAAACTCCCTTTGTGATTCCAATAAGCGGATGAATAGGTTCTATGGCCTGGATCATTACAAGGCAGCGCTCATTTGCGGCAAGCAGTAAAATTCATGGGGATAATAAAGTTCCACCGTCTTTGGACCTGTCTACTCCCTTTACGCAGTCATGAAATGTAAGACCTCTGCAGTTACTGGGATTTACGTTCCCCAGGTGATCTGCCAACTTTTCGGGCTGTTTTAACCCCTTCACAAAAACAATTTTGGAAAGAAAAGAGGTGAGCAGGTGTGAGATTCCAGGTCCAAAGCCCTGGCTTTCATTAGGTGAAGTTCAAGCCTCAGTAAAGATAACTCCATCCTAGATGCAGACTAGTCAAACTTTTCACCTTTGTTGTCATGCTGTTGAGAAAATAGACTGTGGGTTTATCAGCAAAAACAGGCTTCAATAGATTCAGAGCCCCAAGTAAGTGCTTATGTGGTCTGCAGCAATAGGCCAATTTGTACAAAAGTGGAGAGAAAAAAATGGGAATTTTTTGCCCAAAGGACATTTTCTTTTATACTACAGGAAAATGGAACAGAAAATAAGGCCACTTTGATTAATAATTTAAGTCACCTTACTGTGTTCAATGCAACACTTTTGTACAGTACAACATGTACTGTATTCCATTAAAGAGGTTGTAAACTTTCATGTTTTTTCAACTTAATGCATCCTATGCGATTTTTGCGATTTGTGATTTTTTTTACCAAAAATATGTAGAAGAAAAAGTATCGGTCTAAACTGAGGGAAAAAAATGTTTTTTTTTTATATTTTTGGGGGATATTTATTATAACAAAAAGTAAAAAAATAATGCATTTTTTTCAAAATTGTCGCTCTATTTTTGTTTATAGCGCAAAAAATAAAAACCGCAGGGGTGATCAAATACCACCAAAAGAAAGCTCTATTTGTAGGAAAAAAAGGACGTCAATTTTGTTTAGGAGCCACGTCGCATAACCGCGCAATTGTCAGTTAAAGCGACACAGTGCCGAAACGCAAAAAGTGGTCTGGTCTTAAGCCAGCAAAATGGTCCGGCCTGTAAGTGGTTAATTTAGGCCAATATGTATTCTGCTATATATTTTTGGTAAAAAAATCCCAACAAGCATATATTGATTGGTTTGCGCAAAACTATGGGATATTTTTATGGCGCTTTTCTTTCTTTCTTTTTCTTTTTTTTTACTAGTAATGGCGGTGATCAGCGATTTTTAGCGGGACTTCGACATTGTGGCAGACAAATCAGACACCTGACACTTTTTTGGAACCCAGTGACATTATTACAGTGATCAGTGGTAAAAAAACAGCATTTTTGGGCCCCGACTCCATCACTCATGGACTGCTGCCGGCGGCTCCCACTGCGACCACACACAGCATCCTGGCAGACAAGTGGCAGATCTGGCCCCTGGTGAGTAGCGGCCATCTTAATACTCCCCGGCTATCACCTGCTCCATACCCCTGAGGATAACACTGTGGCCAGTCCACAATACAGGGAGACCATTTCCCTCTACAATCAAGCCGCGGCCCTAACCTCTGGTTCCGGTGTCATGTGTGGAGGCCATCTTACTCCACCCAGCTGCGGTATACACTCTCAACTTGGGTGCACCTGTCCCCTCTCGATCTAGACATTGCTTCTCCTTTATATACCCTCTTGAGATCACCCACCTGCTACCGGTTGCCAGTATCATTCACTGGCACTCCCCCCACGGTAACTTGTAGGTAGAATAGCAGCCTGAAGGGGCGTGGTCCGGACATGGCCGTGTGAAGACATGTAGCGGAGGGGCCCCCGCTCTGTCCCAGCCTATCCTGCCCTATTACCAGTGATAAAATCAGTAAATAAAGGCATGTACTATGCTGGAAAGCGCAGAGGGAAACACAGCAAGCAGTAAAAGAAGCCTCCCACAACAACATAGACCGTTACGATTGACCAGTACTACCCTGGTTCCCGAGACCAGTCCCCTGCTCTCACGATGGCGGACACCACGAGACTCAGCGGACATGGGAGTACAGCACAGTGCGACTCACCGACAACCTCTGCGACCCCCTGCACCCTGGACGATGGGACTCCTGCAGTATTCCACCTCAAATCCCAAGATATGCCTGACTCACGTCCTACTTCTCTTACCCTGCATGCAGATGCTGAATTGAGGGCCCTACTGCAAGCCATACCAACCAGGGCTGACTTTGAATTACTAGCCAGCAGACTGGAGGCGTCTCACCACAGGGATATAACAGCAGTGTGTACAGACATCACAGCTCTGACGGACCGCATAGGAGCAGTAGAGGCCACTGTGACAGATCTGGAAAAGAGACTGAAAAGAGTAGAGGACACACAGGCTGCCCAGTTAATGTCAGTCCTTTCTCAGCAATTACACCTGGAAGAAATAGAAGACCGCAGCAGGAGGAATAACCTGAGGCTCCGGGGTCTGCCTGAGGCCACGGGCACAGAAGACCTGGCAGCCACTACACTGGCCATTGGCAATGACTTCCCAGCCACCATGTCATTCGACCGGATACATAGGGCTCTGGGACCACACTCAACTGACCCGAATTGCCCAAGAGATGTGATATGCCGGCTCCATCAATATGTGCATAAAGAGGTCTTCCTGCGGAAAGCATGGGAAGTAAGACATGTGAAATTTGATGGAGCCACTATCCAAATCATGCCAGATCTCTCACGGGCCACACTGCAGCGGAGAGCTCTTCTGAAACCAGTGCTGGAAATTGCCCAGCAGAAGGGCAACATTTATCGATGGGGATTCCCCATAGCAGTGACGTTTAAGAAACAAGCGCACTTCTTCACTCTACGATCCCCTTCGGAACTCCCTGCACTATTTGACTTTCTGGAAACAGCCCCAGTCGATGTTCCAGATTGGCTCCAATTGACTCCACGATCTGCCTCCCGGCCCGGAGGTCCAGACCAATGGAGACCCCGATCTCCAAGGCCACAAGGGAATCACCGCAGGTCCCACTTTACCTCCCCAGAAATCACCAGAGAAACCTAGCGGCAGCCGCTGCTAGGTGCACCCCCGGTTTTATACCAATCTGTAGCCTGCCTCTGGGTCCATTAGACGCCAGTAGGGATGAGCCGAACACCCCCCGGTTCGGTTCGCACCAGAACTTTCGAACGGACCCCGCGTTCGTAACGAACGTTAGAACCCCATTGAAGTCTATGGGACTCGAACGTTCGAAATGGAAAGTGCTAATTTTAACGGCTGATATGCAAGATACTGTCCTAAAAAGGGTTTGGGGACCTGCCTCCTGCCTCAGGGGACATGGGTCAATGCAAAAAAAAGTTTTAAAAGCGGCCGTTTTGGCGGGAGCACTGATTTTAATGACGATTAAAGTGAAAAAAAAAAAGAAATATTCCTTTAAATATGGTGCCTGGGGGGTGTCTGTAGTATGCCTGTGAAGTGCCACGTGTTTCCCGTGTTTAGAACAGTCCCTGCACAAAATGACATTAAACGGAAATAACACCATTTAAAACTGCTTGCGGTTTTAATGTTATATCTGGTTCCTGCAATATGGTTGAAAATCATTCAGAAAAATGGCATGGGTAGCCCTCCCTGCCCATTACCAGCCTATTTGGGTCTTGTACGCATATTAAGGGGAACCCCGTACCCATATTAAAAAAAGGAAATGTGTGTGGCCCCCAGGCCCTATATACTCAGAACAGCAGTATACAGGCGGTGCAAACAAGACAGGGACTGTGTAGGTTTGTTGTGTTAAGTTGAATCTGTTTGTAATTTTCAACTGGTACATTTTTAAAGTGTAGCTCCAGTCAAAAAAACTATTTTTAAGCTTTTTGGAAAACATAGGGAAGGGTTATCACCCCTGTATAATTTGTTTTGTCGTCCATCTTTTTTCATCTCACTTGCTGTTGTCTCCTTCCGTTTGCAAGTAGGAGATGTTTGTAAATTGGATGTTTGAAAGTAAGGGCCTGCCCTATATGCTCTGCAGAAATGGCGGAACAAGGTGTTGGTTTTGCCACAACATTGTAAGCCCTCAAAGTGACTCTTGGTGGGCGCTGGAGCGCCCTGCTGTGAACGATTATATCAAGAATTGTAATTACATGCCATTGTTGAACAGTGGTAGAAAAATTGACCTTTGGTGGTTGTGGTGCTGGTGCCACAACACTATAAGTCCTCACCGTTACTCTGGGTGGGCACAGGAAGGGGCCCTCCTGTGAAATATTATATCAAGAATTGTAATTACATGTCCCTGTTAAACAGGGGCAGAAAAATTGGGCCTTAGGCACTGGTGCCATCACACTGCAACCTCTGCCATATACTCTAGTTTTATTGCAGGAATTAGCCCTGCTGCAAAGCATTGCATCAAAAATTGTACTTAAACGCCCCTGTTAAACAGGGGCAGAAAAATTGGGCCTTAGGCACTGGTACCATCACACTGCAACCTCTGCCATATACTCTAGTTTTATTGCAGGAATTAGCCCTGCTGCAAAGCATTGCATCAAAAATTGTACTTAAACGCCCCTGTTAAACAGGGGCAGAAAAATTGGGCCTTAGGCACTGGTGCCATCACACTGCAACCTCTGCCATATACTCTAGTTTTATTGCAGGAATTAGCCCTGCTGCAAAGCATTGCATCAAAAATTGTACTTAAACGCCCCTGTTAAACAGGGGCAGAAAAATTGGGCCTTAGGCACTGGTGCCATCACACTGCAACCTCTGCCATATACTCTAGTTTTATTGCAGGAATTAGCCCTGCTGCAAAGCATTACATCAAAAATTGTACTTAAACGCCCCTGTTAAACAGGGGCAGAAAAATTGGGCCTTAGGCACTGGTGCCATCACACTGCAACCTCTGCCATATACTCTAGTTTTATTGCAGGAATTAGCCCTGCTGCAAAGCATTGCATCAAAAATTGTACTTAAACGCCCCTGTTAAACAGGGGCAGAAAAATTGGGCCTTAGGCACTGGTGCCATCACACTGCAACCTCTGCCATATACTCTAGTTTTATTGCAGGAATTAGCCCTGCTGCAAAGCATTGCATCAAAAATTGTAATTAAACGCCCCTGTTAAACAGGGGCAGAAAAATTGGGCTGCTGGCATCACCCAGAACCAAAAATGTTCTTCCAACATATCAGCGGAGGAGGAAGAGGATAGACAATCAACATAACAGGACAGTCACTCAGCATCAGCATAGGCAGTCTTGAAGGGATGTGGTATTTCAAAAAAAATTATTCGGTTACATCAGCTTCAGGTGCTTGGTAGCTGTGGGTGATCCAAGACTGATTCATCTTGATGAAGGTCAGTCGATCAACTGATTCGGTGGACAGGCGCACCCTGTGATCGGTAACAAAGCCACCAGCAGCACTGAAGGTGCGTTCCGAAAGAACGCTGGATGCAGGACAGGCCAGTAGCTCAATTGCATACTGTGCAAGCTCTGGCCAGTGATCCATCTTCAAGACCCAGTAAGCCAGAGGATTTTCAGTGGGAAAGGTGTCCAAGTCTGACCTTGCCCCTAGGTATTCCTGCACCATGTAAATTAGACGTTGGCGATGGGTGCTGGAACCAATCATACCTTGGGGCTGCGGACTAAAAAATTGTCTGAAAGCATCAGTCAGACGGCCACCTTCTCCACCGCTCCTTCTGACTGATGCCTCAGCAACACGTTGTCCAGGACCAGGAGTTTGTGACCTCCCAGTCTCTGGGAACGTGTTGCACAGAGCTTTCTGCAAGGCCTCCCGGAGATGTCTCATCCTCTGCTCCCTCTGCGATGGCAAGATAAGGTCGGCAACCTTACCCTTGTACCGTGGATCAAGGAGAGTGGCCAGCCAGTAATGGTCCCTCTCCTTGATCCGAAGAATACGAGGATCCTTCCGCAGGCTTTGCAGGATCAGGGAGGCCATGCAGCGTAGGTTAGCTGAGGCATTCGGTCCGGAGTCCTCTGGGTCACTAAGGACAACATGATCCGCAGCTACCTCCTCCCAGCCACGTACAAGTCCACGTGTTTCTTGGGACTGTAAATCATCCCTATAAGACTGCTGCTGCTGATGCTGATGCTGAGTGCCAGCCTCCACCTCCATGCTGACACAATCATCCTCCTCCTCCTCTTCCTCCTCCTCACCCTCTTCCTGTGTGATGGGTGGCACAGCAGGAACACTGTCTGGATAAAGGGGGCCTTGAGAGGCAAGGAAGTCCTCCTCTTCCTGCCTCTGTTCTGCCTCAAGTGCCCTGTCCATTATTCCACGCAGCGTATGCTCCAAGAGGTGGACAAGAGGTACAGTGTCACTGATGCATGCACTGTCACTGCTCACCATCCTTGTGGCCTCCTCAAACGGTGACAGGACAGTGCATGCATCCCTGATCATGCCCCACTGGCGTGGTGAGAAAAAACCAAGCTCCCCTGACCCTGTCCTGGTGCCGTAGTCGCACAGGTACTCATTGATGGCCCTCTGCTGCGTGTGCAGCCGCTGCAGCATGGCCAATGTTGAGTTCCATCTGGTGGGCATGTCACATATAAGGCGGTTCTTGGGCAGGTTCAACTCCTTTTGGAGCTCAGCCAGCCGAGCACAGGCATTAAATGATCGGCGGAAATGCACACAGACTCTCCTGGCCTGTTTCAGGACATCCTGTAAGCCGGGGTACCTGCCCAAGAACCGCTGCACCACCAGGTTAAGGACGTGAGCTACACAGGGCACATGGGTCAGTTGTCCCTGTCGGAGGGCGGAGAGGAGGTTGGTGCCATTGTCGCAAACCACCATTCCTGGCTTAAGCTGGCGTGGCGTCAACCACCTCTCGGCCTGCCCCTGCAGAGCTGACAAAACATCCGCCCCAGTGTGGCTCCTGTCCCCCAAACAAACCAGCGCAAGCACGGCATGGCATCGTTTTGCCTGCGTACTTGCGTAGCCCCTGCAACGCCTACGGAGCACCGCTGGTTCTGAGGACAGAGCACTGGAAGAGGCCATGGAGGAAGAAGAAGAGGAGGGGGTGGAGGAGAGAGGTGTGTCACAACCAATAGTAGCATTTTGGAGGCGTGGTGGCGGAACAACCTCCAACACTACTGCACCTTGTCCTGCATCCTTCCCAGCAGCCAGAAGAGTGACCCAATGGGCCGTGAAAGACAGGTAACGTCCCTGTCCATGCCTGCTGGACCATGAGTCAGCGGTAATATGCACCTTACCGCTGACCGCCCTGTCCAGCGAGGCAAGGACATTGCCTTCCACATGCCGGTAGAGAGCCGGAATCGCCTTCCGTGAGAAAAAGTGGCGTTTGGGGACCTGCCACTGAGGAACCGCACATTGTACAAACTCACGGAAGGGGGCCGAGTCTACCAACTGAAAAGGCAGCAGTTGAAGTGCTAGCAATTTAGCCAAGCTAGCATTCAACCACTGGGCATGTGGATGGCTGGGAGTAAATTTCTTCCGCCGGTCCAGCAGCTGGGGCAGGGACATTTGCCTGCTATAATCGGACGTGGATGTACCACTAGCAGATTTCCCGGAAGCACTTGGCTGTGACACACCTAATTCTACACCTTCATTCCTCTCAGAGCAGGTTTCAGAGAGGACTGAAGGTCTAGTGAGGTTGGAGATGCCAGCTGATGAGGAGCAAGGAGAGGTCCGCTTTGTTCTTTGGTGTGGGTCTTTGAGGTATGCTTGCCAACGAGCTGCATGGCAGGTCAACATATGTCTGGTCAAGCATGTGGTGCCCAAGCGGCTGATGTTTTGGCCACGTGAGATACGCTTGAGACATATGTTGCAAATAGCAGCGGTGCGATCTGATGCACTCGTCTCAAAAAAGGCCCACACCAACGAACTTTTAGAATAACGCGCAGAGGAAGCGTTCTGCGCAGGCGGAGCTCTGCGGTGTGATTCAGTCGGTGTGCTGCCCCTAAGCTGGCCCCCGGAGAGCATCCTGCCTCGTTGGACATGTGCCTCCTCCTCCTCCTCCTCCTCCTCCCTCCTTCCAGGCACCCACGTGGAGTCAGTGCCCTCATCATCCCCTCCCTCTTCATCGCTGTAGCAAACCTGGCAGTATGCTGCAGCTTGTGGAACATGACTGCCAGATTGCTGTGCTTCTTGAGCATCCTCTCTCTCTGCGCTCACGCTACTGCCTTCCTCTAGCTGAGTGTCATCATCAGAGCCCACCAAACACTGGGCATCCTCCTGGAGCATGTGCCCAACACTGTGCTCAAAGAGTTCAGGAGACTCCTCAGGAGGACGTGGTGGGTCTAGGGAAGGAGTCACTGATGATGACATTGAGAGGAGGGACGACGATGTGTTGGCAGCTGCTTTTCTACTACCCTGAGACTGGGTGAGAGAGGATGAGGAGGATGAAGAGGGCTTGGTCATCCACTCTACCAAGTCTTTGGCATGTTGCGGTTCAACATGTCCAGCTGCAGAAAAGAAGGACAAGCATGTCCCATGGCCACGTGCTGATGACAATGCACCGTGTCCATGACCAGCACTGTTGTCTCTAGACACAGAGCCTGCTTGCCCTCTTTTATCGGCTCGCGCCTGTCTGCCTCTCCTTGCTGGCCTTCCAGACATGGTAATGGCCTGAAGGGAGTTGGGTAAAACAGTAGTTGGGTAGTTTATATTGTGCTGGAGGCACACAACACCCACTAACTCCTGCAGATGCCTTTTTTATAGAACAGCAGAGTTAAAGGGGTATATACAGATGTATACTGTGCTGTGCTGGAAGCACACACAACTTCCAATAACTCCTGCAGATTACAATCGGGCCCAAATAGAGAACAGCTATGTAGGTGGATTATAGCGGTATGTACTGGGTACAGAGCACGCACACAGCACGCACTATCTCCTGAGTGACACTACTGACTGCAAGCTCTATTGTTAAAGATGGACCACTAGCTATATAGGTGAGGTGAATATCACGGTGTATACTGCGGTCAGGGCACGCAGACAATAACCAGAAAACAGCAGAGTTAAAGGGGTATATACAGATGTATACTGTGCTGTGCTGGAAGCACACACAACTTCCAATAACTCCTGCAGATGACAATCGGGCCCAAATAGAGAACAGCTATGTAGGTGGATTATAGCGGTATGTACTGGGTACAGAGCACGCACACAGCACGCACTATCTCCTGAGTGACACTACTGACTGCAAGCTCTATTGTTAAAGATGGACCACTAGCTATATAGGTGAGGTGAATATCACGGTGTATACTGCGGTCAGGGCACGCAGACAATAACCAGAAAACAGCAGAGTTAAAGGGGTATATACAGATGTATACTGTGCTGTGCTGGAAGCACACACAACTTCCAATAACTCCTGCAGATGACAATTGGGCTCAAATAGAGAACAGCTATGTAGGTGTATATAGTGGTATGTACTGGGTACAGAGCACGCACTAACACTATTGACTGCAAGCTCTATTATTAAAGCTAGATCACTAGCTATATAGGTGAGGTGAATATAGTGGTGTATACTGCGGTCAGGGCACAGACAGTAACCACTACACAAGAGCAAGATAGTAAATCAGCCAAAAACGATTGGTGTGTAACTGTGTTGAAGGTACACAGAACACCCACTGCTTCAGACGCCAACACACTACACAAGGCCGCCGCTATGGCGGCCTTATATAGTGTGGGGCGTGCACTACACAGCCTGAGCTATGATTGGCCACAGGCAGGATGCCTGTGGCCAACCATGGCTCTCCTCGCTGCTGGCGCTGCGATTGGCCAAGCATGCGGGGTCACAGTGCATGCTTGGCCAATCGTGAGACAGCAATGCATTGCGCCATCGCAGTGCATTGTGGGCCACACAAATTTTGCCGCGAACGGCCCAAACGTTCGGAATTCGGCGAACGCACGAACGACCGATGTTCGAGTCGAACTTGCATTCGACTCGAACACAAAGCTCATCCCTAGACGCCAGGATCCGAACGACACCTTCCCCCTCCGAGCGAAAATCAAGTATGATATTCTTTACTTTTATACCCCTTAATACTCTACAGTGACTGTTACACCATAGGTGTGCTACCCAGAGTGGGTGGGAAAGTGTGGGCGGGGGTGGATTATTGGAACACAGGAATGGGGGAGGGCTGGAGGCCTATCCCTATTTGCATCTTTTGACACCAGTGCCCGGAGCAATAGACACCTGCAGCGGCCCGCTGCTGTGGCCCTTTGGGGGTCACCCCCAGCCTTATTACCAGCCAGCCATGAGTTGGAGGGAAACAATACAAACCCTTTGGAGCCCCCATGGCAGACTGTTTGAATGTCTTCAGAATAAGGTGGGTTTAAGAATAACACAACCGCTGGATAAATAAGGGGGACTAATATTCATACTGAAAGAAGGAAAGCCCGTGGATGGCGACAGTAAATCCTAGACCACCGACTATGCACAGGAACAAAAACATGTGGGTAACATGCATCTCAAATGAACTGAGACTTCAGTTAATGTGTACCACATCCCTGCAGTATGTTAATATAACAAGGAGAGTCTTTGTTGGTGGCGGGGTGTGGGCGCCGGGGGTAATCTGGGTTACAGTATGTAAGAGGGCACTGGGCCTTCCCGCATGATGTGATCAAAAGGGATCGGTGTGATATATTATTATTATTATTGATTTATATAGCGCCAACAGTTTACGCAGCACTTTACAATGTATAGGGGAGACAACACAATTACAGTACAATACAAAAGGTACAGGAGGGCCCTGCTCATAGAGCTTACATTCTAAAGGGAGGGGGTGGTGATACAAAAGGTAATAGATGCAGAGAATGATTTGATGGAGGTGGCTCTGGGACAGTTAGTTGGGTGTGGGATAGGCTTCCCTGAATAAATGAGTTTTCAGGGAACTCTTAAAGTTGGACAGAGTAGGGGCTGAGCGGACAGACTGGGGCAGGGAGTTCCAGAGGATGGGAGGATCAGGAGAAGTCTTGAAGGCGAGCATGAGCGAAGGTAACAAGGAAGCTAGAAAGCAGGAGGTTGTCGGAGGAGTGGAGGGGACGATTTGGGTGATATCTGCAGATGAGGTTGGTGATGTAGATGGGGGTGAGGTTGTGGATTGCTTTGTATGTTATGATTAGCATTTTGAATTTTATAGGGTGGGGTAGGGGAAGCCAGTGAAGGGATTGGCAGAGAGGGGCAGCAGTTACGGAACGATTAGTGAGGTGTATTAGTCTAACAGCAGCATTCATAATAGACTGAAGGGGGGATAGCCTGCTTAAGGGTAGGCCATTAAGGAGAGAGTTGCAGTAGTCAAGGTGGAAAATAATCAAGGAGTGAACGAGTTGCTTTGTGGTGTTATTAGTCAGGAAGGGTTGAATTCTGGAGATGTTGCGGAGGTGAAGGCGGCAGGATTTAACCAGTGATTGGATATGAGGGCTGAAGGAGAGGTCAGAGTCAATGATTACACCCAGGACTCTGGCATGAGTGGAGGCACAAATGGTTGTGTTGTTGATATTAATGGTGAAGTCACAGGGGGGGGGGGATCGTGAAGGAGGAAATATAACAAGCTCAGTTTTAGAAAGATTGAGTTTAAGGAAGTGGTGTGACATCCATACTGATATGTCATTCATATATATGATTCCACCCACTTTTCAATACACCCCCAGTAGTCGTGGTTGGAAACACAGCTTTAACGTAATTTTGACCGAAGGGGTTTAGGAAATGGTGAGAACACTGTTAGTTCTGGGTTCCAGTTACATTATTGGTGGCCTGCAGATAATGTTTATGTGGTTTATGTTTACAGTAATGGGGTCAGACCTGCATGCATATGTGAAATATATACAAAAGTATTGCTTGCTTGACCACTTATTGGATTTGGTTCCTAGGTTACTAAAGTTGCATGCCTACGTTACACTTTAGGGCGGATGGGCTGGACGGACCTGCGTTAGCTCCCAAGGCCTTAGTCTAACCACATCCCCAATAGGTTGAAGCATTTTCCCGGTGATAACCGGAGTGTGCTTCGTTGCACAAACTTGCACGCAGTTGTTTATTAACAACTGTATTTAGACTGGACGGTCGATAAAATCGGCTGTCCGTCCCACTCTTCTCCGTACTCTCCCTGTTTCTCTCCTCCTCCTCACTAAACTCTCCTACCTCTTCTACCTACACGAAGTATTCCTACCCCCTTCTTTCTGGTACTTACCATTTAGCCTTTTGGACGTGAGCACGATGGACCGTGTTAATGTTTTGTCACTAAAGGATTAAATATACCTGAGAAATGCCGTATGCTCCTAAATGGTCTCAAAAGAGTGAGAGCAGACATAGCATTCATTCACGAAACCCACTTCAGGACGGGGGCCCCACCGTGTTTGAAAAAATGATATTTTCCAATTACATACCATGCCACTAATATAGCGGCCAAATCTAAGGGAGTATCCATACTCCTGGCAGGGAAAGTACCTTGGACATGTAAAGACACGAAAATCAACACAGGAGGACGATATGTGTTTGTTAAGGGGCTTATAAGTGAAGTGTTGGTGACACTAGCTACAATCTACGCACCAAATGACAGACAGGACGCTTTAATACAAAATACTCTGACCAATCTGATGGACTTTACTGAAGGACAATTGATTTTGGGCGGTGATTTCAATGTCCCCCTGAACCCAATGGTGGACACATCTACCGGTACCTCCTAACTAGAAAATGGTGGCGACGAGACCGCCATACCTTTCTTCGGACCAGCTGCCATAATGAACCGAGAGTCTGACTTCTGAAAGGGAGCCGTGGCAGACAAATACACCCGTAGCCCTTGTACACATCGTCGGACATTCTGACGCAAAATGGCAGATCGGACCGTGTTGTCGGATAATCCGACCATCTGTGGGCTTCATCTGACTTTTTCCGTCGGAATGTCTGACCAACAAAGTTTGAGAGCTGGATATAAAACATTTTTCGACAGCATGATCCGATCGGACTTTGTCTGATCGTTTGTAGAGAATTGCGATCGGACAAAGTGCCACGCATGCTCAGATCAAATTCCTAGACCAAAGCTACTAGTCTGAACATAGTCTCGTCATTACTAAATAACGTAATCACGGTCCAAACAATGGGATTTTCTGACAACTTTGTCCAACCAAGTGTATGCAACACCAGTTTCGGACAAAATCCGTCGGAAAAAATCCGACGGATTTTGTTGTCGGAATATCCAACCGTGTGTACAAGGGCTTAGAGCCCTGACCACGTCCAAGGAATAAAGGGCCACCTCTTTAGGATGTGTTGGTTTAGGACACAGAGATGGTAACACAATGTCTTCATTGATGTGAACACCAAAACCACCTTTGGCAGAAAAGAAGGTTGCGGACGCAACCCCACCTTATCCTTATGGATAACCAGTGGGTGACCTGTAAGACAAGGCCGCCAGTTCCCAAACCCTCCTGGCTGAAGTAATGGCCACTAGAACGACCACTTTCTGAGAAAGCCAACAAGGGAATTTTCCTGATGTTCTCAAACAGCGGTTTCTGAAGCGCTGATAGCACCAGGTTCAGATCCCACGGGGGTAAAGGTGGATGCACCAGGGGAACTACATGCCGGACCCCTTGAATAAGAGTGCTCACTAAAGAATGAGACATTGGAAAAAAACAGCCAAGGCTGATATTTGTCCCTTAATGGTGCTTGAAGACAATTTTTGGTCTACAGTAGGATCCTGGAAACAGAATAGGTGCACGGACACCACCCTTTCTCCTCACACATGGAGATGTAGGCCTTCCAGGTATGATGGTATATCTTCAGAGAAAATTATTTTCATGCTCTCAACATAGTTGAAATCACAGAGTCTGACAGGCCCCGGTCCCTTAGCACCTGGCTCTGAACAGCCATGCCGTTAAAAACCAGCGATGGCAAGGCCGGATGGAGAATCAGACCTTGACACAGAAAGTCCTCTCGTAACGGTAGTCGCCAGGGGGCATCCAGAACCAGGCGCACCAAGTTGGCGTACCAGGGGTGCCGAGGCCAATCTGGGGCAATCAGTATTACTGGAATCCCCTCTGTCTCCACGGAACAGACGTGGTAGTAGCTTTAGCGGAGGAAAGGCGTAGATCAGTTGATACTGATTCCACAGAGCCACCAGCGTGTCTGACACATCTACCCAAGGATCTCTTGTCCTGGATATGAATCTCGTGAAAAAAATATGGGAAATACTGCGCTGTGATTAAAAATGAATATGTAAAGAAAGCTGCAAACATTACCGAAAGATTATCGGTTGAAAAAATTGGAAAGAAAAATAATGTTGCGCTAACGTGCTATTGTGTATATAACATAGATATCTTACAAGCCCACAGTAGAAAAAAAGGATAAATAGATATTCATACAAATATAAAATTATATCTGTGCAGTAAATAATAAATAAAAAATAATAATAATCATAAATAATGATAGAGCAAAAATCAACCAAGTGCTCGTGATTATCAGCCAAAACACCACATAATTGTGCAAAAGGAAAAGTCCTCATATGGTAAAGTCCTTAAGATGGTGACTGATATCTTGTATTCAACCAGTGATACTGAAATTTGCTCTAAGTGAAATGGTATTCTTTTTTTTTTTCCATAAACATTTTATTAAATTCCGGGAAGGATACATAAAAGAACATACATAGACAAGGTAGTTTTCATAGAAACAGATCGATAACAGTCTGGGTCAGGCCCACATTTCGTAAACAAATTAACAATAAAAAAGAGATAAGTAAGAAACCGTTAGGATTGGGCACAAGGAAGAGATATGGTGAACCTAGCATCGTGCACTTGGACCTCAGGTTCAGGTACCTCTGAGGCCCCAGCCAGGAGCAGGAACTGAGGTGGACTACACACATATCAGTAATAGCTAGGCAATAGACTGCTAAGATGAGTAAAGTAGAGGAGACAACGAGAAGAAAAAAAAAAAAGGGGGGGGGGGGGAGTGAAGAGAGAAAAAAGGGGGGGGAGGGGAAATCTCAAGATTAGTAAAGGGGACACAAGCAAACATAGAGGGCAGAGGGAATCGAGGGGGGGGCAAGAAGGTTAAGCTGCCTAAGAGAACGTGGGTGAAGGGACATGTGGAATGAATTCTCCTAAGGTGGATTGTTGGGGAGCGAGGGGTGGGAGAGGGGGTTAGAACTTCACCAGCTGCCCTCTCCTAGGCACACACATATATTCCACCCCAAAGGGTGGCGATAAAGTAAAGTTTGCTTACAGCTAACAAAGCTCATCATGCAGTCGGCCTATTACTGGAAGGGGTCTAACCCATAATATCGAGGTACATCTGAGAGGCCTTAAAGGACGACCAATCGCCCCAGATTGCAGCAAATAATGCGGTCTTGTCCAGAGAGGCATGTATCAGCTCCTCCATTTCCTCTATCTTATTGATACGATGAAACCATTCAGTTAAGGTCGGCACAGAGGTTGCTCGCCAATGGATCGGTACACACATTTTAGCCGCGTTGATCATATGTAGCGCAAGTGACTTGTGATACCGTTTCTTGGGAATTTCAGAAAGGTGCAGAAGATATTGCGACGGAGAGAATTCTAATGGGAGAGAGGATACCCTCGTCAGTACTTCATGTACTTTTCGCCAAAAAGGTTGAAGAGAAGGGCAGCCCCACCAGATATGGATGAACGTGCCCAACTCTGCCCCACATCGCCAACACTCTTTGGGTACCTCTGGCGCAAATCTGTGAACCACCTCTGGCGTTCTATACCAGCGTGTCCTTACTTTATACCCATTTTCTTGTACTGATACGTTTAGTGACCCTTTGTGTAGGTAGAGATTGATCTTATCCCAGTCACCCTCCCCTATTTTGACTCCAAGCGTATCCTCCCAGTAAGCCTGCTCCTTAGCCAAACTAACCGGAGTATTTCCTTGTAGGGTCCCATAAAGGATAGAAATAAGATGTTTCTGGGGGGAGGCGCTTGAGCAAAGGGATTCCAGGACTGTGGGGCTTCTACTAAACCCACCTCTGCGTAACGGATGATCTAGAAGGTGCCTAAGTTGGACATAGGGCCAGAACGGGAACGAGCCCGTGCGGGAGAGATTCGCCAGGTCGGATTGCGTTAGGAATCGACCCCTGCGAAAAAAGTGTTTGGCTAACATTTGATCATGTGGCCATTCTGCCGCTAGGAAGGTGTCCGATAAACCCGGCGGGAAGTCCGGATTGTGGTGGACCGGGGTAATTGGGCATACCTTTGCCGAAATTTCTAATTTATCGCAGGACCTTTCAAAAGTGGTCAAGGTAGGCCCAATCAGTGGATGTGCCAGCACCTCGGCTGCAGTATGCTCCTTGTCAAGCCAAGGTAAATAATGCAGAGCGGAGTGCGCCACCCGACCTTCCAAATCCACCCAGTCCTTACAGCGTTTGTGTATATTCCAGTCGACGATTCGCGCAAGGTGCGCAGTCCAATAGTATCGTTGTATGTCTGGTAAACCTATGCCTCCTTTATCTTTTGTGAGGACCAGTTTATCCCAGCTAATACGCGCGGGCCTGCCATGCCACAAGAAGGCCCTACACATTGATTTGTACATGCCAAAAAAATGCGGTTGGCAAGTGAATGGGCAGGGTCTGAATTTTATACAAGAGGCGTGGGAGGACAGACATTTTAAGGATAGACGCTCTTCCGAACCAAGAAATAGTGGACTTGTCCCATTGTTTTAGGTCTTGCTTGATTTGGTGGATTTCTGTCAGGAAATTCCTACAGTACAATTGCGACAGATCTGCCGGTAACTGGATACCTAAATACTGAATCGCATCCTTCTTCCACTGAAAAGGAAAGGTCTGTTGGCATTGGGTCAATAGCTCCCCAGGAAGGGAAATGTTTAATGCAAAGGACTTAGTGTAGTTGATCTTTAAATTTGATACGGCTCGAAAACGGTCAAGTACCCCTAACAGGTTGGGCAAGGAAGTTAAAGGGGAAGATAAGAAGAACAGGATGTCATCTGCAAATGCGGCTAGTTTAAATTTGCGTCCTCGTACCCGAATACCCCTGATATCTGGGTTTCCTCGTATACAGCGCAGGAGGGGTTCTAGCGATAGAATATAAAGGAGGGGGGACAATGGGCACCCCTGTCTGGTGCCATTGTGGATGGAGAAGGCGTCTGACAGGCATCCGTTTACCTTAACCTGCGCTCTGGGATTGGCGTACAGGGACATGATACGGGACCGCATACCGGGCCCTAGGCCAATTGAGCCCAGAACCGCGGCCATGTAGTCCCATGCCAGCCTGTCGAACGCCTTCTCCGCATCCAATGATAAGAAAAAGCCCTCCTGCGAAGAAGAGGTGAGCCAGTGGTGCAAATTAAGCGCTTTAATGGTGTTGTCCCTGGCCTCACGGCCAGGGACAAACCCCACTTGATCTAAGCCGATCCATGAAGGCACATGTCGGGATAGGCGAGACGCCAAGACTTTGGCATAAATCTTCACGTCCGCATTTAAGAGTGAGATTGGGCGATAACTTGCTACATTAGTGAGGTCCTTCCCTTCTTTGGGAATGACCGCCACGTAGGCCTCTAGTAGCCTCTCCGACGTACAGGAGCTGGTGGAAAGCGAGTTGAACGCTCTGAGGAATCTGGGGGACAAGATTTCCGCAAACCTTTTGTAATATAGTGCTGTAAATCCATCCGGGCCCGGACTCCTACCCGGCTTCGTCTCTTTCAATGCGTTTATAAATTCCTCGTGGGATATCGGGGCCTCTAATGCTTGGGCGTCCGCTTCCGATAGGGCTTTGGGGCTATAATCTTTGAGGAACTCCTTAATCAGGGTCGCACGCTTAGTTGCCACCCCCTGATCCAGGTGCTCCGGGTGAAGGTTATATAGCTTGCCATAGAACAATTGAAATTGCTTCGCAATATCCCCACTTTTAGAATGTACTGTACCGTTAGACTCCACTATGTGGTGGATCGTATGGGCGGTCTTACGCTGTTGGGTAGCTCTTGCTAGTAAACGACCCGGTTTATTACCGTGTTCGTAGAACAATTTATGGGAAAGAATATTGCGACGCCTCGCCCGTTTATGCAATTCCTCCAATAACTGTGACCGCGTTTCCACCAGCTCCTGCGCGTTCTTCACTGCCAGGGTGCGCTTGTGAAGAAATTCCAGCTTGCTCAATCTGGCAGTGAGGGCCTTAATCAGAGCTTGATTCTCCCTTTTTTTTCTCGCAGAGATGGCTAATAACTGGCCACGTACAACACATTTATGTGTTTCCCATAGAGTCAATGCCGAGACATCAGGGGTATCATTCTGCACGAAAAAATCACGTAGGCCTAATTTTAGATCTGCTAAGTCACCGGGGTCCGTCAGCGTAGATGCATCCAATCTCCATAGCCTGGAAGATGTCACAATTTCAGGGAAAACTAAGGACATTGTAATAGGGTGATGATCAGAGAGCACCATGTTTTCAATAGTGGCATGGCAGGTCCGCTTGGGTCAGAAACAGATAGTCCAGCCTGGAATAGCGATTGTGGGGTGGTGAGAAAAAAGTGTAGTCGTGGTCTTTAGGGTGCAGAGTTCTCCACCCATCGTGCAGGGATAGTGAGGCTAGTTGGGCCTTAATTTGACGCAGGGCAGAATAAGGAAGGGTGGAGGTGCCAGTGGAGGTATCCACTAAAGGGTCTAGAGGGACATTAAAGTCGCCCCCCAATATGAGGATGCCGGCTTGAAATAAGGTAAGTTTCGCTGCGATTTCCCTAATGAAAGCTACCTGTTTAGTGTTAGGACAATATATGTTCGCTAGTGTCAGAGGTCTGTCATTCCAAGTGCCTTTCAAGAAGACGAATCTCCCCTCATCATCTATCATTTGATCCTCTACCATCAAGGGAAGGGTTTTAGAGAGTAAAATGGACACCCCTTTTGATTTTGAATTGTGTGTAGATGCATGAAACGCCACCGGGAATTGTTTGTTGGCAAAATGTGGAACCGATCCAGACTTAAAATGTGTTTCCTGAATGAACAGGACTTGTGCTTTGAGACGACGGGCTTCAGACAGTATGCTGCTGCGCTTTTCCGGCACATTAAGTCCCTTAGCATTTAGGGAAAAGATTTTCAGAGATAGAGGAGCTGCAATCGTGTGTACATTAGTCATGGTTGACCCTGCCTAAATAGCCCTCCGGGCGATGCACCTGACAATGGAGACAACAGAGATAGAATCGCTCAAAAAATAATAATAATAAAAGAAGAGGCTGCAGTCGGAGAGGGCAGCTGGTGAGAGGGGAGGGAAGGGAGTAGGACAACGGGCGTGGGGAGCGGGGAATAGAAAGAGCGAGAAGAAAAAAAAGGGAAAAAGAGGGAAAAAAAAAGGAAAAAGAGGAAAAAAAAAAGGGGGGGCACCTAGGGGGTGGAAGGTAGGTAACAAACAGAAGTGAAGGACAAAGGGTGAAATAGGGGGCGAGTAATAGGACCCACTACTGGATAAGACCGGAGCTAGCACTCCTGGGTTATCGGGTCTAAGTCCAATGGAACGGAGTACCCCCTAAAACACCGCGTATCCCACAAACAAATGCCGGAGACTGGAATAGTCCTGCTAACCTGTCTAAAATCAGAGAATTCCGGCTGTATTCAGAGAGGAGCCTGCCTCTCTGGGTTAGGGAATAGGCTTAACGCTAGACTAAATAACTGCCACAGCGAGCCAGGGCTAACAGCAACTGTGACTATTTGGGACAGAAACCCTTGCGAGAGGCTAAGCAATCCGCTATGCCCTTCATCCAGAAGAGCGGGTCATAAAACATATAAAACATAACTTCTGACTCCGGACTCCTCTAGGAGGGAGCCCAGAGTGAGTCCCTAGAGGACATCCCTCTGGGTATCCCCAACCCCCGGGAGCTCCGCACACGGCCTCCTGACTCAGGGTAGCAAGTCCCCGAGTCCAGAGCCCCAGGGACCACACTCATCTGCCCGGTGGCAGCCCCCACAGCTAAAGACCAACTCTAAGGTCAGGATTATCCGACGGAGGCCACCCGGCCCGGCCTCGACCCCCACAGTTTCTAAGGGCCGAGTACCGGACCGTGAGACCTCCCACGGAGAGCCCCGATGTACATGGAGTCGAACATACCCCCCATAAACTCCTGTGACAAACCAACACAGTAAAGTATGCTCTATTAGACAATACACATGAGAAATTACTACATGAACCGTATATATACTAGAAAAAAAAAAGAAGAAAAAGAAAAACTCAGCCCGGCACCCCACCACAGCGATAACAACATAAACCCATCGTAAGCATGAGAAACTGTTCCTACGCAGGAAGAGAAACGTTGAGTACAGCCAGCTGGTGTGCAAGTATTCAGCCCCGCCAGATCATGACCAAGCGTACAGATGATGGTATGAAAGTTGGAACCTAGGGAATAGCATCAAATCTAGGCCCGCAGTGATCGATTCGGGGCAATCGGCACAGTCAGTCCATTAACCGCTTCGTGAAACGCAGTGCAGTTCTTTTGTCCGGTGTAGAAGGGAGTCTCGGTAGAGAAGGGGTGCTCCGCCCAATGATCAAAGACCCCCCAAAACAGCATACTGCAAAGAAATAAAGAGACTGCCACATCAGGAACATACACAAGCATGGACCAGATAACCTGCCTTGCGTACAGACTCCACAGGAAGAGCGAGAGTTGACTTGTGCACATTCACCAATCCAAAGCATAGTCTTTGAGGCAGTACAAGGCTCGGTACCCCGACAGGATGAAACAAAACCAGGGAGGGCCAGAATGCCGTTACTCTTACCCACCAGCCGATGAGACATATCATAACAGTCCCATCGTGCACAGCCCGGGGCTAAAGAGAGTCTAGGGCAGGCAAACTGTGGAACAAACTAACCTTGTGTCTTGGTGGGGTGCCAAAAGCAAAGTCCTTGGTGTGCCAGGAGCACTAGGTTAAAGACGATCCTCTATACGTCTGCGTGCCGCCGAGGGCACTGCTCCCGGGTCTCGGTCCGAGATGTCATCCAGTCCTCTCTGCGACGAGTTGGAGGTTGATCTGCGTCGGCGATGTCTGCTGCGATGTGAGCGTGGGGTTAGTTCTTGCGGCACCTGTATCTATGGGTCAGGCCTCATAAGCGTGCTGTACCATTCGGGGACGGACACTCTCGGCAAACCCAAGCTGTCACAGAATGCTGGCAGGTCGGCTGGGGTGCGCAGGGAAGTGGATCGGTTACCGACAGTCGCCACCAGGCAAAATGGGAACTTCCATCGATACATGATGCGTCGTTCCCGCAGGACATTCAAAAGGTGGCGGAGCTCCCTTCTATGTTGCAGAGTGATGGCGGACAGGTCCTGGAAAATTTGTATCTGTGCGCCCTCATGTTCTAACGGACCCTGGTTTCTAGCTTGTCGCAGGATTTCTTCCTTCTGGCTGAAGCTGACTAAACAGCACACCACATCTCTTGGGGGATCTATGTCACGACCTTTAGGCCTAAGAGCTCTATGGCACCTGTCCATCTCTATGGGGGCATCAGGGGGTCTTCCCAGTAGTGTATTACAAATAGCCCACACTGTCTGCTGTAGCTGGGGGTTTTCAACTGACTCTGGGATACCTCTGAACCTCAAATTATGCCTTCTCCCCCTGTTGTCTAGGTCCTCGATGTGCCTGTGCATATCTAGCATAATCTGCTCCTGTGCACTGGCTACGTGTTGTACCTGCTGTATTGCTGCTCCATGTGTCATGGCCGCCGTCTCCACGTGTTCCAGTCTGGACGCCACCGCTCTGATCTCTGTCTTTAGGTCCGAAATTGCTGCGGACAGGGTGGACTTGATGTCCATGGCCACCGACTGCAGATCCGCCAGGCATAGAAGCGGCAAATGCTGTGCGCCGTATGTCGGAGCTCCCGTGTGTCCCGAGGGGTCAGGTGAGCCTGCCTGCTCCGCCATGTCTGAGGCCTGTGCGGAGGCCTCCGTCTGCTGGGTCCTGAAGAGCTCGGGGATGGTCCGGCTCAGCTGTGTGGTATGCTCGTGCTGCGAGCGGGATGTCTGGGTATTCCTCCCCGCCATCTCTCGCTGTCGGATCGGGCACTATAGCAGAAGAAAAGCTCTTGCTGATGCCCTGGTCACCGGAGCTCGGATCCTAAACGGCCATCACGGTCTCGCGCCAAGCCACGCCCCGTGAAATGGTATTCTATCGGCATCAGCGCCTATAAGAGTGAGGCTTACCGGAATTCACAAACTTGGGTAGGCATATGCCTTGCAAGTCGTGATAAACTTTATAATGGAAAACTGACGAGTCTCCGCTCCACGAGCCGTCTCCAAAAGCTTCACTCAACATGGCGTTGGTACACACACAGAGGTTGAGCAGCAGATGGATGATGGGCGTCGATGCCCACTGAAGGATGTGAGCGACCTCCCATGCTCCAGCCGAGCTTCTTGTTCCTACTTGATGGTTGACATATGCCACCGCCGTGGCATTGTCTGACGATCCTGATTAGACGCCCTTGAAGTCTCATCAACCATGTGGAGAGATGTAGCCTGAACGCTCGAAGCTTGAGCAAATTGATCGGCAACTTGGATTCCTCCCCCAACCAGAGGCCCTGGGTCGACTGTACTCCCAGTACTCCACCCCAGCCAGACAGGTTGGCGTCCATTGTGATCACTGTCCAATATAGAGGTAGGAACGACTTCCCGGACCGAAGTGCTGGGGACCTCAGCCACCAGAGCAGGGAGTCCCTGACTGACTGGCTCACCCGAATATGCAGATCCAGGGATAACAGAGGTTTGTCCCATTTTGTCAAGATCTCCTTCTGCAAGACTCTGGTGTGAAACTGG
This sequence comes from Lithobates pipiens, assembly GCF_037356315.1. NCBI lineage: Eukaryota > Metazoa > Chordata > Amphibia > Anura > Ranidae > Lithobates > Lithobates pipiens. Next base: position 466,856,063 of record NW_027507758.1, on the reverse strand, counting down.
GCGTACGGTACTGCCTCGAAGAAGGCCACCATGACTCGCATGCAAAAGTGTAGCGACAACCACCTGTGGTTCATCAATAGTTTTACCGTGGCTCTGAGAGTCTGAAGCTTGTCTTAAGGGAGAAACACTCTTGCTTCCATGGAGTCCAGCAGTAAGCCTAAGTACTCCAAGTGCTGAGTCGGTATTAGCACTGACTTCGTTAGGTTCAACACCCACCCAAATTCCTGCAGGGTTTGCATGGTGATCGCCACATCCTCCTTTAATTGTGAGGCAGAAGATGCTCTGAGGAGGAGATCATCTAGGTAACCTACGATCGTAATCCCACGTTGTCGCAATAATGCCAAAACCAACCAATACCTTGGTAAAGACCGGGGTGCTGATGCCAATCCAAAGGGGAGAGCCACAAACTGGTAGTGGGCTTCCCCAACTGCAAGCGCAGAAACCTCTGATGCCAGAGGCATATGGGTATGTACAGGTACGCATCCTGGGTGTCCAAAGACGCCAGGGAGTTTCCTTGATGGAGTGCAGCGACTACTGAGCGAACTGATTCCATTCTGAACCTCTGTATTTTAACAAAGCAATTGAGGGCTTTTAGGTCCAAGACTGGACGTACCCCTTCCTTTTGGGGACTACAAACAGATTGGAATAGAACCCCTGGAACCTTTCCGAGTCCGGAACAGGCACTATCACCCTGCGGCTTAGCAGATCCCTTACTGCCCCAATAGGGCCTCCCGGAGAGCCAGGAGAAAGGGTATGCTGGAGGGGAAGAATCTGGTGGCCAAGAGAGGAACTGTCACGGTCAGGAGTGAGACCGAGATGCTGAGAGGGCTCCCCTTGCGGCCGAGTGCAGCACAACCCTGAAGTTGACACAGGGATGCAGTGCCCACAGTGGCACAGGTTGCCAGGTAGCAGCAGCAGAGGTCAGGTACCGGGTAAGCAAGCCTCTAGGGGCAACCGTGCTAGGAAGTCCGAGAGTGGGCAGCGGAAGTCCAGAGAGTGGTCAAGACAGGCCGGGATCGGGTGCAGGAAGCAGATCAGGAGCGTCGGGTACAAGCCAGGAGTCAGAGCCAGGAGAACAACAGGAGCAGGTCAAGCAAGCCGGGTCGGTACATAGGAGGTTGGATAACAGGAAACACGGGTACAGGTTCACAGGAGAGCTGACGATAATCCAGCGATGCGGCACTGTCAGGCGAACGTTTAAATAGGCGAGATGACCGGGTCACGTCGTGAGCGCGTCGGGGCGATCGTACGGCTACGTCGAGTACGTTGTGTATTCGTAGCATCACTGCGTATGCCTGCCCGGTTAGACGTAGCGTCGGTCGTTCGTCTTGAAACTACTTTGCGCTTACGTAGGCGCCGACGCGCGCTAACACGAACGTACCTCGTGAGATTGCGCCTATTTCCCTGACAGGAACTCAGTTTGCAGACCCATTAGTCAGATAGCCAAGAGGCCCACCGGGCTGCAAACTCCCAAAGACGACCCCCAACCCGTGTGATGGGTGGGGCAAATCTTCATGCAGTAGCACTTTTGCTTGTAGGCTTGCGGTTCCAGGGATGCTTTTGTCCCTCAGAGGTCGTCCTGTCAGACTGGGAGAGTTTAGTCAAAGTCCCGAACGGACAAAAAGGCCTCTTTTGATCGGAAAGTGAGCAAAGTACTCTTCCCACCTGTGACATTCTTAATGATGTCATCAAACGAAGCTCCAAAGAGCAGCCCACCAAGAAAGGGTAGACCTGTCAAGGCTTTTTTAGATGCCTGGTCCGCAGACCAGCATTTTAGCCAAATTAGGCGCCGGGTCACAAACGTACTTATTGCCGTGCACTAACTGGTCTGCTAGTTCCATGCAGACAGAAGTAGCCTGCTGCTTTTCTCCAATTCACGGTGCAAAAGTTTTGCCCATTCAGTGTCTGTGACACAAGTGCTGTGGCCAGTATTGGTCGCATTGCGGACCCCACAACTGCAAACAGGGAACGGGCCACTGGATCGGTCTTCCTGTCCGTAGGGTCCTTAAATGCAGGAGTCCCCTCTACTGGGATCGTGGTTACTTTATTTAACCTGGATACTGGGGGGTCCAACCATTTTTTAAGCAGGCTCTCCTTAAGGGGGTAACGCACTGCCATACTTTTGGGGACCGAAAAGGTCCATTGCAGCCGTGCCCATTCCTTGTATATGAACTTATCTAAATAAGTCAGATACGGAAACACCTTAGGTGTACATGCTGGCTTACGGGACCCAAAAGGGACTGCTACTTCAGCAGAGGGACCTGCTGCATCCTTAATTTTTCAGGGTATCACTTACAGCTGTGATAAGTGCTCCAACTAGCGCTTTGTCTTGCGCGGACCCAGACAGGGACTCATCCTCACTGTCCAATCGGTCCTGGTCAGCGTCATCTGAAGCAACAAAGCAGGCGCAAGCAGCCTCAGCGGGGCCCGAGTCTGCGTCAGAGCTCTCCCCGGAGGACAGGGGTCCGTTTGTACTACCTTTGCGCCCGCACACCCTGACAACAAACGTTTCAAGGACCACTGTATACATATAAGGGACATAATCACAGAAAAAATGGCCGCTGAGCTACAGAAAAATGGCCCCTGACCATGCTTTCCACTGAGGCACACCAAAAATGGGTGATAAACAACTGTACACAGTGAAAGGACAGTGAAAATGGCAGCAGAACAGCACTATGGCGATCAAGACATGCATACCTCCAGTGGGAAGCCACAGACACCCAGCGCATCCCCCCATCCAAGGTGAGAGCCCCCCCGGGACCCCTGGCTACAGGTACACACACCGCTCAGCAGCCTATCATGCAGCATACCCCACTGGAGGAGAGAAGATAGGGGCAGGGAGAGAAGAGAGGGACCCCCAAATCGACCTCCCAGGGAATGCCTAGCTGCTCCATCCCGCCGAGGCAGGGAGAGCTTTATTTACCATCTGGACGAGCTGGAGACATCCTATCACAGACCCACTCTCTGATCAGTACGGGGTGGCTGCTGGCCACGGCACACTGTGACAAAGACATCAGTAGTCTGGTCATATGTGTGCCCCGAAGCGTTGCACTCATCGGCCGCCCCTGGAGCCTGAGGGGCATGCCGTGGCCAACCCAGCGCGCAGCTAGGACCTGCAAATGCTTTCTGGCCAGGCTGGGGAGACTACAAGGATAAGGTTATCCAGCCTGTCACCCAGCCAGCTGTTGATAGATCACAGGATCTAGAAATCTTGTGCAAAAGGCAAACCTCAGCAAAAAAAAAAAAAATCGAAAAAAACAATGGTCCCGCAGGGTTCCTAGGTCCATCTCCTTCACTAAGCAGAAAAAAAACTGAGCTGCAGGAAGCAGGTTGAGGGGATGTTACTGGAGGGACCGCCCCCTGGGCGGAACTGTAAAGTTCTGTTTTTTCACATGTATAACATGTTCTGCCTAGTCCTCTCTGGAAGGTGGTGTAACAACCCTATGGTCAAGATTAATGGAGCTATGTCAGTCAGTGAACAAAAGAGAAATATGTACTGTTACTATACTAATGACACTGGCAGGAAAGGAGTTAACATCAGGGCGATTAAAGGGTTAACTGTGTGCCTAGCTGATGCTTGCTAACTGTGTGGGGATTGCTCTGACTGGATTAGGACAGAGATTGGTGTTCTATCTATCTTCTTCCCTGTGAGAACGGCAATCTGCCGATGTAACTCTGGGAAATGAGAGGGTGGCCGGCAGACATTGGGTTGGCTGGGCCCGCTGATTGGCATCCCTGTGTCCAATTAGCATGCAATTGCACCCCCTGCGGTGCATCCACCCCAGTGTCTATTGCACGAAATTACGTACAGGTACATCGTTTCGCGCAACAGAGCCGATTTGCCGCAGTAATAGTGCGGTAGGTAGCCGGCAAGTGGTTAAAATGATTGTAAACTATCACATTTTTAAAACAACCCATTCAGTTTAACCACTTGCTTACTGGGCACTTAAACACCCTTCCTGACCAGACCAATTTTCAGCTTTTGGTGCTCTCACACTTTGAATGACAATTACTCAGTCATGCAACACTGTACCCAAATGAATTTTGTGTCCTTTTTTCCCACAAATAGAGCTTTCTTTTGGTGGTATTTGATCACCTCTGGGGTTTTTATTTTTTGCGCTATAAATGAAAAAAGACCGAAAATTTTGAAAAAAAACGCATATTTCTTTGTTTCTGTGATAAAATTTTGCAAATTATAATATTTTTTTCATAAATTTTGGCCACAATTTATACTGCTACATATCTTTGGTAAAAATAACCCAAATTAGTGGACATTATTTGGTCTTTGTGAAAGTTAGAGAGTCTACAAGCTGTGGTGCGAATCATAAAAAATTTATCACACCTGATGTACTGGTGGCCTATCTCATTTCTTGCGACCCGAACAAGTCAGGAAAGTACAAATACCCCCCAAATGACCCCTTTTTTGAAAGTAGACATTCCAAGGTATTTACTAAGATGCATGGTGAGGTTTTTGATGTTGTCATCTTTTTCCCACAATTCTTTGCAAAATGAAGATTTTTTTTTTTCTCACAAAATTTTTAATGTAATAGGTTATTTCTCTCACATGGCATGTGTATACCACAAATGACACCCCAAAATACGTTCTACTACTCCTCCTGAGTATAACAATACCAAATGTGTGAGACTTTTACACAGCCTGGCCACATACAGAGGCCCAATATTGAAATAGCACCATCAGGCGTTCTAGGGGCATAAATTACACATCTTATTTCTCAACTACCTATTACAGTTTTGAAGGCCCTGGAGCACCAGGACAATGGAAATGCCCACAAAGTGACCTCATTTTGGAAAGCTAACACCCCAACGTATAATCTATGAGGCATATTGAGTCGTTTGAATGGTTCATTTTTTTTCCAGAAGTTTTGGGAAAATGTGGAAAAAAAATGAAAACGCATTTTTTTATGCAAAGCTGTCCATTTATAAGATATTTCCAACACATAGCATGTACATAGCAAAAATTACACCCCAAAATACATTCTACTACTCCTCCTGAGTATAACGATACCAAATGTGTGAGACTTTTACACAGCCGGGCCACATACAGAGGCCCAATATTGAAATAGCACCATTAGGCGTTCTAGGGGCATAAATTACACATCTCATTTCTCAACCACCTATTACATTTTTGAAGGCCCTGGAGCACCAGGACAATGGAAATGCCCACAAAGTGAACCCATTTTGGAAAGCTAACACCCCAACGTATAATCTATGAGGAAAAAGTTTTTTTGGAAATTATGGTCTCCGGCCAGAAACATCAAAAGAAAATGCAAGCAGGGGGGACTATTGCGGTGCACATTAAACAATTATATAAATTAAAAGAACAAGAGAAAAAAAGTAAATAAAAAAAAGGATTTCATCATTTATTATAAATAAAAACATTTTGCAATGCAACATATCAATAACTCATGATGAAGATGTAGTATTTCGACTAGTTTCGCCTTTTGGCTTCTTCAGGAAATACATGTATCTAGAGATATATACATAAATCACAATTAGATCAATAAAACTGTATGAAGTAACCTTCAATGACAACACAGAAAAAATGGAGAAAGGAACAATTGTACAATACATATCAAAATTTGTCAGAGTCTTACCCAAACGCCTTGGTCCCAGGGTAGCTCAGACATACCGGGGAGAAGTCTCCCCCGGCGACTGGGAGGGGTATTAACCCCGACACAAGCCGATATCTAAATATATGGAGACATTGGTATTAAACTTCATTAATTTAAAAAAAGAGATAACCCCGAAGCCTTTCACAAGTAGTGACCCTGTGTGAAATACAGGTGTATTATCACAAATGGATGGTTGTGAAAGATGTTCAAAAAGAGGGTGATAGGGACCATGTATAACAATGCCCAGTGGGAATAAAGCCAACGAGTGAAGGATGTTTAGGAAAGTGAAGGTAAGGATGGAAGACAAAATCACGAGAAAAAAAAAAAAAAAAAAGAAAGGGAACAAAGTGAAAATACATCACAAAAGAATTTGATGAAAAAAAGGTAAAGATAAAATCCACCGTGAACTCGTGAATAGTGAGTCTGCTGGCGTATATATTCAAAAAACCTGCACAATGTGGGGTTGCAAAGTGGCGAAGGGTGTACAATAATGATGAGTAAAGTGAACAAAGATTGACCTATTAGGAAAAAAATATGAAGAAAAGTGAAGATTAGTAAAATGATGCAAGGGCAGAGGCTAAATATAAATTCAATCATAATTACCCATATAAGACTATGAATGTTTTTCTATAGTGTCCAGAAGGAAAATTGGGGCTGACCACCACTGAATGGGTGGAAGATTTAGCCTCCTTGGTATGATCGGCGTGTGGAATAAGGAGACTAGAGTGTAGCAAGACACTGAAAAATAGGTAGTTTTCTGCATTAAATAAGGATAATAAGTTAGTCCCATTAAGGACATCCAAAAGCAGGTGATAAGTTAAGTAGAGGTCCCAATGGTACCCCATCTCAGCTATATCCACTCACCGATCATTGTTGTTACCGTCCAAAATTTTCCAATCCCTTCGGCGTGTCAGGGTAGCGGTGATTACCGCCATTTTATACCCCTCAACCCCACTGACAGACGCAAGCGCTGTGTCGTATAATCTATGAGGCATATTGAGTCGTTTGAATGGTTCATTTTTTTTCCAGAAGTTTTGGGAAAATGTGGAAAAAAAATGAAAATGCATTTTTTTACGCAAAGTTGTCCATTTATAAGATATTTACAACACATAGCATGTACATAGCAAAAATGACACCCCAAAATACGTTCTACTACTCCTCCTGAGTATAACGATACCAAATATGTGAGACTTTTACACAGCTTGGCCACATACAGAGGCCCAACATGCAAGGAACACCATCAGGTGTTCCAGGGACACATAGCATGCACATACCAAGAATTACACCCCAAAATACATTCTACTGAGAAAAGAGTAAACAAAAGATTACCTGTGGTTTTAGCAGTGCAGTTGTCCACAGGATGATAGCACTGGTCCAGGCAGCAGGCAGGGACTTGGTCAGCAAAAGTGAACACAATTTTCCAGGCAACAGGCAGGTATACTGTCCATAGTCAATATTGGCAGCAGGCAGGGATACTGTCCATATACAGTCCAAGGTCAGTGCAGGCAGAGATCGTCAGCATTGCCAAAATATTGGTCCTGGTAGTAGGCAGGAACATGGTCCATCCATGTGGTGTGGTCAGTTCATGCGACAGGCAGAGGCATGATGGTATAGGTCCTACAGGCAGCAGGCAGAAGTAGGGCCTTGTTCAGGACAGAATGGGGATAGGGGTAGAGGCTTCTCCCACCCAAATCTCTTTGAAGCCTCCGAGTCTCCAGACCCTAATCTAGGAATGAGAAAACAAAGGAAATTGTCTTCTTCATCCAAAAAAACTATTCTGGAGCCCCTCACATATGTGAGACCCCTGTTATGAATCCCACTAGTCCACAGAGGGTACAAGATCAGTCCAAGAGGCAGGCAAAAGGCATGGTCAAACAGTCCAGGGTCAGTTCCAGATCAGGCAGAGGTATGTACAGAATCAGTAGGCAGAAGCGTGGTCGAATAACAGTCCAGGGTCAGTTCCAGATCAGGCAGAGGTATGTACAGAATCAGTAGGCAGAAGCGTGGTCGAATAACAGTCCAGGGTCAGTTCCAGATCAGGCAGAGGCATAAACAGAATCAGTAGGCAGAAGCGTGGTCAAATAACAAGCCAGGTTCAGTTACAGAGCAAGCAGAGGCATAAGGGGTTTGAAGGTAAATGGCAGGAAGTGAGGGTTATGGTTACTATACTTCACTAATAATTCACTGAAGTATGGTAACGGCGGAAACAGTCACCTATGCAGAGGCCTGGTTGGGAAGGGCATTGGGCACAGTGATAAGTGGTGTCTCTTCTCACTCCTCGTTTGCTGCACACCCGACATTTTTTCTGATGTCTTCGGCCTGTTGGTCTGGGAGGGATTTTATCAGGAAAGTGGCGTTCAGAGAGTCTGCTAATTACATCGGATCAAATGTTTTGTGGTGGGCCGTTGGGGTATATAAGGGCAGTGGTGATTTCCTCCTGGTAGCCAAGGAAGGGTATGGGTCTTTCTGTGGACTTACGATAAATTACATATGTGTTGTATATGGCCAAATTAAAGAAATAAATTGAATTTTTTTTATACCACTTGTATGTTCTTCTCGTGGCAAGATAGGGTTCGAGCATCTGGTCGTTCAAGTCGACACCCCCCATGAACATGTTGTACTCATGGATACAAGTGGGTTTTTGTATTGGGCCATCCCTCCTGGTGATCTCAACAAAAGTGTTGTTGTGGATCGAAGAAAGCATGTAGACATCCCTTCTGTCCCTCCACTTCACAGCCAAAATTTCCTCGTTCCGTAAACTCGCCGCTTCGCCTCTTCTTAGCCTTTTGTTGACGAGGCTTTGAGGAAAGCCCTTCCGGTTCATTCTTACGGTGCCACATGCTGGAGTTTGCATTCTATGGAGGTTGCGGAACAGGGGTAAACTGGTATAAAAATTGTCCACATCCAGGAGTGGGTTTATGAGTTCCCAAACAACTTTTCCACTCGATCCGATGTATTCGGGGCAATTAGGGGGATGTAGCTGGGTGTCCTTCCCTTCGTATACCATGAAGGAATATGTATACGCTGTGGCTCGATCACATAATTTATACATTTTCACCCCATAGCGGGCCCTTTTGGAGGGAATAAATTGCTTTAGGCCCAGCCTGCCAGAAAATTTGATCAGGGACTCATCCACACATATGTGTTGGTCTGGGGTAAACAACTGGGGGAAAATCTGAGAAAAATCATTTATTAGCGGCCGAATTTTGTAAAGTTTATCAAAATTTGGGTCATTCCGGGGAAGGCACTGGGTATTGTCGTTAAAGTGTAGGAATCTCATTATCGTTAGATATCTGGTCCGGGACATTATTGAGGAAAAGATGGGCATGTGATAGATGGGGCGGGATGACCAATATGCACATATTTCATTTTTATTGTTTAGTCCCATACAAAATGTGAGGCCCAAAATTTTTTTTAACTCCTCCACTGTTAGGGCTCTCCACTTGTAGGGACGGGCATAAGAGGACGTTGAGTTGCTTTCAATAAATTGTTGGGCATATAGGTTGGACTGGACCACAATGGATTCAAGCATGTCCTCTGTAAAAATTAGGTGGAAAAAGTCCATCAGGGAAAAATTGTGTGTGTCCACCTGGACTCCTGGGTTGGCAGTGAAAGGGGGAACGTTAGCTTCTCCTGAGTTAGGAGGAAGCCACAAGGGGTTCTGGAGGGAATAGGGAAGGCTGGCATGGGACCTAACCCTTTGGGGCCGAGTTGACACCCCACTTGTACGTGGCCTTTGCCGAGGTACTGTGGTGCCGGTGGATGGCACTGGGTTGCCGGTGGATGGCTCTGCGGTGCTGGTGGATGGTACCGCCTCCTCACCAGTGCGCCTTCGTCTGACGGGCGGACTATCATCTTCCTCCTCTGAGGCTGTCATGGTACCGCTGCTGAGGACAGGCTCGTAGTCCACGTCAGACTCAGAATCTGAATATGAGGAGGAATCCGAAGCAGAAACCTCCCCGTTGCTCTCGTCGGCTGCAATGATATCATATGCCTCCTCAGCTGAATACAATCTTTGTGACATTTTTATTGATCACAAATGGCACTGACAGGTGACGCTGATCTGGCAGATGGCACTGACAGGTGACGCTGATTTGGCAGATGACACTGACAGGTGACGCTGATGTGGCAGGTGACACTGACAGGTGACGCTGATCACAGGTGACACTGACGTGGCAGGTGGCACTGACAACACGTGGCACTGACAAATGGCACTGGAGGCAGATGGCACTGGAGGCAGATGGCACTGGAGACAGATGGGGCTGACAGATGGGGCTGACAGATGTCGCTGGCAGATGTCGCTGGCAGATGTCGCTGGCAGATGTTGCTGACAGATGTCGCTGACAGATGGCACTGGGGCTGGCACTGGCAGATGGTGCTGGCTATTTGCTATGGCAAATGGGGCTGGCAGATGGCACTGCGGCTGGCAGATGGCGCTGGCAGGTGGCACTGGCAGGTGGCACTGGCACTGACGGCACTGGGGCTGATGGCACTGGGGCTGAAGGATGGCACTGGCAGGTGGCACTGGCAGGTGGCACTGGCAGGTGGCACTGGCATGTGGCACTGGCGGCACTGGGGCTGATGGCACTGGGGCTGACGGATGGCACTGGCAGGTGGCACTGGCAGGTGGCATTGGCGCTGGCAGGTGGCACTGGCACTGGCGGCACTGCCGCTGACGGCACTGGGGCTGACGGCACTGGGGCTGACAGATGGCACTGTCGCTGGCAGGTGGCACTGGCGCTGGCAGGTGGCACTGCCGCTGGCAGGTGGCACTGGCGGCACTGGCACTACTGGCAGATGGCACTGGGCTGACAGATGGCACTGGCACAGGGGCTGACAGATGGCACTGGGGCTGACAATTGGCACTGGGACTGACAATTGGCACTGGGACTGACACTGATACAATGTTTCACTCACAGATCCGCTCTCCCTCCTCACACGCTGTCTCTGTGTGAGGAGGAAGAGACACGGCAATGGGAGATGATCTCATATGTTTACATTTGAGATCATCTCCTATTGGCAGCTGCGATCGCTCTGTGAACGGCCGCTTTGATTGGCCGTTCACGCCGATCTGTATTTGCCTGTCTCCGGGAGACACGGTGAATACAAAACTTCCGCGATGTGCGCCCCCGGCGGCGCGCATTGCGGAAGTAAACACCAGGCCATCCAGGGATGGCCAGGCGAAGGAACCCACCCGCTCTAAGGCCGTCATTCGGCTATAGGGCGGGCGGGAGGAAGTTAAAATAGAAATGAAAATAGAAATGAATGGCATTTCTAGAAATGAATGGCATTTCTAGAAATGAATGGCAAAACATTTGTGTATAGATATAAAAAAAATCTAAATACATTTCCTTTTTTTTTTATAAGTGATCACATTCCTTCTCTTCTCAGCTGCATAAGTGCTCGGGGGGGGAGAGGAGCAGCAGCACACAGCTTCCCAGTGAATGAATGGCTGTGCAGGAGGAGTGTTAGGGCAAGTCTGATCATTGGAAGAGAGCAGGCAGAGTTCCCAGCACAGCTAGAGAACTGACTGTTTTTATGGTCAGTTTTTAATAGCAAAGGGGACTGACAGGATACCGGGGATTTCAATGGAAGGCACTAATACAAAGAGAACAGGATACTTTCTTGTACAAGTACATCGTACAAAAGGCACATATAGGGAATATGAAATGTTGGGGTAACAAACGCTTTAAGTTCTAGGTTGTCCTTTTTTTTCAATACAGTTAGGTAGACTGCAAGATTTACCAATGTTCGTGACATTGAGACTGCAGTGAAATTATCAGTGCCGAGATATACTGCTATATGTAAACACAACTGTAAATTTATTTATATCATTTATTTGGATTGCTATAATCTAAATAAGTGATGTACAACTGGTGAGAGAGTTAGGTTTCAGGTACACTGGCATAACAACAAATAAAAAAGTAAGCTTTGACTTTCATAGTTTTCACACCAGAATGGAAAACAGAATTAATTTTAAATTATTATAAAGTGCATTATTATTTAACATATCCGGCTAAACTGTGCAAAGACATCTCTTTTAAACCCAAAGGTGTTGCACTGCGAAGACTGAGTAGCGAAATATTCTTCTTCATTAGACTAAGGCCCCTTTCACACTGGGGCAGTGCGGGCGTCGTCGGTAAAGCGCCTCTATTTTTAGCAGCGCTTTACCGTCGTTTTAGGGGCGGTCTGCGGCCGCCAGCGGGGTGGTTTTAACCCCCCCCGCTAGCGGCCGAAAAAGGTTTAAAACCCGCGCTGTCCCATTGATTTCAATGGGTAGGAGCGATTTAGGAGCGGTGAATACACCGCTCTTTCACCGCTCCAAAGATGCGGATAGCAGGACTTTTTTCACCATCCTGCTAGCGCACCGCTCCAGTGTGAAAGCCCCTCAGGCTTTCACACTGGAGTCAAAGGGGCTGGTTTTTCAGGCGCTACACAGGCGCTATTTTTAGCGCCGTAGTGCCTGAAAACCGCCCCAGTGTGAAAGGGGCCTAAGGAGTAAAGGCAAATTGTGCAGTTCCACTCTGCAAGAGCAGGTGTTCCAGAGCCTTGTAAATGGATGATGGAAGTCAGCAGAGCTTCTACTCAATCATATGCAAGCAAAAGTGCTGTTTTGTTTTCCTTGCATGCAATTGGGTATTCTTTACTAAGCTCTGGAGCAACTGCACTTTGCAAAGTGCAGTCTATTTGCCTTCAGTAAATCAACTCCTAAATCTCAGAGAAGATGACCAAGATGGGAAAATAACTGGCTCTGTTCCCAAACTGTCTATTCATGAGCACAAAAGATTTATTGAAATAGGCCAGTGGTGGTCAACTTTACAAATACAGGAGGCCCTTAAGTGTGGCCCTTGACAATGTCCAAAGGGCCACACAATGACATCTGTACTTTAAGATATATAGCACCTTTATGAAAAGGAATGAACATACGGGGCAGGATACTTCTAATGCCCCCATATACAAGTTGGATTTTCTGATGCACAAAGTTTAAGAGCAGGATCTAAAATTTTCAGACAACAAAATCCAATCGCATAAATTCCGATGGACAAAGTGCCATGCATGCTCAGAATAAACGAATAGATGAAAGCTATTGGCTACTGGCCCATTTATAGTCCGGACGTACGTGTTTGACGTCACCTCATTAAGAACGATCAGATTTTCCAACAACTTTATGCAACCGTGTGTATGAAACACAAGTTTCGGCCAAAATCTGTTGTAAAAAAAATCAGACGGATTTTGTGGTCGGAATGTCCGACCGTGTGTATGAGGCATAATGGCCCATACACACGGTCAGAAATTCAAACTGAAAAAGTCCGATGGGATTATGTTGTCGGAAAATCCGATAGTGTGTGGGCTCTATCGGACTTTTTCTGTTGGAATTTCCGACAGGAAAAGTTTGAGAGCTGGATCCAAAATTTTCCAACAACAAAATCTGATTAGACTTTTTCTGATCGTGTATAGTGAATTCCGACGCACAAAGTGCCACGCATGCTCAGAAAAAATTTGGAGACAAAAGCTATTGGCTGCTGGCCTCTATGTAGTCCCGTCGTTCGTGAATAACATCACCGCGTTCAGAATGATTGGATTTTCCGACAACTTTGTGAGCCCAAGTGCATGCAAAACAAGTTCTGGCCAAAAACCGTTAGAAAAAATCCCATGGATTTTGTGGTTGGAATGTCCGACCGTGTGTATGGGGCATTACAGTCAAAGACCACAGGTGGGTGCTGCAGTAAACTTATGAATGATGCACTTCAGGACACCATGAATATCAAGTGAATCTTTTATTTGCCACTATATAAGCATGCAAGGTTTTGGGGCCTCAATGGACCCCTTTCTCAGACAGATAATGACAACAAACAAGGGTGAATAACACATTTAAATAGAACAACTAATGACCATTCTCAACAATCTCAGGACTGCTCCCTTCCAACAGCCAATCTGTACTGAGGGGTCTGTACCAATATTTTTTGGTACAATATAAAAGAAGAGGTTGTGCTGAGTAAACGGATTTCTAGCATCTTAAAAACTGATAACAATCAATGACAAACTTTAATACCCTATATTTTACAAAGGAGATGGTTTTAAATCCCCTACAGATAATTGGTTTAGAGTTAACCATAAAAAGTAAGCCTAAAAGGTATTTCTCTCACTCCAGTGTACATGGCAATATGTAACGTGTTTTGCATGGAATATTTTTTGTACATAGACACATAGACACCGCTGATGGGCGTATTTAATGTTTATGTGTCTGTGCACATGGGGTGGGCAGGGTCAACATTTTTAGGGCTGGAAGATTTAGGTGCTTGGGCGTAACTTTTTTCTACTTAAAAAAAAAAATTATATATATATATATATATATATATATTTATATTTATTTATTTATGTGACACAAGGGACATTTTGTTTTATATAACATTTTTAAGACAGGTGTTCTTTAATGAGGCATCAGGGGTCTTTTAATGTCTCACCTGCTTTCCATTGAAGCTAATGTGGCACACATCATGTTCCATTAGCTTTTTTCCAATCTGCAAGGAAACAACATAACCAAAAGTGATGTTTTACATGTCACTTATGAGTTCATTCTAGCTACAGAAGATCAGAAAATGAATGTTCACTGGTCTCCTTCCCCTCTACCCAGCTATGCCTGCCTTGTGGGTCCAGGGCCTGCAGGCTGGATAGCGGAGTCCAGGAAGCATGGTTGGGGGTGCTGGGGTGCCACACGTAGAGGGGGATGGGCAGAGAATGTGATTGGGAGACTGTACAGTTGGCTTGTGGAGTGTACATACACTTGCTTTCTCCCATTATATTATTGTCATCCTTTATTGCACTCTAGCATATGGTCGTACCACTGAACAGAAAAATAGCATGAATGTTTTACTGCGTCATAGCAAATAAAAATTACCTAACTTATGAACCCCTACATTTTAAATGCTACAATAATATGAATGTGCCCTGATCTATTACATTTTTTCAGTATTTGGCGCTTCAATCTCCAGTTATGTACAAGTGTGGAGAAGTAGATGAGCACATTTTTTTTATAAAATTGCACCGTGCCCGATTCAGAAACTTGCATATCTGTGTAAACCAGAATAGGACACAACAGGGTTGATTTACTAAAACTGGAGAGTGTAAAATGTGGTGCAGCTCTGCATAGAAACCAATTAGCTTCTAACTTCAGCTTCTTCAATTAGGTTTGACAAAAAAAAACCTGGAAGCTGATTGTTTTCTATGAAGAGCATAGTAAATCAACCTATCCATACCAGTTTGTTCATTCTTCCATTCTGGGAAGACCGTGTATGAATGTTGTGATGGCCAGCAGGACCACCTGTTGTACACTACTGAATTTGTAAATTTTAATTGTCATTGTTACATCACCCTTATATCCTTTACTAACCCAGAGGGTTTTATATGCAAATCCTGAGCTTATTATAAACACTTTATAACTGTCTGAAGGCTGACATCTAAGCCATACTGTAACAAACCACCCTCAGATGTAAAATAAGACCTAATAACATCAGACATTCATGGAAAAACTGCACCTGGAACCCCTAATAATTCCTTTCCTGGAACTCTTGCAGTGTATAGATTCCTTTAATCTAAGCTGGACCATACAGAGCTTTCCATAATATTAGGTACAGAAGAACCACATGAAATGTAACTGTAATCAGACTGGTTATGAAGTTATATTTGATTACAAATAGATGAATATAAATCCTTATCCTCAGTGTTCCAACTTTTCCGATCAATTCAAAGCACTAATAAAATGTTACACCAGTACATTAAACATAGGGTGGTTACTAATATATATAAAAGAAGCTTAGTACTCAACGGTGGGTGGCGATGTGACTCAGTGTCTCTTTTTGAAGTTAGCAGTTTCTTTATTGTGATGCCAAGGGTTTCTTTTACAGTTTAAAAACAAAATGCATACGTTACACATTTGGCATGTGGAAACATGTTTAACAAATTGGAGTGACAGTACTACATCAGATCATAAAGCAGTAGTATCTAAAGATTGCAAACTATTGTAGTATAATACAAAGATTCAAAAAGGTCCTGTGCATTTTAAAATATATTACCAATTAGTTACTTTATCGGAAATTAGTGCCCATTTAAGGCTTTTGGTGTAAATTTACTTCATTGGCCAGAATATTCATTTATTCTAGCTATTGAAATTCCTAAAAGCTCAAGAGCTAAAACACACCTAGAGAGTTCAGACGTCTTACACTTGTTTAGGCACTTTGGGTGGTTTTTTTTTGCGGCAAAACACTTCCCTCCTGAAGGTGCTGGACCTGGGTTTTATTTTTATCTACCTCTAAATATCTGTAAATACCAATAGCATATGTACATAAGTTAACCCATAAGGGCATTAAGAGGCAGAAAAAAAATACTGAAATGTCCATTAAAAATGTCTTTTTGCTACCTAATGTGCATGAGACCTTAGAGACCCTTCCCAAATAGAGTATATGTGCATGCTGCTGCAATGCTGCAAATACAGTCTAGACTGAATACTGCTAATAGCAAATCATAAGGACACACATAGTGGGAGAATACATCGTATGTCTAAAAAATCTACAGCTGCATACACGTTACAGACAGGTTTACAACTAGAAATGCACATTGTGGGAGAATACATAACATGCCTGAAACATGTCTGCAAAATCTAGGTCCTAGAAGGGGGAGACGAGAGGGAGCAAAATACCTGGACCTAGAAGGGGGAGAAGAGAGGGAGCAAAATACTTGGACCTAGAAGGGGGAGACGAGAGGAAGCGAAATACCTGGACCTAGAAGAGGGAGAAGAGAGGGAGCGAAATACCTGGACCTAGAAGGGGGAGAAGAGAGGGAGCGAAATACCTGGACCCAGAAGGGGAGACGAGAGGGAGTGAAAAACCTGGACCTAGAAGGGGGAGAAGAGAGGGAGCGAAATACCTGGACCTAGAAGGGGAAGAAGAGAGGGAGCGAAATACCTGGACCTAGAAGGGGGAGAAGAGAGAGAGAGAGAAAACCTGGGTCCAGAAGGGGGAGGGGAGAGATAAAGAGAGAGAAAACCTGGACCCAGAAGGGGGAGGAGAGAGAGAACCTGGACCTAGAAGGGGGAGGAGAGAGAGAGAAAATATGGACCTAGAAGAGAGCGAAAACCTGGACCTAGGAGGGGGAGAAGAGAGAGAGAGAACCTGGACCTAGAAGGGAGAGAAAAGAGAAAACCTGGACCGAGAAGGGGGAGAAGAGAAAGTCTGGACCGAGAAGGGAGAGAAGAGAAAACCTAGAAGGGGGAGAAGAGAAAAAAAAACTGAAACGTCCATTAGAAATGGCTTTTTGATGCCTAATGTGCATGAGACCTTAGAGACCCTTACCACATAGAGTATATGTGCATGCTGCTGCAATGCTGCAAAAACAGTCTGCACTGATAACTGCTACTAGCAAATCATGAGGACACACATAGTGGGAGAATACATCGTATGTCTAAAAAATCTACAGCTGCATACACGTTACAGACAGGTTTACAACTAGAAATGCACCTTGTGGGAGAATACATAACATGCCTGAAACATGTCTGCAAAATCTAGGTCCTAGATGGGGGAAAGAGAGAGAGGGAGCGAAATACCTGGACCTAGAAGGGGAAGAAGAGAGGGAGCAAAATACCTGGACCTAGAAGGGGGAGAAGAGAGGGAGCGAAATACCTGGACCTAGAAGAGGGAGAAGAGAGGGAGCGAAATACCTGGACCTAGAAGGGGAAGAAGACAGGGAGCAAAATACCTGGACCTAGAAGGGGGAGAAGAGAGGGAGCGAAATACCTGGACCTAGAAGGGGGAGAAGAGAGGGAGCGAAATACTTGGACCTAGAAGGGGGAGAAGAGAAAGAGAGAAAACCTGGACCCAGAAGGGGGAGGAGAGAGAGAACCTGGACCTAGAAGGGGGAGGAGAGAGAGAGAGAACTTGCACCTAGAAGGTAGAGAAGAGAGAACATGGACCTAGAAGAGAGCGAAAACCTGGACCTAGAAGGGGGAGAAGAGAGAGAGAGAAAACCTGGACCCAGAAGGGGGAGGGGAGAGAGAGAGAAAACCTGGACCCAGAAGGGGGAGGAGAGAAAGAGAGAGAGAGCCTGGACCTAGAAGGGGGAGGAGAGAGAGAGAGAACTTGGACCTAGAAGGGAGAGAAGAGAGAACATGGACCTAGAAGAGAGCGAAAACCTGGACCTAAAAATGGAGACAAGAGAGAAATCCTGAACCTAAAAGGGAAAGAAGAGAGAAATCCCGGACCTAAAAGGGAGAGAAGAGAGAAATACCGGACCTAAAAAAGCAGAGAAGAGAGAAATCCTGGACCTAAAAGGGAGAGAAGAGAGAAGTCCTGGACCGAAAAGAGAAATCCTGGACCTAAAAGGGAGAGAAGAGCGAAATCCTGGACCTAAAAGGGGAGAGAAGAGAAAACCTAGAAGGGGGAGAAGAGATAAAACATGGACCTAGAAGGGGGAGAAGAGAAAACCTAAACCTAGAAGAGGGAGAAGAGAAAACCTGAACCTAGAAGGGGGAGAAGAGAAAACCTGAACCTAGAAGGGGGAGAAGAGAAAACCTGAACCTAGAATGGAGAGAAAACCTGGATCTGGAAGTGAGAGAAAATAAAAAAACCTACACATAGAAGGGAGAGAAGAGAAAACCTGGACCGAGAAGTGGAAGAAGAGAAAACCTGGACCGAGAAGGGGGAGAAGAGAAAACAAGGACCTAGAAGGGAGAGAAGAGAAAACCTAGAAGGGGGAGAAGAGAGAAAAACATGGACCTAGAAGGGGGAGAAGAGAATACCTGAACCTAGAAGGGAGAGAAGAGAGAAATCCTGGACCTAAAAAGGGAGAGAAGAGAGAATACCTGGACTTAGAAGGGAGAGAAGAGCAAAATCCTGGACCTAAACATGGAGAGAAGAGAGAAATCCTAGACCTAAAAGAGAAATCCTGCACATAAAAAGGGAGAGAAGAGAGAAATCCTGGACCTATAAAAAAGGGAGAGAAGAGAGAAATCCTGGACCTAAAAATGGAGAGAAGAGAGAAATCCTGGACCTAAAAGAGAAATCCTGGACCTAAAAAGGGAGAGAAGAGAGAAATCCTGGACCTAGAAGGGAGAGAAGAGCAAAATCCTGGACCTAAACATGGAGAGAAGAGAGAAATCCTGGACCTAAAAGAGAAATCCTGGACATAAAAAGGGAGAGAAGAGAGAAATCCTGGACCTATAAAAAAGGGAGAGAAGAGAGAAATCCTGGACCTAAAAATGGAGACAAGAGAGAAATCCTGAACCTAAAAGGGAGAGAAGAGAGAAATCCTAGACCTAGAAAGGAGAGAAGAGAGAATTCCGGGACCTAAAAAGGGAGAGAAGAGAGAAATCCTGGACCTAAATGGGAGAGAAGAGAGAAATCCCGGACCTAAAAGGGAGAGAAGAGAGAAATCCTGGACTGAAAAGAGAAATCCAGGACCTAATAATGGAGAGAAAAGAGAAAACCTGGACCTAAAATGGAGAGAATAGAGAAATCCTGGACCTAAAAATGAGTGAAGAGAGAAATCCTGAACCTAAAAAGGGAGAGAAGAGAGAAGTCCCGGACCTAATAAGGGAGAAAAGAGAAAAATCCTGGACCTAAAAAGGGAGAGAAGAGAGAAATCCTGGATCTAAAAAGGGAGAGAAGAGAGAAATCCTGGACCTAAAAAAGGGAGAGAAGAGAGAAATCCGGGACCAAAAAAGGGAGAGAAGAGCGAAAAATCCTGGACCCAGAAGAGAAATCCTGGACCTAAAAATGGAGAGAAGAGAGAAATCCTGGACCTAGAAGGGAGAGAAGAGAGAAATCCTGGACCTAGAAGGGAGAGAAGAGAGAAATCCTGGACCTAAAAAGGGAGAGAAGAGAGAAATCCTGGACCTAAAAAGGGAGAGAAGAGAGAAATCCTGGACCTAAAAAGGGAGAGAAGAGAGAAATCCTGGACCTAAAAAGGGAGAGAAGAGAGAAATCCTGGACCTAAAAAGGGAGAGAAGAGAGAAATCCTGGAACTAAAAAGGGAGAGAAGAGCGAAATCCTGGACCTAAAAAGGGAGAGAAGAGCGAAATCCTGGACCTAAAAGGGAAGAGAAGAGAGAAATCCTGGACCTAAAAGGGAAAGAAGAGAGAAATCCCGGACCTAAAAAGGAGAGAAGAGAGAAATACCGGACCTAAAAAAGGAGAGAAGAGAGAAATACTGGACCTAAAAGGGAGAGAAGAGAGAAATGCTGGACCTAAAAATGAGAGAAGAGAGAAATCCTGAACCTAAAAAGGGAGAGAAGAGAGAAGTCCTGGACCTAAAAAGGGAGAGAAGAGAGAAATCCTGGACCTAAAAAGGGAGAGAAGAGCGAAATCCTGGACCTAAAAAGGGAGAGAAGAGCGAAATCCTGGACCTAAAAGGGAAGAGAAGAGAGAAATCCTGGACCTAAAAGGGAAAGAAGAGAGAAATCCCGGACCTAAAAGGGAGAGAAGAGAGAAATACCGGACCTAAAAAAGGAGAGAAGAGAGAAATACTGGACCTAAAAGGGAGAGAAGAGAGAAATGCTGGACCTAAAAATGAGAGAAGAGAGAAATAGTGAACCTAAAAAGGGAGAGAAGAGAGAAGTCCTGGACCTAAAAAGGGAGAGAAGAGAGAAATCCTGGACCTAAAAAGGGAGAGAAGAGAGAAATCCTGGACCTAAAAAGGGAGAGAAGAGAGAAATCCTGGACCTAAAAAGGGAGAGAAGAGAGAAATACTGAACCTAAAAAGGGAGAGAAGAGAAATCCTGGACCTAAAAAGGGAGAGAAGAGCGAAATCCTGGACCTAAAAAGGGAGAGAAGAGCGAAATCCTGGACCTAAAAGGGAAGAGAAGAGAGAAATCCTGGACCTAAAAGGGAAAGAAGAGAGAAATCCCGGACCTAAAAGGTAGAGAAGAGAGAAATACCGGACCTAAAAAAGGAGAGAAGAGAGAAATCCTGGACCTAAAAGGGGAGAGAAGAGAAAACCTAGAAGGGGGAGAAGAGATAAAACATGGACCTAGAAGGGGGAGAAGAGAAAACCTAAACCTAGAAGGGGAAGAAGAGAAAACCTGAACCTAGAAGGGGGAGAAGAGAAAACCTGAACCTAGAATTGAGAGAAAACCTGGATCTGGAAGTGAGAGAAAATAAAAAAACCTACACATAGAAGGGAGAGAAGAGAAAACATGGACCGAGAAGTGGAAGAAGAGAAAACCTGGACCGAGAAGGGGGAGAAGAGAAAACAAGGACCTAGAAGGGAGAGAAGAGAAAACCTAGAAGGGGGAGAAGAGAGAAAACGTGGACCTAGATGGGGGAGAAAAGAAAACCTGAACCTAGAAGGGAGAGAAGGGAGAAATCCTGGACCTAAAAAGGGAGAGAAGAGAGAAATCCTGGACCTAGAAGGGAGAGAAGAGCAAAATTATGGACTTAAAAATGGAGAGAAATCCTGGACCTAAAAGAGAAATCCTGGACCTAAAAAGGGAGAGAAGAGAGAAATCCTGGACCTATGAAAAGGGAGAGAAGAGAGAAATCCTGGACCTAAAAATGGAGACAAGAGTTGAATCCTGAACCTAAAAGGGAAAGAAGAGAGAAATCCTAGACCTAGAAAGGAGAGAAGAGAGAATTCCGGGACCTAAAAAGGGAGAGAAGAGAGAAATCCTAGACCTAAATGGGAGAGAAGAGAGAAATCCCGGACCTAAAAGGGAGAGAAGAGAGAAATCCTGGACCGAAAAGAGAAATCCTGGACCTAATAATGGAGAGAAAAGAGAAAACCTGGAACTAAAAGGGAGAGAAGAGAGAAATCCTGGACCTAAAAAGGGAGAGAAGAGAGAAATCCTGGACCTAAAAAGGGAGAGAAGAGAGAAATCCTGGACCTAAAAAAGGGAGAGAAGAGAGAAATCCGGGACCTAAAAAGGGAGAGAAGAGCGAAATCCTGGACCGAGAAGAGAAATCCTGGACCTAAAAATGGAGAGAAGAGAGAAATCCTGGACCTAGAAGGGAGAGAAGAGAGAAATCCTGGACCAAAAAGGGAGAGAAGAGAGAAATACTGGACTTATAAAAAGGGAGAGAAGAGAGAAATCCTGGACCTAAAAATGGAGACAAGAGTGAAATCCTGAACCTAAAAGGGAAAGAAGAGAGAAATCCCGGACCTAAAAAGGGAGAGAAGAGAGAAATCCTGGACCTAAAAAGGGAGAGAAGAGCGAAATCCTGGACCTAAAAGGGAAGAGAAGAGAGAAATCCTGGACCTAAAAGGGAAAGAAGAGAGAAATCCCGGACCTAAAAGGGAGAGAAGAGAGAAATACCGGACCTAAAAAAGGAGAGAAGAGAGAAATCCTGGACCTAAAAGGGGAGAGAAGAGAAAACCTAGAAGGGGGAGAAGAGATAAAACATGGACCTAGAAGGGGGAGAAGAGAAAACCTAAACCTAGAAGGGGAAGAAGAGAAAACCTGAACCTAGAAGGGGGAGAAGAGAAAACCTGAACCTAGAATTGAGAGAAAACCTGGATCTGGAAGTGAGAGAAAATAAAAAAACCTACACATAGAAGGGAGAGAAGAGAAAACATGGACCGAGAAGTGGAAGAAGAGAAAACCTGGACCGAGAAGGGGGAGAAGAGAAAACAAGGACCTAGAAGGGAGAGAAGAGAAAACCTAGAAGGGGGAGAAGAGAGAAAACGTGGACCTAGATGGGGGAGAAAAGAAAACCTGAACCTAGAAGGGAGAGAAGGGAGAAATCCTGGACCTAAAAAGGGAGAGAAGAGAGAAATCCTGGACCTAGAAGGGAGAGAAGAGCAAAATTATGGACTTAAAAATGGAGAGAAATCCTGGACCTAAAAGAGAAATCCTGGACCTAAAAAGGGAGAGAAGAGAGAAATCCTGGACCTATGAAAAGGGAGAGAAGAGAGAAATCCTGGACCTAAAAATGGAGACAAGAGTGAAATCCTGAACCTAAAAGGGAAAGAAGAGAGAAATCCTAGACCTAGAAAGGAGAGAAGAGAGAATTCCGGGACCTAAAAAGGGAGAGAAGAGAGAAATCCTAGACCTAAATGGGAGAGAAGAGAGAAATCCCGGACCTAAAAGGGAGAGAAGAGAGAAATCCTGGACCGAAAAGAGAAATCCTGGACCTAATAATGGAGAGAAAAGAGAAAACCTGGACCTAAAAGGGAGAGAAGAGAGAAATCCTGGACCTAAAAAGGGAGAGAAGAGAGAAATCCTGGACCTAAAAAGGGAGAGAAGAGAGAAATCCTGGACCTAAAAAAGGGAGAGAAGAGAGAAATCCGGGACCTAAAAAGGGAGAGAAGAGCGAAATCCTGGACCGAGAAGAGAAATCCTGGACCTAAAAATGGAGAGAAGAGAGAAATCCTGGACCTAGAAGGGAGAGAAGAGAGAAATCCTGGACCTAAAAAGGGAGAGAAGAGAGAAATCCTGGACCTATAAAAAGGGAGAGAAGAGAGAAATCCTGGACCTAAAAATGGAGACAAGAGTGAAATCCTGAACCTAAAAGGGAAAGAAGAGAGAAATCCCGGACCTAAAAAGGGAGAGAA
Organism: Lithobates pipiens; assembly: GCF_037356315.1. Lineage (NCBI taxonomy): Eukaryota > Metazoa > Chordata > Amphibia > Anura > Ranidae > Lithobates > Lithobates pipiens. Next base: position 466,832,893 of record NW_027507758.1, on the reverse strand, counting down.
GAGAGAAATCCTGGACCTAAAAAGGGAGAGAAGAGAGAAATACTGGACCTAAAAAGGGAGAGAAGAGAGAAATCCTGGACCTAAAAAGGGAGAGAAGAGCGAAATCCTGGACCTAAAAAGGGAGAGAAGAGCGAAATCCTGGACCTAAAAGGGAAGAGAAGAGAGAAATCCTGGACCTAAAAGGGAATGAAGAGAGAAATCCCGGACCTAAAAAGGGAGAGAAGAGAGAAATCCTGGACCTAAAAGGGAAGAGAAGAGAGAAATCCTGGACCTAAAAGGGAAAGAAGAGAGAAATCCCGGACCTAAAAAGGGAGAGAAGAGAGAAATCCTGGACCTAAAAGGGAAGAGAAGAGAGAAATCCTGGACCTAAAAGGAAAGAGAAGAGAGAAATCCTGGACCTAAAAGGGAAAGAAGAAAGAAATCCTGGACCTAAAAGGGAATGAAGAGAGAAATCCCGGACCTAAAAAGGGAATGAAGAGAGAAATCCCGGACCTAAAAAGGGAGAGAAGAGAGAAATCCTGGACCTAAAAGGGAAGAGAAGAGAGAAATCCTGGACCTAAAAGGGAAAGAAGAGAGAAATCCCGGACCTAAAAAGGGAGAGAAGAGCGAAATCCTGGACCTAAAAAGGGAGAGAAGAGCGAAATCCTGGACCTAAAAGGGAAGAGAAGAGAGAAATCCTGGACCTAAAAGGGAATGAAGAGAGAAATCCCGGACCTAAAAAGGGAGAGAAGAGAGAAATCCTGGACCTAAAAAGGGAGAGAAGAGAGAAATACTGGACCTAAAAAGGGAGAGAAGAGAGAAATCCTGGACCTAAAAAGGGAGAGAAGAGAAATCCTGGACCTAAAAAGGGAGAGAAGAGCGAAATCCTGGACGTAAAAAGGGAGAGAAGAGCGAAATCCTGGACCTAAAAGGGAAGAGAAGAGAGAAATCCTGGACCTAAAAGGGAAAGAAGAGAGAAATACCGGACCTAAAAAAGGAGAGAAGAGAGAAATCCTGGACCTAAAAGGGGAGAGAAGAGAAAACCTAGAAGGGGGAGAAGAGATAAAACATGGACCTAGAAGGGGGAGAAGAGAAAACCTAAACCTAGAAGGGGGAGAAGAGAAAACCTGAACCTAGAAGGGGGAGAAGAGAAAACCTGAACCTAGAATGGAGAGAAAACCTGGATCTGGAAGTGAGAGAAAATAAAAAAACCTACACATAGAAGGGAGAGAAGAGAAAACCTGGACCGAGAAGTGGAAGAAGAGAAAACCTGGACCGAGAAGGGGGAAAAGAGAAAACAAGGACCTAGAAGTGAGAGAAGAGAAAACATAGAAGGGGGAGAAGAGAGAAAACAAGGACCTAGAAGGGAGAGAAGAGAAAACCTAGAAGGGGGAGAAGAGAGAAAACATGGACCAAGAAGGGGGAGAAGAGAAAACCTGAACCTAGAAGGGAGAGAAGAGAGAAATTCTGGACCTAAAAAGGGAGAGAAGAGAGAAATCCTGGACCTAGAAGGGAGAGAAGGGCAAAATCCTGGACCTAAAAATGGAGAGAAGAGAGAAATCCTGGACCTATAAAAAGGGAGAGAAGAGAGAAATCCTGGACCTAAATAAGAAATCATGCACCTAAAAAGGGAGAGAAGAGAGAAATCCTGGACCTATAAAAAGGGAGAGAAGAGAGAAATCCTGGACCTAAAAGAGAAATCCTGGACCTAAAAAGGGAAGAGAAGACAGAAATCCTCGACCTAAAAGGGAAAGAAGAGAGAAATCCCGGGCCTAAAAGGGAGAGAAGAGAGAAATACCGGACCTAAAAAAGGAGAGAAGAGAGACATCCTGGACCTAAAAGGGAGAGAAGAGAGAAATCCTGGACCTAAAATGGAGAGAAGAGAGAAATCCTGGACCTAAAAAGGGAGAGAAGAGAAAAATCCTGGAGCTAAAAAGGGAGAGAAAAGAGAAATCCTGGACCTAAAAAGGGAGAGAAGAGAGAAATCCTGGACCTAGAAGGGAGAGAAGAGAGAAATCCTGGACCTAGAAGGGAGAGAAGACAGAAATCATGGACCTAAAAAGGGAGAGAAGAGAGAAATCCTGGACCTAAAAAGGGAGAGAAGAGAAATCCTGGACCTAAAAAGGGAGAGAAGAGCGAAATCCTGGACCTAAAAAGGGAGAGAAGAGCGAAATCCTGGACCTAAAAGGGAAGAGAAGAGAGAAATCCTGGACCTAAAAGGGAAAGAAGAAAGAAATCCAGGACCTAAAAGGGAGAGAAGAGCGAAATCCTGGACCTAAAAGGGGAGAGAAGAGAAAACCTAGAAGGGGGAGAAGAGATAAAACATGGACCTAGAAGGGGGAGAAGAGAAAACCTAAACCTAGAAGAGGGAGAAGTGAAAACCTGAACCTAGAATGGAGAGAAAACCTGGATCTGGAAGTGAGAGAAAATAAAAAAACCTACACATAGAAGGGAGAGAAGAGAAAACCTGGACCGAGAAGTGGAAGAAGAGAAAACCTGGACCGAGAAGGGGGAGAAGAGAAAACATGGACCTAGAAGGGGGAGAAGAGAAAACCTAGAAGGGGGAGAAGAGAGAAAACATGGACCTAGAAGGGGAGAAGAGAAAACCTGAACCTAGAGGGGAGAGAAGAGAGAAATCCTGGACCTAAAAAGGGAGAGAAGAGAGAAATCCTGGACCTATAAGAGAAATCCTGGACCTAAAAAGGGAAAGAAGAGAGAAATCCTGGACCTAAAAAGGGAGAGAAGAGAAAAATCTTGGACCTAAAAATGGAGACAAGAGAGAAATCTTGAACCTAAAAGGGAAAGAAGAGAGAAATCCTGGACCTAGAAAGGAGAGAAGAGAGAATTCCGGGACCTAAAAAGGGAGAGAAGAGAGAAATCCTGGACCTAGAAAGGGAGGGAAGAGAGAAATCCTGGACCTAAAAAGGGAGAGAAGAGAGAAATCCTGGACCTATAAAGGGAGAGAAGAGCGAAGTCCTGGACCTAAAAGGGAAGAGAAGAGAGAAATCCTGGACCTAAAAGGGAAAGAAGAGAGAAATCCCGGACCTAAAAGGGAGAGAAGAGAGAAATACCGGACCTAAAAAAGGAGAGAAGAGAGAAATCCTGGACCTAAAAGGGGAGAGAAGAGAAAACCTAGAAGGGGGAGAAGAGATAAAACATGGTCCTAGAAGGGGGAGAAGAGAAAACCTAAACCTAGAAGGGGGAGAAGAGAAAACCTGAACCTAGAAGGGGGAGAAGAGAAAACCTGAACCTAGAATTGAGAGAAAACCTGGATCTGGAAGTGAGAGAAAATAAAAAAACCTACACATAGAAGGGAGAGAAGAGAAAACCTGGACCGAGAAGTGGAAGAAGAGAAAACCTGGACCGAGAAGGGGGAGAAGAGAAAACAAGTACCTAGAAGGGAGAGAAGAGAAAACCTAGAAGGGGAGAAGAGAGAAAACATGGACCTAGAAGTGGGAGAAGAGAAAACCTGAACCTAGAAGGGAGAGAAGAGACAAATCCTGGACCTAAAAAGGGAGAGAAGAGAGAAATCCTGGACCTAGAAGGGAGAGAAGAGCAAAATCCTGGACCTAAAATGGAGAGAAGAGAGAAATCCTGGACCTAAAAGAGAAATCCTGGACCTAAAAAGGGAGAGAAGAGAGAAATCATTGACCTATAAAAGGGGAGAGAAGAGAGAAATCCTGGACCTAAAAATGGAGAGAAGAGAGAAATCCTGGACCTAAAAGAGAAATCCTGGACCTAAAAAGGGAGAGAAGAGAGAAATCCTGGACCTAAAAGAGAAATCCTGGACCTAAAAAGGGAGAGAAGAGAGAAATCCTGGACCTAGAAGGGAGAGAAGAGCAAAATCCTGGACCTAAACATGGAGAGAAGAGAGAAATCCTGGACCTAAAAGAGAAATCCTGGACATAAAAAGGGAGAGAAGAGAGAAATCCTGGACCTATAAAAAAGGGAGAGAAGAGAGAAATCCTGGACCTAAAAATGGAGACAAGAGAGAAATCCTGAACCTAAAAGGGAGAGAAGAGAGAAATCCTAGACCTAGAAAGGAGAGAAGAGAGAATTCCGGGACCTAAAAAGGGAGAGAAGAGAGAAATCCTGGACCTAAATGGGAGAGAAGAGAGAAATCCCGGACCTAAAAGGGAGAGAAGAGAGAAATCCTGGACTGAAAAGAGAAATCCAGGACCTAATAATGGAGAGAAAAGAGAAAACCTGGACCTAAAATGGAGAGAATAGAGAAATCCTGGACCTAAAAATGAGTGAAGAGAGAAATCCTGAACCTAAAAAGGGAGAGAAGAGAGAAGTCCCGGACCTAATAAGGGAGAAAAGAGAAAAATCCTGGACCTAAAAAGGGAGAGAAGAGAGAAATCCTGGATCTAAAAAGGGAGAGAAGAGAGAAATCCTGGACCTAAAAAAGGGAGAGAAGAGAGAAATCCGGGACCAAAAAAGGGAGAGAAGAGCGAAAAATCCTGGACCCAGAAGAGAAATCCTGGACCTAAAAATGGAGAGAAGAGAGAAATCCTGGACCTAGAAGGGAGAGAAGAGAGAAATCCTGGACCTAGAAGGGAGAGAAGAGAGAAATCCTGGACCTAAAAAGGGAGAGAAGAGAGAAATCCTGGACCTAAAAAGGGAGAGAAGAGAGAAATCCTGGACCTAAAAAGGGAGAGAAGAGAGAAATCCTGGACCTAAAAAGGGAGAGAAGAGAGAAATCCTGGACCTAAAAAGGGAGAGAAGAGAGAAATCCTGGAACTAAAAAGGGAGAGAAGAGCGAAATCCTGGACCTAAAAAGGGAGAGAAGAGCGAAATCCTGGACCTAAAAGGGAAGAGAAGAGAGAAATCCTGGACCTAAAAGGGAAAGAAGAGAGAAATCCCGGACCTAAAAGGGAGAGAAGAGAGAAATACCGGACCTAAAAAAGGAGAGAAGAGAGAAATACTGGACCTAAAAGGGAGAGAAGAGAGAAATGCTGGACCTAAAAATGAGAGAAGAGAGAAATCCTGAACCTAAAAAGGGAGAGAAGAGAGAAGTCCTGGACCTAAAAAGGGAGAGAAGAGAGAAATCCTGGACCTAAAAAGGGAGAGAAGAGCGAAATCCTGGACCTAAAAAGGGAGAGAAGAGCGAAATCCTGGACCTAAAAGGGAAGAGAAGAGAGAAATCCTGGACCTAAAAGGGAAAGAAGAGAGAAATCCCGGACCTAAAAGGGAGAGAAGAGAGAAATACCGGACCTAAAAAAGGAGAGAAGAGAGAAATACTGGACCTAAAAGGGAGAGAAGAGAGAAATGCTGGACCTAAAAATGAGAGAAGAGAGAAATAGTGAACCTAAAAAGGGAGAGAAGAGAGAAGTCCTGGACCTAAAAAGGGAGAGAAGAGAGAAATCCTGGACCTAAAAAGGGAGAGAAGAGAGAAATCCTGGACCTAAAAAGGGAGAGAAGAGAGAAATCCTGGACCTAAAAAGGGAGAGAAGAGAGAAATACTGAACCTAAAAAGGGAGAGAAGAGAAATCCTGGACCTAAAAAGGGAGAGAAGAGCGAAATCCTGGACCTAAAAAGGGAGAGAAGAGCGAAATCCTGGACCTAAAAGGGAAGAGAAGAGAGAAATCCTGGACCTAAAAGGGAAAGAAGAGAGAAATCCCGGACCTAAAAGGGAGAGAAGAGAGAAATACCGGACCTAAAAAAGGAGAGAAGAGAGAAATCCTGGACCTAAAAGGGGAGAGAAGAGAAAACCTAGAAGGGGGAGAAGAGATAAAACATGGACCTAGAAGGGGGAGAAGAGAAAACCTAAACCTAGAAGGGGAAGAAGAGAAAACCTGAACCTAGAAGGGGGAGAAGAGAAAACCTGAACCTAGAATTGAGAGAAAACCTGGATCTGGAAGTGAGAGAAAATAAAAAAACCTACACATAGAAGGGAGAGAAGAGAAAACATGGACCGAGAAGTGGAAGAAGAGAAAACCTGGACCGAGAAGGGGGAGAAGAGAAAACAAGGACCTAGAAGGGAGAGAAGAGAAAACCTAGAAGGGGGAGAAGAGAGAAAACGTGGACCTAGATGGGGGAGAAAAGAAAACCTGAACCTAGAAGGGAGAGAAGGGAGAAATCCTGGACCTAAAAAGGGAGAGAAGAGAGAAATCCTGGACCTAGAAGGGAGAGAAGAGCAAAATTATGGACTTAAAAATGGAGAGAAATCCTGGACCTAAAAGAGAAATCCTGGACCTAAAAAGGGAGAGAAGAGAGAAATCCTGGACCTATGAAAAGGGAGAGAAGAGAGAAATCCTGGACCTAAAAATGGAGACAAGAGTTGAATCCTGAACCTAAAAGGGAAAGAAGAGAGAAATCCTAGACCTAGAAAGGAGAGAAGAGAGAATTCCGGGACCTAAAAAGGGAGAGAAGAGAGAAATCCTAGACCTAAATGGGAGAGAAGAGAGAAATCCCGGACCTAAAAGGGAGAGAAGAGAGAAATCCTGGACCGAAAAGAGAAATCCTGGACCTAATAATGGAGAGAAAAGAGAAAACCTGGACCTAAAAGGGAGAGAAGAGAGAAATCCTGGACCTAAAAAGGGAGAGAAGAGAGAAATCCTGGACCTAAAAAGGGAGAGAAGAGAGAAATCCTGGACCTAAAAAAGGGAGAGAAGAGAGAAATCCGGGACCTAAAAAGGGAGAGAAGAGCGAAATCCTGGACCGAGAAGAGAAATCCTGGACCTAAAAATGGAGAGAAGAGAGAAATCCTGGACCTAGAAGGGAGAGAAGAGAGAAATCCTGGACCAAAAAGGGAGAGAAGAGAGAAATACTGGACCTATAAAAAGGGAGAGAAGAGAGAAATCCTGGACCTAAAAATGGAGACAAGAGTGAAATCCTGAACCTAAAAGGGAAAGAAGAGAGAAATCCCGGACCTAAAAAGGGAGAGAAGAGAGAAATCCTGGACCTAAAAAGGGAGAGAAGAGCGAAATCCTGGACCTAAAAGGGAAGAGAAGAGAGAAATCCTGGACCTAAAAGGGAAAGAAGAGAGAAATCCCGGACCTAAAAGGGAGAGAAGAGAGAAATACCGGACCTAAAAAAGGAGAGAAGAGAGAAATCCTGGACCTAAAAGGGGAGAGAAGAGAAAACCTAGAAGGGGGAGAAGAGATAAAACATGGACCTAGAAGGGGGAGAAGAGAAAACCTAAACCTAGAAGGGGAAGAAGAGAAAACCTGAACCTAGAAGGGGGAGAAGAGAAAACCTGAACCTAGAATTGAGAGAAAACCTGGATCTGGAAGTGAGAGAAAATAAAAAAACCTACACATAGAAGGGAGAGAAGAGAAAACATGGACCGAGAAGTGGAAGAAGAGAAAACCTGGACCGAGAAGGGGGAGAAGAGAAAACAAGGACCTAGAAGGGAGAGAAGAGAAAACCTAGAAGGGGGAGAAGAGAGAAAACGTGGACCTAGATGGGGGAGAAAAGAAAACCTGAACCTAGAAGGGAGAGAAGGGAGAAATCCTGGACCTAAAAAGGGAGAGAAGAGAGAAATCCTGGACCTAGAAGGGAGAGAAGAGCAAAATTATGGACTTAAAAATGGAGAGAAATCCTGGACCTAAAAGAGAAATCCTGGACCTAAAAAGGGAGAGAAGAGAGAAATCCTGGACCTATGAAAAGGGAGAGAAGAGAGAAATCCTGGACCTAAAAATGGAGACAAGAGTGAAATCCTGAACCTAAAAGGGAAAGAAGAGAGAAATCCTAGACCTAGAAAGGAGAGAAGAGAGAATTCCGGGACCTAAAAAGGGAGAGAAGAGAGAAATCCTAGACCTAAATGGGAGAGAAGAGAGAAATCCCGGACCTAAAAGGGAGAGAAGAGAGAAATCCTGGACCGAAAAGAGAAATCCTGGACCTAATAATGGAGAGAAAAGAGAAAACCTGGACCTAAAAGGGAGAGAAGAGAGAAATCCTGGACCTAAAAAGGGAGAGAAGAGAGAAATCCTGGACCTAAAAAGGGAGAGAAGAGAGAAATCCTGGACCTAAAAAAGGGAGAGAAGAGAGAAATCCGGGACCTAAAAAGGGAGAGAAGAGCGAAATCCTGGACCGAGAAGAGAAATCCTGGACCTAAAAATGGAGAGAAGAGAGAAATCCTGGACCTAGAAGGGAGAGAAGAGAGAAATCCTGGACCTAAAAAGGGAGAGAAGAGAGAAATCCTGGACCTATAAAAAGGGAGAGAAGAGAGAAATCCTGGACCTAAAAATGGAGACAAGAGTGAAATCCTGAACCTAAAAGGGAAAGAAGAGAGAAATCCCGGACCTAAAAAGGGAGAGAAGAGAGAAATCCTGGACCTAAAAAGGGAGAGAAGAGAGAAATACTGGACCTAAAAAGGGAGAGAAGAGAGAAATCCTGGACCTAAAAAGGGAGAGAAGAGCGAAATCCTGGACCTAAAAAGGGAGAGAAGAGCGAAATCCTGGACCTAAAAGGGAAGAGAAGAGAGAAATCCTGGACCTAAAAGGGAATGAAGAGAGAAATCCCGGACCTAAAAAGGGAGAGAAGAGAGAAATCCTGGACCTAAAAGGGAAGAGAAGAGAGAAATCCTGGACCTAAAAGGGAATGAAGAGAGAAATCCCGGACCTAAAAAGGGAGAGAAGAGAGAAATCCTGGACCTAAAAGGGAAGAGAAGAGAGAAATCCTGGACCTAAAAGGAAAGAGAAGAGAGAAATCCTGGACCTAAAAGGGAAAGAAGAAAGAAATCCTGGACCTAAAAGGGAATGAAGAGAGAAATCCCGGACCTAAAAAGGGAATGAAGAGAGAAATCCCGGACCTAAAAAGGGAGAGAAGAGAGAAATCCTGGACCTAAAAGGGAAGAGAAGAGAGAAATCCTGGACCTAAAAGGGAAAGAAGAGAGAAATCCCGGACCTAAAAAGGGAGAGAAGAGCGAAATCCTGGACCTAAAAAGGGAGAGAAGAGCGAAATCCTGGACCTAAAAGGGAAGAGAAGAGAGAAATCCTGGACCTAAAAGGGAATGAAGAGAGAAATCCCGGACCTAAAAAGGGAGAGAAGAGAGAAATCCTGGACCTAAAAAGGGAGAGAAGAGAGAAATACTGGACCTAAAAAGGGAGAGAAGAGAGAAATCCTGGACCTAAAAAGGGAGAGAAGAGAAATCCTGGACCTAAAAAGGGAGAGAAGAGCGAAATCCTGGACGTAAAAAGGGAGAGAAGAGCGAAATCCTGGACCTAAAAGGGAAGAGAAGAGAGAAATCCTGGACCTAAAAGGGAAAGAAGAGAGAAATACCGGACCTAAAAAAGGAGAGAAGAGAGAAATCCTGGACCTAAAAGGGGAGAGAAGAGAAAACCTAGAAGGGGGAGAAGAGATAAAACATGGACCTAGAAGGGGGAGAAGAGAAAACCTAAACCTAGAAGGGGGAGAAGAGAAAACCTGAACCTAGAAGGGGGAGAAGAGAAAACCTGAACCTAGAATGGAGAGAAAACCTGGATCTGGAAGTGAGAGAAAATAAAAAAACCTACACATAGAAGGGAGAGAAGAGAAAACCTGGACCGAGAAGTGGAAGAAGAGAAAACCTGGACCGAGAAGGGGGAAAAGAGAAAACAAGGACCTAGAAGTGAGAGAAGAGAAAACATAGAAGGGGGAGAAGAGAGAAAACAAGGACCTAGAAGGGAGAGAAGAGAAAACCTAGAAGGGGGAGAAGAGAGAAAACATGGACCAAGAAGGGGGAGAAGAGAAAACCTGAACCTAGAAGGGAGAGAAGAGAGAAATTCTGGACCTAAAAAGGGAGAGAAGAGAGAAATCCTGGACCTAGAAGGGAGAGAAGGGCAAAATCCTGGACCTAAAAATGGAGAGAAGAGAGAAATCCTGGACCTATAAAAAGGGAGAGAAGAGAGAAATCCTGGACCTAAATAAGAAATCATGCACCTAAAAAGGGAGAGAAGAGAGAAATCCTGGACCTATAAAAAGGGAGAGAAGAGAGAAATCCTGGACCTAAAAGAGAAATCCTGGACCTAAAAAGGGAAGAGAAGACAGAAATCCTCGACCTAAAAGGGAAAGAAGAGAGAAATCCCGGGCCTAAAAGGGAGAGAAGAGAGAAATACCGGACCTAAAAAAGGAGAGAAGAGAGACATCCTGGACCTAAAAGGGAGAGAAGAGAGAAATCCTGGACCTAAAATGGAGAGAAGAGAGAAATCCTGGACCTAAAAAGGGAGAGAAGAGAAAAATCCTGGAGCTAAAAAGGGAGAGAAAAGAGAAATCCTGGACCTAAAAAGGGAGAGAAGAGAGAAATCCTGGACCTAGAAGGGAGAGAAGAGAGAAATCCTGGACCTAGAAGGGAGAGAAGACAGAAATCATGGACCTAAAAAGGGAGAGAAGAGAGAAATCCTGGACCTAAAAAGGGAGAGAAGAGAAATCCTGGACCTAAAAAGGGAGAGAAGAGCGAAATCCTGGACCTAAAAAGGGAGAGAAGAGCGAAATCCTGGACCTAAAAGGGAAGAGAAGAGAGAAATCCTGGACCTAAAAGGGAAAGAAGAAAGAAATCCAGGACCTAAAAGGGAGAGAAGAGCGAAATCCTGGACCTAAAAGGGGAGAGAAGAGAAAACCTAGAAGGGGGAGAAGAGATAAAACATGGACCTAGAAGGGGGAGAAGAGAAAACCTAAACCTAGAAGAGGGAGAAGTGAAAACCTGAACCTAGAATGGAGAGAAAACCTGGATCTGGAAGTGAGAGAAAATAAAAAAACCTACACATAGAAGGGAGAGAAGAGAAAACCTGGACCGAGAAGTGGAAGAAGAGAAAACCTGGACCGAGAAGGGGGAGAAGAGAAAACATGGACCTAGAAGGGGGAGAAGAGAAAACCTAGAAGGGGGAGAAGAGAGAAAACATGGACCTAGAAGGGGAGAAGAGAAAACCTGAACCTAGAGGGGAGAGAAGAGAGAAATCCTGGACCTAAAAAGGGAAAGAAGAGAGAAATCCTGGACCTAAAAAGGGAGAGAAGAGAAAAATCTTGGACCTAAAAATGGAGACAAGAGAGAAATCTTGAACCTAAAAGGGAAAGAAGAGAGAAATCCTGGACCTAGAAAGGAGAGAAGAGAGAATTCCGGGACCTAAAAAGGGAGAGAAGAGAGAAATCCTGGACCTAGAAAGGGAGGGAAGAGAGAAATCCTGGACCTAAAAAGGGAGAGAAGAGAGAAATCCTGGACCTATAAAGGGAGAGAAGAGCGAAGTCCTGGACCTAAAAGGGAAGAGAAGAGAGAAATCCTGGACCTAAAAGGGAAAGAAGAGAGAAATCCCGGACCTAAAAGGGAGAGAAGAGAGAAATACCGGACCTAAAAAAGGAGAGAAGAGAGAAATCCTGGACCTAAAAGGGGAGAGAAGAGAAAACCTAGAAGGGGGAGAAGAGATAAAACATGGTCCTAGAAGGGGGAGAAGAGAAAACCTAAACCTAGAAGGGGGAGAAGAGAAAACCTGAACCTAGAAGGGGGAGAAGAGAAAACCTGAACCTAGAATTGAGAGAAAACCTGGATCTGGAAGTGAGAGAAAATAAAAAAACCTACACATAGAAGGGAGAGAAGAGAAAACCTGGACCGAGAAGTGGAAGAAGAGAAAACCTGGACCGAGAAGGGGGAGAAGAGAAAACAAGTACCTAGAAGGGAGAGAAGAGAAAACCTAGAAGGGGAGAAGAGAGAAAACATGGACCTAGAAGTGGGAGAAGAGAAAACCTGAACCTAGAAGGGAGAGAAGAGACAAATCCTGGACCTAAAAAGGGAGAGAAGAGAGAAATCCTGGACCTAGAAGGGAGAGAAGAGCAAAATCCTGGACCTAAAATGGAGAGAAGAGAGAAATCCTGGACCTAAAAGAGAAATCCTGGACCTAAAAAGGGAGAGAAGAGAGAAATCATTGACCTATAAAAGGGGAGAGAAGAGAGAAATCCTGGACCTAAAAATGGAGACAAGAGAGAAATCCTGAACCTAAAAGGGAAAGAAGAGAGAAATCCTGGACCTAAAAAGGGAGAGAAGAGAAAAATCCTGGACCTATAAGAGAAATCCTGGACCTAAAAAGGGAAAGAAGAGAGAAATCCTGGACCTAAAAAGGGAGAGAAGAGAAAAATCCTGGACCTAAAAATGGAGACAAGAGAGAAATCCTGAACCTAAAAGGGAAAGAAGAGAGAAATCCTGGACCTAGAAAGGAGAGAAGAGAGAATTCCGGGACCTAAAAAGGGAGAGAAGAGAGAAATCCTGGACCTAGAAAGGGAGAGAAGAGAGAAATCCTGGACCTAGAAAGGGAGAGAAGAGAGAAATCCTGGACCTAAAAAGGGAGAGAAGAGAGAAATCCTGGACCTAAAAAGGGAGAGAAGAGAGAAATCCTGGACCTAAAAAGGGAGAGAAGAGCGAAGTCCTGGACCTAAAAGGGAAGAGAAGAGAGAAATACTGGACCTAAAAAGGGAAAGAAGAGAGAAATCCCGGACCTAAAAGGGAGAGAAGAGAGAAATACCGGACCTAAAAAAGGAGAGAAGAGAGAAATCCTGGACCTAAAAGGGAAGAGAAGAGAGAAATCCTGGACCTAAAAGGAAAGAGAAGAGAGAAATCCTGGACCTAAAAGGGAAAGAAGAAAGAAATCCTGGACCTAAAAGGGAATGAAGAGAGAAATCCCGGACCTAAAAAGGGAATGAAGAGAGAAATCCCGGACCTAAAAAGGGAGAGAAGAGAGAAATCCTGGACCTAAAAGGGAAGAGAAGAGAGAAATCCTGGACCTAAAAGGGAAAGAAGAGAGAAATCCCGGACCTAAAAAGGGAGAGAAGAGCGAAATCCTGGACCTAAAAAGGGAAAGAAGAGAGAAATCCTGGACCTAAAAAGGGAGAGAAGAGAAAAATCCTGGACCTAAAAATGGAGACAAGAGAGAAATCCTGAACCTAAAAGGGAAAGAAGAGAGAAATCCTGGACCTAGAAAGGAGAGAAGAGAGAATTCCGGGACCTAAAAAGGGAGAGAAGAGAGAAATCCTGGACCTAGAAAGGGAGAGAAGAGAGAAATCCTGGACCTAGAAAGGGAGAGAAGAGAGAAATCCTGGACCTAAAAAGGGAGAGAAGAGAGAAATCCTGGACCTAAAAAGGGAGAGAAGAGAGAAATCCTGGACCTAAAAAGGGAGAGAAGAGCGAAGTCCTGGACCTAAAAGGGAAGAGAAGAGAGAAATACTGGACCTAAAAAGGGAAAGAAGAGAGAAATCCCGGACCTAAAAGGGAGAGAAGAGAGAAATACCGGACCTAAAAAAGGAGAGAAGAGAGAAATCCTGGACCTAAAAGGGAAGAGAAGAGAGAAATCCTGGACCTAAAAGGAAAGAGAAGAGAGAAATCCTGGACCTAAAAGGGAAAGAAGAAAGAAATCCTGGACCTAAAAGGGAATGAAGAGAGAAATCCCGGACCTAAAAAGGGAATGAAGAGAGAAATCCCGGACCTAAAAAGGGAGAGAAGAGAGAAATCCTGGACCTAAAAGGGAAGAGAAGAGAGAAATCCTGGACCTAAAAGGGAAAGAAGAGAGAAATCCCGGACCTAAAAAGGGAGAGAAGAGCGAAATCCTGGACCTAAAAAGGGAGAGAAGAGCGAAATCCTGGACCTAAAAGGGAAGAGAAGAGAGAAATCCTGGACCTAAAAGGGAATGAAGAGAGAAATCCCGGACCTAAAAAGGGAGAGAAGAGAGAAATCCTGGACCTAAAAAGGGAGAGAAGAGAGAAATACTGGACCTAAAAAGGGAGAGAAGAGAGAAATCCTGGACCTAAAAAGGGAGAGAAGAGAAATCCTGGACCTAAAAAGGGAGAGAAGAGCGAAATCCTGGACGTAAAAAGGGAGAGAAGAGCGAAATCCTGGACCTAAAAGGGAAGAGAAGAGAGAAATCCTGGACCTAAAAGGGAAAGAAGAGAGAAATACCGGACCTAAAAAAGGAGAGAAGAGAGAAATCCTGGACCTAAAAGGGGAGAGAAGAGAAAACCTAGAAGGGGGAGAAGAGATAAAACATGGACCTAGAAGGGGGAGAAGAGAAAACCTAAACCTAGAAGGGGGAGAAGAGAAAACCTGAACCTAGAAGGGGGAGAAGAGAAAACCTGAACCTAGAATGGAGAGAAAACCTGGATCTGGAAGTGAGAGAAAATAAAAAAACCTACACATAGAAGGGAGAGAAGAGAAAACCTGGACCGAGAAGTGGAAGAAGAGAAAACCTGGACCGAGAAGGGGGAAAAGAGAAAACAAGGACCTAGAAGTGAGAGAAGAGAAAACATAGAAGGGGGAGAAGAGAGAAAACAAGGACCTAGAAGGGAGAGAAGAGAAAACCTAGAAGGGGGAGAAGAGAGAAAACATGGACCAAGAAGGGGGAGAAGAGAAAACCTGAACCTAGAAGGGAGAGAAGAGAGAAATTCTGGACCTAAAAAGGGAGAGAAGAGAGAAATCCTGGACCTAGAAGGGAGAGAAGGGCAAAATCCTGGACCTAAAAATGGAGAGAAGAGAGAAATCCTGGACCTAGAAGGGAGAGAAGGGCAAAATCCTGGACCTAAATAAGAAATCATGCACCTAAAAAGGGAGAGAAGAGAGAAATCCTGGACCTATAAAAAGGGAGAGAAGAGAGAAATCCTGGACCTAAAAGAGAAATCCTGGACCTAAAAAGGGAAGAGAAGACAGAAATCCTCGACCTAAAAGGGAAAGAAGAGAGAAATCCCGGGCCTAAAAGGGAGAGAAGAGAGAAATACCGGACCTAAAAAAGGAGAGAAGAGAGACATCCTGGACCTAAAAGGGAGAGAAGAGAGAAATCCTGGACCTAAAATGGAGAGAAGAGAGAAATCCTGGACCTAAAAAGGGAGAGAAGAGAAAAATCCTGGAGCTAAAAAGGGAGAGAAAAGAGAAATCCTGGACCTAAAAAGGGAGAGAAGAGAGAAATCCTGGACCTAGAAGGGAGAGAAGACAGAAATCATGGACCTAAAAAGGGAGAGAAGAGAGAAATCCTGGACCTAGAAGGGAGAGAAGACAGAAATCATGGACCTAAAAAGGGAGAGAAGAGAGAAATCCTGGACCTAAAAAGGGAGAGAAGAGAAATCCTGGACCTAAAAAGGGAGAGAAGAGCGAAATCCTGGACCTAAAAAGGGAGAGAAGAGCGAAATCCTGGACCTAAAAGGGAAGAGAAGAGAGAAATCCTGGACCTAAAAGGGAAAGAAGAAAGAAATCCAGGACCTAAAAGGGAGAGAAGAGCGAAATCCTGGACCTAAAAGGGGAGAGAAGAGAAAACCTAGAAGGGGGAGAAGAGATAAAACATGGACCTAGAAGGGGGAGAAGAGAAAACCTAAACCTAGAAGAGGGAGAAGTGAAAACCTGAACCTAGAATGGAGAGAAAACCTGGATCTGGAAGTGAGAGAAAATAAAAAAAACCTACACATAGAAGGGAGAGAAGAGAAAACCTGGACCGAGAAGTGGAAGAAGAGAAAACCTGGACCGAGAAGGGGGAGAAGAGAAAACATGGACCTAGAAGGGGGAGAAGAGAAAACCTAGAAGGGGGAGAAGAGAGAAAACATGGACCTAGAAGGGGAGAAGAGAAAACCTGAACCTAGAGGGGAGAGAAGAGAGAAATCCTGGACCTAAAAAGGGAGAGAAGAGAGAAATCCTGGACCTATAAGAGAAATCCTGGACCTAAAAAGGGAAAGAAGAGAGAAATCCTGGACCTAAAAAGGGAGAGAAGAGAAAAATCTTGGACCTAAAAATGGAGACAAGAGAGAAATCTTGAACCTAAAAGGGAAAGAAGAGAGAAATCCTGGACCTAGAAAGGAGAGAAGAGAGAATTCCGGGACCTAAAAAGGGAGAGAAGAGAGAAATCCTGGACCTAGAAAGGGAGGGAAGAGAGAAATCCTGGACCTAAAAAGGGAGAGAAGAGAGAAATCCTGGACCTATAAAGGGAGAGAAGAGCGAAGTCCTGGACCTAAAAGGGAAGAGAAGAGAGAAATCCTGGACCTAAAAGGGAAAGAAGAGAGAAATCCCGGACCTAAAAGGGAGAGAAGAGAGAAATACCGGACCTAAAAAAGGAGAGAAGAGAGAAATCCTGGACCTAAAAGGGGAGAGAAGAGAAAACCTAGAAGGGGGAGAAGAGATAAAACATGGTCCTAGAAGGGGGAGAAGAGAAAACCTAAACCTAGAAGGGGGAGAAGAGAAAACCTGAACCTAGAAGGGGGAGAAGAGAAAACCTGAACCTAGAATTGAGAGAAAACCTGGATCTGGAAGTGAGAGAAAATAAAAAAACCTACACATAGAAGGGAGAGAAGAGAAAACCTGGACCGAGAAGTGGAAGAAGAGAAAACCTGGACCGAGAAGGGGGAGAAGAGAAAACAAGTACCTAGAAGGGAGAGAAGAGAAAACCTAGAAGGGGAGAAGAGAGAAAACATGGACCTAGAAGTGGGAGAAGAGAAAACCTGAACCTAGAAGGGAGAGAAGAGACAAATCCTGGACCTAAAAAGGGAGAGAAGAGAGAAATCCTGGACCTAGAAGGGAGAGAAGAGCAAAATCCTGGACCTAAAATGGAGAGAAGAGAGAAATCCTGGACCTAAAAGAGAAATCCTGGACCTAAAAAGGGAGAGAAGAGAGAAATCATTGACCTATAAAAGGGGAGAGAAGAGAGAAATCCTGGACCTAAAAATGGAGACAAGAGAGAAATCCTGAACCTAAAAGGGAAAGAAGAGAGAAATCCTGGACCTAAAAAGGGAGAGAAGAGAAAAATCCTGGACCTATAAGAGAAATCCTGGACCTAAAAAGGGAAAGAAGAGAGAAATCCTGGACCTAAAAAGGGAGAGAAGAGAAAAAACCTGGACCTAAAAATGGAGACAAGAGAGAAATCCTGAACCTAAAAGGGAAAGAAGAGAGAAATCCTGGACCTAGAAAGGAGAGAAGAGAGAATTCCGGGACCTAAAAAGGGAGAGAAGAGAGAAATCCTGGACCTAGAAAGGGAGAGAAGAGAGAAATCCTGGACCTAGAAAGGGAGAGAAGAGAGAAATCCTGGACCTAAAAAGGGAGAGAAGAGAGAAATCCTGGACCTAAAAAGGGAGAGAAGAGAGAAATCCTGGACCTAAAAAGGGAGAGAAGAGCGAAGTCCTGGACCTAAAAGGGAAGAGAAGAGAGAAATACTGGACCTAAAAAGGGAAAGAAGAGAGAAATCCCGGACCTAAAAGGGAGAGAAGAGAGAAA
Source organism: Lithobates pipiens (assembly GCF_037356315.1). Classification (NCBI taxonomy): domain Eukaryota; kingdom Metazoa; phylum Chordata; class Amphibia; order Anura; family Ranidae; genus Lithobates; species Lithobates pipiens. The sequence goes on along the minus strand of NW_027507758.1, from coordinate 466,815,768 downwards.
TACCGGACCTAAAAAAGGAGAGAAGAGAGAAATCCTGGACCTAAAAGGGGAGAGAAGAGAAAACCTAGAAGGGGGAGAAGAGATAAAACATGGACCTAGAAGGGGGAGAAGAGAAAACCTAAACCTAGAAGGGGGAGAAGAGAAAACCTGAACCTAGAAGGGGGAGAAGAGAAAACCTGAACCTAGAATTGAGAGAAAACCTGGATCTGGAAGTGAGAGAAAATAAAAAAACCTACACATAGAAGGGAGAGAAGAGAAAACCTGGACCGAGAAGTGGAAGAAGAGAAAACCTGGACCGAGAAGGGGGAGAAGAGAAAACAAGGACCTAGAAGGGAGAGAAGAGAAAACCTAGAAGGGGGAGAAGAGAGAAAACATGGACCTAGAAGGGGGAGAAGAGAAAACCTGAACCTAGAAGGGAGAGAAGAGACAAATCCTGGACCTAGAAGGGAGAGAAGAGCAAAATCCTGGACCTAAAATGGAGAGAAGAGAGAAATCCTGGACCTAAAAGAGAAATCCTGGACCTAAAAAGGGAGAGAAGAGAGAAATCCTTGACATATAAAAAGGGAGAGAAGAGAGAAATCCTGGACCTAAAAATGGAGACAAGAGAGAAATCCTGAACCTAAAAGGGAAAGAAGAGAGAAATCCTAGACCTAGAAAGGAGAGAAGAGAGAATTCCGGGACCTAAAAAGGGAGAGAAGAGAGAAATCCGGGACCTAAATGGGAGAGAAGAGAGAAATCCCGGACCTAAAAGGGAGAGAAGAGAGAAATCCTGGACCGAAAAGAGAAATCCTGGACCTAATAATGGAGATAAAAGAGAAAACCTGGACCTAAAAGGGAGAGAAGAGAGAAATCCTGGACCTAAAATGGAGAGAAGAGAGAAATCCTGGACCTAAAAATGAGAGAAGAGAGAAATCCTGGACCTAAAAAGGGAGAGAAGAGAGAAATCCTGGACCTAAAAAAGGGAGAGAAGAGAGAAATCCGGGACCTAAAAAGGGAGAGAAGAGCGAAATCCTGGACTGAGAAGAGAAATCCTGGACCTAAAAATGGAGAGAAGAGAGAAATCCTGGACCTAGAAGGGAGAGAAGAGAGAAATCCTGGACCTAAAAAGGGAGAGAAGAGAGAAATCCTGGACCTAAAATGGAGAGAAGAGAGAAATCCGGGACCTAAAGGGGAGAGAAGAGAGAAATCCTGGACCTAAAAATGAGAGAAGAGAGAAATCCTGAACCTAAAAAGGGAGAGAAGAGAGAAGTCCTGGACCTAAAAAGGGAGAGAAGAGAAAAATCCTGGACCTAAAAAGGGAGAGAAGAGAGAAATCCTGGGCCTAAAAAGGGAGAGAAGAGAGAAATCCTGGACCTAAAAAAGGGAGAGAAGAGAGAAATACGGGACCTAAAAAGGGAGAGAAGAGCGAAATCCTGGACCGAGAAGAGAAATCCTGGACCTAAAAATGGAGAGAAGAGAGAAATCCTGGACCTAGAAGGGAGAGAAGAGAGAAATCCTGGACCTAAAAAGGGAGAGAAGAGAGAAATCCTGGACCTAAAAAGGGAGAGAAGAGAGAAATCCTGGACCTAAAAAGGGAGAGAAGAGCGAAATCCTGGACCTAAAAAGGGAGAGAAGAGCGAAATCCTGGACCTAAAAGGGAAGAGAAGAGAGAAAACCTGGACCTAAAAGGGAAAGAAGAGAGAAATCCCAGACCTAAAAGGAAGAGAAGAGAGAAATACCGGACCTAAAAAAGGAGAGAAGAGAGAAATCCTGGACCTAAAAGGGAGAGGAGCGAGAAATCCTGGACCTAAAATGGAGAGAAGAGAGAAATCCTGGACCTAAAAATGAGAGAAGAGAGAAATCCTGAACCTAAAAAGGGAGAGAAGAGAGAAGTCCTGGACCTAAAAAGGGAGAGAAGAGAGAAATCCTGAACCTAAAAAGGGAGAGAAGAGAGAAGTCCTGGACCTAAAAAGGGAGAGAAGAGAAAAATCCTGGACCTAAAAAGGGAGAGAAGAGAGAAATCCTGGAGCTAAAAAGGGAGAGAAGAGAAAAATCCTGGACCTAAAAAGGGAGAGAAGAGAGAAATCCTTGACCTAAAAGGGAGAGAAGAGAGAAATCCTGGACCGAAAAGAGAAATCCTGGACCTAAAAAGGGAGAGAAGAGAGAAATCCTGGACCTAAAAAGGGAGAGAAGAGAGAAATCCTTGACCTAAAAGGGAGAGAAGAGAGAAATCCTGGACCGAAAAGAGAAATCCTGGACCTAAAAAGGGAGAGAAGAGAGAAATCCTGGACCTAAAAAGGGAAAGAAGAGAGAAATCCTGGACCTAAAATGGAGAGAAGAGAGAAATCCTGGACCTAAAAAGGAGAGAAGAGAGAAATCCTGGACCTAAAAAGGGAGAGAAGAGAGAAATTAGTGACCTAAAAGTGAGAGAAGAGAGAAATCCTTAGCCTAAAAGGGAGAGAAAAGAAAAAACCCATACCTAAAAGGGAGAGAAATGCGAAATCCTGGACCGAAAAGAGAAATCCTGGACCTAAAAATGGAAAGAAGAGAGAAATCCCAAACCTAAAAGGGAGAGAAGAGAGAAATCCTGGACCTAAAAGGGAGATAAGAGAGAAATCCTGGACCTAAAATGGAGAGAAGTGAGAAATCCTGGACCTAAAAATGAGAGAAGAGAGAAATCCTGAACCTAAAAAGAGAGAGAAGAGAGAAATCCTTGACCGAAAAGGGAGAGAAGAGAGAAATCCTGGACCGAAAAGAGAAATCCTGGACCTAAAAAGGGAGAGAAGAGAGAAATCCAGGACCTAAAAGGGAGAGAAGAGCGAAATCCTGGACTGAGAAGAGAAATCCTGGACCTAAAAATGGAGAGAAGAGAGAAATCCTGGACCTAGAAGAGAGAGAAGAGAGAAATCATGGACCTAAAAGGGAGAGAAGAGAGAAATCCTGGACCTAAAAAGGGAGAGAAGAGAGACATCCTGGACCGAAAAGAGAAATCCTGGACCTAAAAATGGAAAGAAGAGAGAAATCCCAGACCTAAAAGGGAGAGAAGAGAGAAATCCTGGACCTAAAAGGGAGAGAAGAGAGAAATCCTGGACCGAAAAGAGAAATCCTGGACCTAATAATGGAGAGAAGAGAGAAAACCTGGACCTAAAAGGGAGAGAAGAGAGAAGTCCTGAACCTAAAATGGAGAGTAGAGAGAAATCCTGGACCTAAAAATGAGAGAAGAGAGAAATCCTGAACCTAAAAAGGGAGAGAAGAGAGAAGTCCTGGAGCTAAAAAGGGAGAGAAGAGAAAAATCCTGGACCTAAAAAGGGAGAGAAGAGAGAAATCCTGGACCTAAAAAGGGAGAGAAGAGAGAAATCCTTGACCTAAAAGGGAGAGAAGAGAGAAATCCTGGACCGAAAAGAGAAATCCTGGACCTAAAAAGGGAGAGAAGAGAGAAATCCTGGACCTAAAAGGGAGAGAAGAGGGAAATTCTGGACCTAATAGGGGAGAGAAGAGAGAAATCCTGGACCTAAAAGGGAGAGAAGAGAGAAATCCTGGACCGAAAAGAGAAATCCTGGACCTAATAATGGAGAGAAAAGAGAAAACCTGGACCTAAAAGGGAGAGAAGAGAGAAATCCTGGACCTAAAATTGAGAGAAGAGAGAAATCCTGGACCTAAAAATGAGAGAAGAGAGAAATCCTGAACCTAAAAAGGGAGAGAAGAGAGAAGTCCTGGACCTAAAAAGGGAGAGAAGAGAGAAATCCTGGACCTAAAAAGGGAGAGAAGAGAGAAATCCTTGACCTAAAAGGGAGAGAAGAGAGAAATCCTGGACCGAAAAGAGAAATCCTGGACCTAAAAAGGGAGAGAAGAGTGAAATCCTGGACCTAAAATGGAGAGAAGAGAGAAATCCTGGACCTAAAAATGAGAGAAGAGAGAAATCCTGAACCTGAAAAGGGAGAGAAGAGAAAAATCCTGGACCTAAAAAGGGAGAGAAGAGAGAAATCCTGGACCTAAAAAGGGAGAGAAGAGAGAAATCCTTGACCTAAAAGGGAGAGAAGAGAGAAATCCTGGATCGAAAAAAGAAATCCTGGACCTAAAAAGGGAGAGAAGAGCGAAATCCTGGACCTAAAAGGGGAGAGAAGAGAGAAAACCTGGACCTAAAAGGGAGAGAAGAGGGAAATTCTGGACCTAATAGGGGAGAGAAGAGAGAAATCCTGGACCTAAAAGGGAGAGAAGAGAGAAATCCTGGACCGAAAAGAGAAATCCTGGACCTAATAATGGAGAGAAAAGAGAAAACCTGGACCTAAAAGGGAGAGAAGAGAGAAATCCTGGACCTAAAATTGAGAGAAGAGAGAAATCCTGGACCTAAAAATGAGAGAAGAGAGAAATCCTGAACCTAAAAAGGGAGAGAAGAGAGAAGTCCTGGACCTAAAAAGGGAGAGAAGAGAGAAATCCTGGACCTAAAAAGGGAGAGAAGAGAGAAATCCTGGACCTAAAAAGGGAGAGAAGAGAGAAATCCTGGACCTATAAGAGAAATCCTGGACCTAAAAAGGGAAAGAAGAGAGAAATCCTGGACCTAAAAAGGGAGAGAAGAGAAAATTCCAGGACCTAAAAATGGAGACAAGAGAGAAATCCTGAACCTAAAAGGTAAAGAAGAGAGAAATCCTGGACCTAGAAAGGAGAGAAGAGAGAATTCCGGGACCTAAAAAGGGAGAGAAGAGAGAAATCCTGGACCTAGAAAGGGAGAGAAGAGAGAAATCCTGGACCTAGAAAGGGAGAGAAGAGAGAAATCCTGGACCTAAAAAGGGAGAGAAGAGAGAAATCCTGGACCTAAAAAGGGAGAGAAGAGAGAAATCATGGACCTAAAAAGGGAGAGAAGAGCGAAGTCCTGGACCTAAAAGGGAAGAGAAGAGAGAAATCCTGGACCTAAAAGGGAAAGAAGAGAGAAATCCCGGACCTAAAAGGGAGAGAAGAGAGAAATACCGGACCTAAAAAAGGAGAGAAGAGAGAAATCCTGGACCTAAAAGGGGAGAGAAGAGAAAACCTAGAAGGGGGAGAAGAAATAAAACATGGACCTAGAAGGGGGAGAAGAGAAAACCTAAACCTAGAAGGGGGAGAAGAGAAAACCTGAACCTAGAATTGAGAAAAAACCTGGATCTGGAAGTGAGAGAAAATAAAAAACCTACACATAGAAGGGAGAGAAGAGAAAACCTGGACCGAGAAGTGGAAGAAGAGAAAACCTGGACCGAGAAGGGGGAGAAGAGAAAACAAGGACCTAGAAGGGAGAGAAGAGAAAACCTGAACCTAGAAGCGAGAGAAGAGACAAATCCTGGACCTAAAAAGGGAGAGAAGAGAGAAATCCTGGACCTAGAAGGGAGAGAAGAGCAAAATCCTGGACCTAAAATGGAGAGAAGAGAGAAATCCTGGACCTAAAAGAGAAATCCTGGACCTAAAAAGGGAGAGAAGAGAGAAATCCTTGACCTATAAAAAGGGAGAGAAGAGAGAAATCCTGGACCTAAAAATGGAGACAAGAGAGAAATCCTGAACCTAAAAGGGAAAGAAGAGAGAAATCCTGGACCTAAAATGGAGAGAAGAGAGAAATCCTGGACCTAAAAATGAGAGAAGAGAGAAATCCTGAACCTAAAAAGGGAGAGAAGAGAGAAGTCCTGGACCTAAAAAGGGAGAGAAGAGAGAAATCCTGAACCTAAAAAGGGAGAGAAGAGAGAAGTCCTGGACCTAAAAAGGGAGAGAAGAGAAAAATCCTGGACCTAAAAAGGGAGAGAAGAGAGAAATCCTGGAGCTAAAAAGGGAGAGAAGAGAAAAATCCTGGACCTAAAAAGGGAGAGAAGAGAGAAATCCTTGACCTAAAAGGGAGAGAAGAGAGAAATCCTGGACCGAAAAGAGAAATCCTGGACCTAAAAAGGGAGAGAAGAGAGAAATCCTGGACCTAAAAAGGGAGAGAAGAGAGAAATCCTTGACCTAAAAGGGAGAGAAGAGAGAAATCCTGGACCGAAAAGAGAAATCCTGGACCTAAAAAGGGAGAGAAGAGAGAAATCCTGGACCTAAAAAGGGAAAGAAGAGAGAAATCCTGGACCTAAAATGGAGAGAAGAGAGAAATCCTGGACCTAAAAAGGAGAGAACAGAGAATTCCTGGACCTAAAAAGGGAGAGAAGAGAGAAATTAGTGACCTAAAAGTGAGAGAAGAGAGAAATCCTTAGCCTAAAAGGGAGAGAAAAGAAAAAACCCATACCTAAAAGGGAGAGAAATGCGAAATCCTGGACCGAAAAGAGAAATCCTGGACCTAAAAATGGAAAGAAGAGAGAAATCCCAAACCTAAAAGGGAGAGAAGAGAGAAATCCTGGACCTAAAAGGGAGATAAGAGAGAAATCCTGGACCTAAAATGGAGAGAAGTGAGAAATCCTGGACCTAAAAATGAGAGAAGAGAGAAATCCTGAACCTAAAAAGGGAGAGAAGAGAGAAATCCTTGACCGAAAAGGGAGAGAAGAGAGAAATCCTGGACCGAAAAGAGAAATCCTGGACCTAAAAAGGGAGAGAAGAGAGAAATCCAGGACCTAAAAGGGAGAGAAGAGCGAAATCCTGGACTGAGAAGAGAAATCCTGGACCTAAAAATGGAGAGAAGAGAGAAATCCTGGACCTAGAAGAGAGAGAAGAGAGAAATCATGGACCTAAAAGGGAGAGAAGAGAGAAATCCTGGACCTAAAAAGGGAGAGAAGAGAGACATCCTGGACCGAAAAGAGAAATCCTGGACCTAAAAATGGAAAGAAGAGAGAAATCCCAGACCTAAAAGGGAGAGAAGAGAGAAATCCTGGACCTAAAAGGGAGAGAAGAGAGAAATCCTGGACCGAAAAGAGAAATCCTGGACCTAATAATGGAGAGAAGAGAGAAAACCTGGACCTAAAAGGGAGAGAAGAGAGAAGTCCTGAACCTAAAATGGAGAGTAGAGAGAAATCCTGGACCTAAAAATGAGAGAAGAGAGAAATCCTGAACCTAAAAAGGGAGAGAAGAGAGAAGTCCTGGAGCTAAAAAGGGAGAGAAGAGAAAAATCCTGGACCTAAAAAGGCAGAGAAGAGAGAAATCCTGGACCTAAAAAGGGAGAGAAGAGAAAAATCCTGGACCTAAAAAGGGAGAGAAGAGAGAAATCCTGGACCTAAAAAGGGAGAGAAGAGAGAAATCCTTGACCTAAAAGGGAGAGAAGAGAGAAATCCTGGACCGAAAAGAGAAATCCTGGACCTAAAAAGGGAGAGAAGAGAGAAATCCTGGACCTAAAAGGGAGAGAAGAGGGAAATTCTGGACCTAATAGGGGAGAGAAGAGAGAAATCCTGGACCTAAAAGGGAGAGAAGAGAGAAATCCTGGACCGAAAAGAGAAATCCTGGACCTAATAATGGAGAGAAAAGAGAAAACCTGGACCTAAAAGGGAGAGAAGAGAGAAATCCTGGACCTAAAATTGAGAGAAGAGAGAAATCCTGGACCTAAAAATGAGAGAAGAGAGAAATCCTGAAACTAAAAAGGGAGAGAAGAGAGAAGTCCTGGACCTAAAAAGGGAGAGAAGAGAGAAATCCTGGACCTAAAAAGGGAGAGAAGAGAGAAATCCTTGACCTAAAAGGGAGAGAAGAGAGAAATCCTGGACCGAAAAGAGAAATCCTGGACCTAAAAAGGGAGAGAAGAGTGAAATCCTGGACCTAAAATGGAGAGAAGAGAGAAATCCTGGACCTAAAAATGAGAGAAGAGAGAAATCCTGAACCTGAAAAGGGAGAGAAGAGGGAAGTCCTGGAGCTAAAAAGGGAGAGAAGAGAAAAATCCTGGACCTAAAAAGGGAGAGAAGAGAGAAATCCTGGACCTAAAAAGGGAGAGAAGAGAGAAATCCTTGACCTAAAAGGGAGAGAAGAGAGAAATCCTGGATCGAAAAAAGAAATCCTGGACCTAAAAAGGGAGAGAAGAGCGAAATCCTGGACCTAAAAGGGGAGAGAAGAGAGAAAACCTGGACCTAAAAGGGAGAGAAGAGGGAAATTCTGGACCTAATAGGGGAGAGAAGAGAGAAATCCTGGACCTAAAAGGGAGAGAAGAGAGAAATCCTGGACCAAAAAGAGAAATCCTGGACCTAATAATGGAGAGAAAAGAGAAAACCTGGACCTAAAAGGGAGAGAAGAGAGAAATCCTGGACCTAAAATTGAGAGAAGAGAGAAATCCTGGACCTAAAAATGAGAGAAGAGAGAAATCCTGAACCTAAAAAGGGAGAGAAGAGAGAAGTCCTGGACCTAAAAAGGGAGAGAAGAGAGAAATCCTGGACCTAAAAAGGGAGAGAAGAGAGAAATCCTGGACCTAAAAAGGGAGAGAAGAGAGAAATCCTGGACCTAAAAGAGAAATCCTGGACCTAAAAAGGGAGAGAAGAGAGAAATCCTTGACCTATAAAAAGGGAGAGAAGAGAAAATTCCTGGACCTAAAAATGGAGACAAGAGAGAAATCCTGAACCTAAAAGGTAAAGAAGAGAGAAATCCTGGACCTAGAAAGGAGAGAAGAGAGAATTCCGGGACCTAAAAAGGGAGAGAAGAGAGAAATCCTGAACCTAAAAAGGGAGAGAAGAGAGAAGTCCTGGACCTAAAAAGGGAGAGAAGAGAGAAATCCTGAACCTAAAAAGGGAGAGAAGAGAGAAGTCCTGGACCTAAAAAGGGAGAGAAGAGAAAAATCCTGGACCTAAAAAGGGAGAGAAGAGAGAAATCCTGGAGCTAAAAAGGGAGAGAAGAGAAAAATCCTGGACCTAAAAAGGGAGAGAAGAGAGAAATCCTTGACCTAAAAGGGAGAGAAGAGAGAAATCCTGGACCGAAAAGAGAAATCCTGGACCTAAAAAGGGAGAGAAGAGAAAAATCCTGGACCTAAAAAGGGAGAGAAGAGAGAAATCCTTGACCTAAAAGGGAGAGAAGAGAGAAATCCTGGACCGAAAAGAGAAATCCTGGACCTAAAAAGGGAGAGAAGAGAGAAATCCTGGACCTAAAAAGGGAAAGAAGAGAGAAATCCTGGACCTAAAATGGAGAGAAGAGAGAAATCCTGGACCTAAAAAGGAGAGAACAGAGAATTCCTGGACCTAAAAAGGGAGAGAAGAGAGAAATTAGTGACCTAAAAGTGAGAGAAGAGAGAAATCCTTAGCCTAAAAGGGAGAGAAAAGAAAAAACCCATACCTAAAAGGGAGAGAAATGCGAAATCCTGGACCGAAAAGAGAAATCCTGGACCTAAAAATGGAAAGAAGAGAGAAATCCCAAACCTAAAAGGGAGAGAAGAGAGAAATCCTGGACCTAAAAGGGAGATAAGAGAGAAATCCTGGACCTAAAATGGAGAGAAGTGAGAAATCCTGGACCTAAAAATGAGAGAAGAGAGAAATCCTGAACCTGAAAAGGGAGAGAAGAGAGAAATCCTTGACCGAAAAGGGAGAGAAGAGAGAAATCCTGGACCGAAAAGAGAAATCCTGAACCTAAAAAGGGAGAGAAGAGAGAAATCCAGGACCTAAAAGGGAGAGAAGAGCGAAATCCTGGACTGAGAAGAGAAATCCTGGACCTAAAAATGGAGAGAAGAGAGAAATCCTGGACCTAGAAGAGAGAGAAGAGAGAAATCATGGACCTAAAAGGGAGAGAAGAGAGAAATCCTGGACCTAAAAAGGGAGAGAAGAGAGACATCCTGGACCGAAAAGAGAAATCCTGGACCTAAAAATGGAAAGAAGAGAGAAATCCCAAACCTAAAAGGGAGAGAAGAGAGAAATCCTGGACCTAAAAGGGAGATAAGAGAGAAATCCTGGACCTAAAATGGAGAGAAGTGAGAAATCCTGGACCTAAAAATGAGAGAAGAGAGAAATCCTGAACCTAAAAAGGGAGAGAAGAGAGAAATCCTTGACCGAAAAGGGAGAGAAGAGAGAAATCCTGGACCGAAAAGAGAAATCCTGGACCTAAAAAGGGAGAGAAGAGAGAAATCCAGGACCTAAAAGGGAGAGAAGAGCGAAATCCTGGACTGAGAAGAGAAATCCTGGACCTAAAAATGGAGAGAAGAGAGAAATCCTGGACCTAGAAGAGAGAGAAGAGAGAAATCATGGACCTAAAAGGGAGAGAAGAGAGAAGTCCTGGACCTAAAAAGGGAGAGAAGAGAGAAATCCTGGACCTAAAAGGGAGAGAAGAGAGAAATCCTGGACCGAAAAGAGAAATCCTGGACCTAATAATGGAGAGAAGAGAGAAAACCGGGACCTAAAAGGGAGAGAAGAGAGAAGTCCTGAACCTAAAATGGAGAGTAGAGAGAAATCCTGGACCTAAAAATGAGAGAAGAGAGAAATCCTGAACCTAAAAAGGGAGAGAAGAGAGAAGTCCTGGAGCTAAAAAGGGAGAGAAGAGAAAAATCCTGGACCTAAAAAGGCAGAGAAGAGAGAAATCCTGGACCTAAAAAGGGAGAGAAGAGAAAAATCCTGGACCTAAAAAGGGAGAGAAGAGAGAAATCCTGGACCTAAAAAGGGAGAGAAGAGAGAAATCCTTGACCTAAAAGGGAGAGAAGAGAGAAATCCTGGACCGAAAAGAGAAATCCTGGACCTAAAAAGGGAGAGAAGAGAGAAATCCTGGACCTAAAAGGGAGAGAAGAGGGAAATTCTGGACCTAATAGGGGAGAGAAGAGAGAAATCCTGGACCTAAAAGGGAGAGAAGAGAGAAATCCTGGACCGAAAAGAGAAATCCTGGACCTAATAATGGAGAGAAAAGAGAAAACCTGGACCTAAAAGGGAGAGAAGAGAGAAATCCTGGACCTAAAATTGAGAGAAGAGAGAAATCCTGGACCTAAAAATGAGAGAAGAGAGAAATCCTGAACCTAAAAAGGGAGAGAAGAGAGAAGTCCTGGACCTAAAAAGGGAGAGAAGAGAGAAATCCTGGACCTAAAAAGGGAGAGAAGAGAGAAATCCTTGACCTAAAAGGGAGAGAAGAGAGAAATCCTGGACCGAAAAGAGAAATCCTGGACCTAAAAAGGGAGAGAAGAGTGAAATCCTGGACCTAAAATGGAGAGAAGAGAGAAATCCTGGACCTAAAAATGAGAGAAGAGAGAAATCCTGAACCTGAAAAGGGAGAGAAGAGGGAAGTCCTGGAGCTAAAAAGGGAGAGAAGAGAAAAATCCTGGACCTAAAAAGGGAGAGAAGAGAGAAATCCTGGACCTAAAAAGGGAGAGAAGAGAGAAATCCTTGACCTAAAAGGGAGAGAAGAGAGAAATCCTGGATCGAAAAAAGAAATCCTGGACCTAAAAAGGGAGAGAAGAGCGAAAACCTGGACCTAAAAGGGAGAGAAGAGGGAAATTCTGGACCTAATAGGGGAGAGAAGAGAGAAATCCTGGACCTAAAAGGGAGAGAAGAGAGAAATCCTGGACCGAAAAGAGAAATCCTGGACCTAATAATGGAGAGAAAAGAGAAAACCTGGACCTAAAAGGGAGAGAAGAGAGAAATCCTGGACCTAAAATTGAGAGAAGAGAGAAATCCTGGACCTAAAAATGAGAGAAGAGAGAAATCCTGAACCTAAAAAGGGAGAGAAGAGAGAAGTCCTGGACCTAAAAAGGGAGAGAAGAGAGAAATCCTGGACCTAAAAAGGGAGAGAAGAGAGAAATCCTGGACCTAAAAAGGGAGAGAAGAGAGAAATCCTGGACCTATAAGAGAAATCCTGGACCTAAAAAGGGAAAGAAGAGAGAAATCCTGGACCTAAAAAGGGAGAGAAGAGAAAATTCCTGGACCTAAAAATGGAGACAAGAGAGAAATCCTGAACCTAAAAGGTAAAGAAGAGAGAAATCCTGGACCTAGAAAGGAGAGAAGAGAGAATTCCGGGACCTAAAAAGGGAGAGAAGAGAGAAATCCTGGACCTAGAAAGGGAGAGAAGAGAGAAATCCTGGACCTAGAAAGGGAGAGAAGAGAGAAATCCTGGACCTAAAAAGGGAGAGAAGAGAGAAATCCTGGACCTAAAAAGGGAGAGAAGAGAGAAATCATGGACCTAAAAAGGGAGAGAAGAGCGAAGTCCTGGACCTAAAAGGGAAGAGAAGAGAGAAATCCTGGACCTAAAAGGGAAAGAAGAGAGAAATCCCGGACCTAAAAGGGAGAGAAGAGAGAAATACCGGACCTAAAAAAGGAGAGAAGAGAGAAATCCTGGACCTAAAAGGGGAGAGAAGAGAAAACCTAGAAGGGGGAGAAGAAATAAAACATGGACCTAGAAGGGGGAGAAGAGAAAACCTAAACCTAGAAGGGGGAGAAGAGAAAACCTGAACCTAGAATTGAGAAAAAACCTGGATCTGGAAGTGAGAGAAAATAAAAAACCTACACATAGAAGGGAGAGAAGAGAAAACCTGGACCGAGAAGTGGAAGAAGAGAAAACCTGGACCGAGAAGGGGGAGAAGAGAAAACAAGGACTCAGAAGGGAGAGAAGAGAAAACCTGAACCTAGAAGCGAGAGAAGAGACAAATCCTGGACCTAAAAAGGGAGAGAAGAGAGAAATCCTGGACCTAGAAGGGAGAGAAGAGCAAAATCCTGGACCTAAAATGGAGGGAAGAGAGAAATCCTGGACCTAAAAGAGAAATCCTGGACCTAAAAAGGGAGAGAAGAGAGAAATCCTTGACCTATAAAAAGGGAGAGAAGAGAGAAATCCTGGACCTAAAAATGGAGACAAGAGAGAAATCCTGAACCTAAAAGGGAAAGAAGAGAGAAATCCTGGACCTAAAATGGAGAGAAGAGAGAAATCCTGGACCTAAAAATGAGAGAAGAGAGAAATCCTGAACCTAAAAAGGGAGAGAAGAGAGAAGTCCTGGACCTAAAAAGGGAGAGAAGAGAGAAATCCTGAACCTAAAAAGGGAGAGAAGAGAGAAGTCCTGGACCTAAAAAGGGAGAGAAGAGAAAAATCCTGGACCTAAAAAGGGAGAGAAGAGAGAAATCCTGGAGCTAAAAAGGGAGAGAAGAGAAAAATCCTGGACCTAAAAAGGGAGAGAAGAGAGAAATCCTTGACCTAAAAGGGAGAGAAGAGAGAAATCCTGGACCGAAAAGAGAAATCCTGGACCTAAAAAGGGAGAGAAGAGAGAAATCCTGGACCTAAAAAGGGAGAGAAGAGAGAAATCCTTGACCTAAAAGGGAGAGAAGAGAGAAATCCTGGACCGAAAAGAGAAATCCTGGACCTAAAAAGGGAGAGAAGAGAGAAATCCTGGACCTAAAAAGGGAAAGAAGAGAGAAATCCTGGACCTAAAATGGAGAGAAGAGAGAAATCCTGGACCTAAAAAGGAGAGAACAGAGAATTCCTGGACCTAAAAAGGGAGAGAAGAGAGAAATTAGTGACCTAAAAGTGAGAGAAGAGAGAAATCCTTAGCCTAAAAGGGAGAGAAAAGAAAAAACCCATACCTAAAAGGGAGAGAAATGCGAAATCCTGGACCGAAAAGAGAAATCCTGGACCTAAAAATGGAAAGAAGAGAGAAATCCCAAACCTAAAAGGGAGAGAAGAGAGAAATCCTGGACCTAAAAGGGAGATAAGAGAGAAATCCTGGACCTAAAATGGAGAGAAGTGAGAAATCCTGGACCTAAAAATGAGAGAAGAGAGAAATCCTGAACCTAAAAAGGGAGAGAAGAGAGAAATCCTTGACCGAAAAGGGAGAGAAGAGAGAAATCCTGGACCGAAAAGAGAAATCCTGGACCTAAAAAGGGAGAGAAGAGAAAAATCCTGGACCTAAAAAGGGAGAGAAGAGAGAAATCCTGGACCTAAAAAGGGAGAGAAGAGAGAAATCCTGGACCGAAAAGAGAAATCCTGGACCTAAAAAGGGAGAGAAGAGCGAAATCCTGGACCTAAAATGGGAGAGAAGAGAGAAATCCTGGACCTAAAAGAGAGAAGAGAGAATCCTGAACCTAAAAAGGAAGAGAAGAGAGAAATCCTGGAACTAAAAAGGGAGAGAAGAGAGAAATCCTGGACCTAAAAAGGGAGAGAAGAGAGAAATCCGGGACCTAAAAGGGAGAGAAGAGCGAAATCCTGGACTGAGAAGAGAAATCCTGGACCTAAAAATGGAGAGAAGAGAGAAATCCTGGAACTAGAAGGGAGAGAAGAGAGAAATCCTGGACCTAAAAAGGGAGAGAAGAGAGAAATCCTGGACCTAAAAAGGGAGAGAAGAGAGAAATCCTTGACCTAAAAAAGAGAGAAGAGAGAAATCCTGGACCGAAAAGAGAAATCCTGGACCTAAAAAGGGAGAGAAGAGCGAATTCTTGGACCTAAAAGGGGAGAGAAGAGAGAAATCCTGGACCTAAAAGGGAGAGAAGAGGGAAATCCTGGACCTAATAGGGGAGAGAAGAGAGAAATCCTGGACCGAAAAGAGAAATCCTGGACCTAATAATGGAAAGAAGAGAGAAAACCTGGACCTAAAAGGGAGAGAAGAGAGAAATCCTGGACCTAAAAGGGGAGAGAAGAGAGAAATCCGGGACCTAAAAGGGAGAAAAGAGCGAAATCCTGGACCGACAAGAGAAATCCTGGACCTAAAAGGGAGAGAAGAGAGAAAACCTGGACCTAAAAGGGAAAGAAGAGAGAAATCCTGGACCTAAAATGGAGAGAAGAGAGAAATCCTGGACCTAAAAATGAGAGAAGAGAGAAATCTTGGACCTAAAAAGGGAGAGAAGAGAGAAATCCTGAAACTAAAAAGGGAGAGAAGAGAGAAGTCCTGGACCTAAAAAGGGAGAGAAGAGAAAAATCCTAGACCTAAAAAGGGAAAGAAGAGAGAAATCCTGAACCTGAAAAGGGAGAGAAGAGAGAAATCCTGGACCTAAAAAGGGAGAGAAGAGAGAAATCCGGGACCTAAAAGGGAGAGAAGAGCGAAATCCTGGACCGAGAAGAGAAATCCTGGACCTAAAAATGGAGAGAAGAGAGAAATCCTGGACCTAAAAAGGGAGAGAAGAGAGAAATCCTGGATCTAAAAAGTGAGAGAAGAGAGAAATCCTTCACCTAAAAGGGAGAGAAGAGAGAAACCCTGGACCGTAAAGAGAAATCCTGGACCTAAAAAGGGAGAGAATAGAGAAATCCTGGACCTAAAATGGAGAGAAGAGAGAAATCCTGGACCTAAAATGGAGAGAAGAGAGAAATCCTGGACCTAAAAAGGGAGAGAAGAGAGAAATCCTGGACCTAAAAAGTGAGAGAAGAGAGAAATCCTTGACCTAAAAGGGAGAGAAGCGAGAAACCCTGGACCGTAAAGAGAAATCCTGGACCTAAAAAGGGAGAGAAGAGAGAAATCCTGGACCTAACATGGAGAGAAGAGAGAAATCCTGGACCTAAAAAGTGAGAGAAGAGAGAAATCCTTGACCTAAAAGGGAGAGAAGAGAGAAATCCTGGACCGAAAAGAGAAATCCTGGACCTAAAAAGGAGAGAAGAGCGAAATCCTGGACCTAAAAGGGGAGAGAAGAGAGAAATCCTGGACCTAAAAGGGAGAGAAGAGGGAAATCCTGGACCTAATAGGGGAGAGAAGAGAGAAATCCTGGACCTAAAAGGGAGAGAAGAGAGAAATCCTGGACCGAAAAGAGAAATCCTGGACCTAATAATGGAGAGAAGAGAGAAAACCTGGACCTAAAAGGGAGAGAAGAGAGAAATCCTGGACCGAAAAGAGAAATCCTGGACCTAATAATGGAGAGAAGAGAGAAATCCTGGACCTAAAAAGAGAGAGAAAAGCGAAATCCTGGAACTAAAAGGGAACAGAAGAGAGAAATACTGGACCTAAAAGGGAGAGAAGAGAGAGATCCTGGACCTAAAAAGGGAGAGAAGAGAGAAATCCTGGACCTAAAAATGGAGAGAAGAGAGAAATCATGGACCTAGAAGGGAGTGAAGAGAGAAATCTTGGACCTAGAAGGGAGAGAAGAGAGAAATCCGACACATGGGGGATGGGGCGGAGCACTAGAAGGTAGGCTCGTCCGGAGTCCCTCCACCCCTCCCTCTCCACCTGGAATCCCCGCGGTATACTCCACCCCCCTCTAGCACGCGGCGAGAAGCTGAGCGGTGAACGGATCGGGCATGTGAGTATGTGGAGGAGAACCGGCCCGTCCTTGGTCGGCGTGCCGCTCCCTCTTAGCCTGACGCAGCTTCGGCAGTAGGTGACCTGCCCCGTTCACCCCCCGTCCCGGATGTCGGACGCCTGGGATCAGCCGCAGACCGGAAGCTTCGAGCAGCAGGTGAGCTGCTATCACGGAATTCACACAGGAGATACACAGGAGACGGGAGTCCTGACGGGAGCCTCGATACACTGCCTCGCAGCCAGAAGCCACCCCTGGAGAGCAGCACACCGTACCACCTCAGTACAGTACAGCAGAGTGAAAGGGAGCCTGGCTATCTGAACCGCTCGGACACTGGATACTGGATTGCGGTACAGTAATCAATAAGTGTGAGCTTAACTGGGAATGTGGAAAGGCAAGACAGAACTGCATATTGATCTGTGTGTGAACTGTGCCATAAGGAGAGGAGCTCTGTAACTGTTAATGCTGCGATAAGATAGACTTTTGCTGGCTTGTTGGGTCTGCTTTGGTTCCTCTTGGCTCGCCCCCACGACCCCCCTAAACCCTGAGCATGTATGAGGAGTGGCTGGCAGGAGAATAGAGTGACGAGATCACCAAGAGAACAGTAAAGAAATAGATATTAAGTACTTCCTCCCGCGCAAAGTACTATACACTTGGATGGAGCTTAGGGTAACTCACCTGGAGCAGGACTCAACGTATTAAATACAATTACAATACTGGGGGGGCCCCACTTAATAAAGACAATACTTAGGTGTATGCTCACCCCTGGACCACTACTTCAGGCCCTAGGCTGAAATAAGCACAGCAATAAAAGAACCCTTCCCCCCAAGCAACGCTGATAAAGGGAAAAAAAAGGACACTTGAACCCCGGCGGAGTTAAGTAAAGAGGCATGTCAAAGAACATAAATTTCTTCCACCGTGAAGGTTGGGGGGGGGGAATAGGGAGGTAACAAACTGCCCGCGGCCCCCATCTATGTTTTAGGGCCTTCCCGAGGTGGCCCCTTGTCCGGGAGGATAGCTGGGCACTGGAGATAATTTGTAAGCTTAGAGTGGCTATAACGGTGAACCCCCTTCCCCTTCCTATTGAAGCGGACATTGTTTCTATGGAACACTGAGCTGCGGGGTCATTCAGAGTGGTAATCAAGGTTACAGTCCGCAGAGAAAGGGACTATTACCATTCTAGTTGTGCCCAACTTGAGCCTTCATGGAATAACCTTAACCCAAATTTTCAGACGCGGGATAAGAAAAAGAAGAAGTTTAAACGACAAAAAGCCGATAAAGAGACTGTATAAATACTGTATGAATACTGATGGGACTCAAAGTATGAGTATAGCTTGAGTATCCTCTGACCTCTGCTTATGTTGGGTATAGCTCGGTAGGGTGGCTGCTTTATTTTTTTTTTTTTTT
Source organism: Lithobates pipiens (assembly GCF_037356315.1). Lineage (NCBI taxonomy): Eukaryota > Metazoa > Chordata > Amphibia > Anura > Ranidae > Lithobates > Lithobates pipiens. Next base: position 466,798,369 of record NW_027507758.1, on the reverse strand, counting down.
AAGTAAAGGACCCCGAGGAAGGGTGGAAGGGAGAAGAGAGGGGGATAACTTCCAGAACCTGGGAGAAGGGATTCAGCACGGGGGGCTTCCTCCCACTCCCTGATTCCCCCCCCCAGTTGCTAGCTAAGGAAAGATTAAAAACAAGGGGTGTGAAGCTATAGGGAAATATGAAAGGGAAAGTAAAAACAGGTAAAAAAAACCCCACTGGCTCCCAGCCCAGGGGGAATCCAGCGATATATGGCAAGTAACTCCAGTATAACGGAGGAAGGCCCCTCCAGCCCCAAATTAGGAACAGCAAGGAGATCCGGTCCAAATAGGCAGAAGATGTCAGAAGAGAGTAAAGGGGGAAAGGAAAACGGAGCTAATATGGGGAACCCAAAGGAAGTAAATGCGAGGGAGGAAATAAGACAGAGAGAGGAGGGTATAAGGGGAGAAGGTAGAGCGCCAGATATACCCCAGGAAAGGGAAGCCCCCCTAATTAAGGAGATGTTAATGGAGATGTTCGCTAAAATGGAGGACTCATTAAAAATGGCAATAGCAGGAGTAAGGGCAGATATAGGACTTGTCCTTGGGAGGGTGGAAGAGATAGAAGGGAGACTAGATAACCATGACCAAAGACTAGATGAGATAACAGAACAAATCACATCCCTGCAGTTAGTGAACAGGAACCTCCAATATAAATTAGAGGACCAGGATAACCGGGGGAGAAGGAAGAACGTGCGCATCAAGGGCCTCCCAGAGAAATACAGTAGTAAGGAATTGGGCAGTATAATAAAGCAGTTGTTCAACCCATTATTGGGAAGAGAACCCGGAGATACCCTCAGGATGGACAGAGCTCATAGGATAGTTAGGCGGTCAGGGGTAAGAGAAGAGCAGCCTAGAGATGTGATAGTGAGGTTTCACTATGTAGAAGAGAGAGGCCTCATTATGGAGAAACTGAGAACATCAGCAGGATTGATCTTCGAGGGGGTAGAACTGCAGGTCTTTCCGGACCTCGCCACAGAAACATTAGTGAGAAGGAGGCTGTTGAAGCCCCTCACACAACAGATGATGGCTTCGGGAGTATCCTATCAATGGGGATTCCCCGCCTGTTTAGTTGGGAAAAAAGATGGCCGGTCTGCAGTCCTACGATTCCCCGAAGACTTGCAGGGGTTCTGCGAAAGGCTGGACATCCCTCCCCCCGGTTACCGGGGTGGGGGGATGAAGAAAAGATCAGACCCCCACCAAGGAACCCAAGGTGGAGAGGGGGGAGAGTAGTCGAGCAAATAGTAAAGTAGTGTCCTAAAGACGCAAAGAAAGACTTAAAGAGGGGGTGAATGGGGTGGGGAGAGGGGGGATGAGCGGAGGGGGTAAAAGGGGGAGGGAGGGAGGGAGGAGGTCTTCGGAGAGTCTCTGGTGGGAGCCCCTGGGTAAATATGGGTAGAAGAAGGTCCCTACGAGAAAGGTACCTAACCCATATGATCAACAGAGTGAGGGGGGAACTCCGACCACCCTTTTTTTTTAGGGGTACTGTTGCGGAGAAGGGGTGGGATAAGGGGGGAGGGAGGGGGGAGGGGGAGGGAGGGAATAGGGGGGTTGGGGGTAGAGCCCCCCCCATCTTTTGTGGTTATTCCTTTTTTTTTTTTCTCACTCCCCTTATGTCCCCTCCCCCTGCGTTGCAAAGGGGGCACGCCCCCGGGTCAGCCTATGTGAGACTCCGAGTGATATCGAAAGTATTTGATGGTTGCAATTAATGTAATATCATATAACGTAAGGGGATTAAACACAAAAGAAAAAAGATTCAAGATAGATAAAGAACTCCAATTTCTAGGTGGGAATGTGGTCTGTCTCCAAGAGACATATATTACTAATGCATCCCCCGTAAAACTGTTATCATTTCAATTTCCATTATGGTTTTACGGGGACACACCTTCAGCCCACTCAAGAGGCGTAGCTACGGGGTTCGATAGAACAACCAGATTTGAAATAGAGGAGCGATTGGCTGACCCGAAAGGTAGATACTTATTTCTAAGGGGCAAATTGTTTGATATGAAATGTACAATAGTGAATGTATATGCACCCAACAGAAACCCAGACAGATTCTTAAGGAGCGTACTTGAGAAGCTGGAGGGTTTCAAAGTGGGTAAACTAATCATAGCAGGGGACTTGAACTGGACTCTAAATCCGAAACTGGACAACTCGGGGGGTGGTAGTAGGGTGGCAGAGGGGAGATATAGAGCATTAAAGAGAATCTTAGCCAACGCACAGATTATAGACGCATGGAGAATTTCCCACCTAAAAAAGAGAGATTACACTCATTACTCAGCCCCACATAAATCCTTCGCAAGATTAGATTACATCCTGCTTGACCACCAATTAGTCCCAAACCTGAAAAAAGCAGAAATTAAACCAATTATCCTTTCGGACCATGCCCCAGTAGTAATTCAATTTGAAGTACAGGGAGAGAGTGGAACAGGGAGGACATGGAAACTAAACAACTCTCTACTACAGGATCAGGAAGTTATAGCCAAGATAGAACAGGAACTGACCAGCTTTTATGAATTGAACGATACACCAGATATAACGAGAGCTACCCTGTGGGAAACACATAAAGTAGTCATTAGAGGGGTCTTGATTGGGATTGGAGCGGGGAAGAAAAAGGAAAGGGAACAACAAAAAGTTCACCTATATAAGGAGATTAATGAATTAGAACAGGAAACTAGACCAAAGGGACTAAGGGAGAGACAGGAGTTAAGGGAAAAAAAAAGAGAACTGGAAAAATCCTGGAACAAGAAAAGGAGTCGGCATTCCATAAAATAAATAGAGAGAGATATCAATGGGGGAATTGGTCGGGAAAATGGATAGCAAAAAGAGTCAAGGATCATAAGAATAGGACCCATATCTCAATGATTAAAGACAAAAGAGGAGAGATACAATACTCCACTCCAAAAATTGCAGAAAATTTCCACACGTATTATAGTGAGTTGTATAATATAAGAGGGAAAGGGGGAGATAAGGAGACAAGGAAAGGAAAAATAGAGGAGTATCTTCGGGACATGGACTTCCCCAGAGGAGTAAAGGAGGAGATGGAGATACTAGAAGCTCCGATAACAACAGAGGAAGTGAGGAGAATAATTAACAATACAACACTCGGGGGGAGTCCAGGCCCCGATGGATATTCGATTTTGTACTACAAGAAATTCCAGAAGTTCCTGATTCCAAAACTCTGTGATTATTTCAATGCGGTGGGAGTAGGAGAGAGGTTCCGGGAGGAAGCCCTATGCGCACACATAACCCTGATCTTGAAAGAGGGTAAGGATCCAGCAGCCCTGGAGAGTTACCGACCGATCTCCCTATTAAACACGGATATAAAGATCTTTTCGAAAATACTGGCAGAAAGACTAAAAACCCTCCTCCCGGAATGGATCTATCTGGATCAGGTGGGGTTTGTCCAGGGTCGAGAGGGGAGAGATAACTCTCTAAAGTCCATAGCATTAATCCAGGAAGCTACTAGGAGAAAGACCCCCACAGTACTGCTGTCAGTAGATGCCGAAAAGGCCTTTGACAGAGTAGAGTGGGAGTTCATAGATAGGATATTAGAATATCTAGGACTAGGAGAAAAGATGCTGAGATGGCTTAAATCTCTATATTTGCAGCCAACGGCGAGAATTAGAGTGAATGGATCCCTGTCTCGCCCCCTGCAACTGTTCAATGGGACGAGGCAGGGATGCCCCCTTTCACCGATTCTGTTTGTGATCTCATTGGAACCACTGTTGGTTGCAATAAGGAGGAACCAGGATATACGGGGCCTCCGGGTAGGCGGGAGGGAATATAAAGTCTCTGCATTTGCAGATGATGTACTGGTGTACATAGTCAATCCAATTACAACAATTCCACCCCTCCTTAAAGAGTTCGAACAGTTTGGCCACCTATCAAACTTTAAAATAAATGCGACCAAATCGGAAATCCTAAATGTAAATTTAACGCAGGCGGAACAGACATTACGTTAAGCTCTCAGTTACCATTTAAATGGTGTAAAGGAGAGCTGACTTACCTGGGCATAAAATTGACGGGACAAACGGTCAACCTCTATGGGGCTAACTATCTACCGCTACTGAATAAAATTAAGGACAAGTTAAACAAAATTAGATATAAAGCTCTCACTTGGATGGGGAGGATAAACGCAATAAAGATATTCATATTACCACTGGTAATTTATACGCTCCAAATGATTCCTGTCCTGTCCCCCTGCCCGTAAGCTACCTGGGAAAGGTCAAATCAATGATCTTGTCGTTTATATGGGCTCGAAAGAGGCCGCGAATAGCCTATAAGGTTCTAGTGAAGGAGAAAGAGAGGGGAGGGGTAGCACTACCAGATCTCATGAAATATTATGAGGCGATAATAATCTCAAGGGTAGCGGACTGGTGTCATAACAAACAAGAGAAGAGCTGGGTAGATTTGGAAGTCACACTAAGTAATACAGAGTTAGCTAAAATGATATGGATACCCCCTCAATATAGGGACTTAGGGACCAGCACTTGCACTTTAACCAGGCACACGTTAAAAATTTGGGACAAAATAAACAAGAGACACAAGTGGCACTATAATTCACCTTTAATGTCACTCCTGGACACAAATTATTTCCCCCCAGGGAAAGAAGAGCGTTTATACTTTAGTAGGTGGGCAAAAAGGGAAGATATAACACTTTTAGAAGTAATGAAAGGGAATAGGATAAACACTTTTAGGGAAATCACACAAGAATGGGGTTGTAGGCCACTTGATTATTGGAGATACACGCAAATGGTGCACTTTACCCAAGGATTACCACAACCATTAAGAGGGAAGACACAACTTAGACCACTAGAAAAATTATTTAAGGAACCACAATGTCTACAGAAAAGGGTCTCCAAAATATACAAGATATTAAAGCAAGAGGGAGACGTGGAGCTTCCAGGCTACTTGGGGAAATGGGAGGAAGAAATAGGGCCTTTGAGAAATCAGGAGCATAGGAGCAAAATAATTAAAATGACTTACTCCTTGGCAAGAGATGTTCAAATGATCGAAATGTCCTTTAAATTAATAGCGAGGTGGCACTTGACGCCACAGAGAATACAGAGGTTCAGTGAAGAAAACCAGAAGCTATGTTGGAGGGAATGTGGGGGACTGGGGTCTTTCAAGCATATATGGTGGGACTGCCCCAAAATAACCCCTTTCTGGGAGCAAATAAGAGAAATGATATTTTCAGTGACAGGGGAAAGGGTAGGAAATTCTCCATGGGAATGCCTGTTCCATGACACAGAGAAAGGGATTGTGCAATACAGAGGTACAATGACCCCAGTCCTATTGAACGTAGCTAAATCACTGATTCCATGCCATTGGAAGTCCGTACAGGTACCGACAGTATCAGAGTGGGTCCGGAAAATAGAACATATAAGGGTAATAGAGGAGTCCATACAGAGACTGGAGGACTCAGGCCAAAAACATCGAAGTAAATGGCAACAATGGGGAGCATTCCTGGAAAAAGAGTACCATACATAGATGGGAAGGGTAGGAGAGGAACGAGGGGAGTGAAGTAGGGGATTAGGGTTTTTTTTTTTTTTTTTTTTTTTTTTGGGTTAGGGGTGGGGAATATTAGCATTGTTATTAAAAATAATATATGTAATTGAAACGTATTTATGGTGTTTTGTAAAGGAAAAAATGAGAAAAGAAATAAAGAGTATATAAAAAAAAAGAAGAGAGAAATCCTGGACCTAGAAGGGAGTGAAGAGAGAAATCCTGGACCTAGAAGGGAGAGAAGAGAGAAAACCTGGACCTAGAAGGGAGAGAAGAGAGAAATCCTGGACCTAAAAGGGAGAGAAGAGACAAATCCTGGACCTAATAGGGAGAGAAGAGACAAATCCTGGACCTAAAGGGGAGAGAAGAGAGACATCCTGGACCTAAAAAGGGAGAGAAGAGAGACATCCTGGACCTAAAAAGGGAGAAAAGAGAGACATCCTGGACCGAAAAAGGGAGAGAAGAGAGACCTCCTGGACCTAAAAGGGGAGAGAAGAGAGAAATCCTCGACCTAAAAGGGAGAGAAGAGAAATCCAGGACCTAAAAGGGAGAGAAGAGAGAAATCCTGGACCTAAAAGGGGGAGAAGAGAGAAATCCTGGACCTAAAAGGGAGAGAAGAGAGAAATCCGGGACCTAAAAGGGAGAGAAGAGAGAAAACCTGGACCTAGAAGGGGGGGGGAAGAAATCCCAGACCTAAAAAGGGAGAAAAGAGAGAAATCCCGGACCTAAAAGGGAGAGAAGAGAGAAATCCTGGACCTAGAAGTGAGAGAAGAGAGAAATCCTGGACCTAGAAGGGAGAGAAGAGAGAAATCCTGGACCTAGAAGCGAGAGAAGAGAGAAATCCCGGACCGAAAAGAGAAATCCTGGACCTAAAAATGGAGAGAAGAGAGAAATCCTGGACCTAATAGGGAAAGAAGAGAGAAAACCTGGACCTAGAAGGGGGGGGGGGAGAAAAACCAGACCTAAAAAGGGAGAGAAGAGAGAAATCCTGGACCTAGTAGGGAGAGAAGAGCAAAATCCGGGACCTAAAAAGGGAGAGAAGAGCAAAATCCTGGACCTAAAAAGGGAAAGAAGAGAGAAAACCTGGACGTAAAAAGGGAGAGAAGAGAGAAATCCTGGACCTAAAAGGGAGAGAAGAGAGAAATTCTGGACCTAAAAGGGAGAGAAGAGACAAATCCTGGACCTAAAAGGGAGAGAAGAGACAAATCCTGGACCTAAAGGGGAGAGACGAGAGACATCCTGGACCTAAAAAGGGAGAGAAGAGAGACATCCTGGACCTAAAAAGGGAGAAAAGAGAGGCATCCTGGACCTAAAAAGGGAGAGAAGAGAGACCTCCTGGACCTAAAAGGGAAGAGAAGAGAGAAATCCTTCACCTAAAAGGGAGAGAAGAGAAATCCAGGACCTAAAAGGGAGAGAAGAGAGAAATCCTGAACCTAAAAGGGGGAGAAGAGAGAAATCCGGGACCTAAAAGGGAGAGAAGAGAGAAAACCTGGACCTAGAGGGGGGGGGGGGGAAGAAATCCCAGACCTAAAAAGGGAGAAAAGAGAGAAATCCCGGACCTAAAAGGGAGAGAAGAGAGAAATCCTGGACCTAGAAGTGAGAGAAGAGAGAAATCCTGGACCTAGAAGGGAGTGAAGAGAGAAATCCTGGACCTAGAAGGGAGAGAAGAGAGAAATCCTGGACCTAGAAGGGAGAGAAGAGAAAATCCTGGACCTAAAAGGGAGAGAAGAGACAAATCCTGGACCTAAAAGGGAGAGAAGAGACAAATCCTGGACCTAAAGGGGAGATAATAGAGACATCCTGGACCTAAAAAGGGAGAAAAGAGAGACATCCTGGACCTAAAAAGGGAGAGAAGAGAGACCTCCTGGACCTAAAAGGGGAGAGAAGAGAGAAATCCTCGACCTAAAAGGGAGAGAAGAGAGAAATCCTGGACCTAAAAGGGGGAGAAGAGAGAAATCCTGGACCTAAAAGGGAGAGAAGAGAGAAATCCGGGACCTAAAAGGGAGAGAAGAGAGAAAACCTGGACCTAGAAGGGGGGGGGAAGAAATCCCAGACCTAAAAAGGGAGAAAAGAGAGAAATCCCGGACCTAAAAGGGAGAGAAGAGAGAAATCCTGGACCTAGAAGTGAGAGAAGAGAGAAATCCTGGACCTAGAAGGGAGAGAAGAGAGAAATCCTGGACCTAGAAGGGAGTGAAGAGAGAAATCCTGGACCTAGAAGGGAGAGAAGAGAGAAATCCTGGACCGAAAAGAGAAATCCTGGACCTAAAAATGGAGAGAAGAGAGAAATCCTGGACCTAATAGGGAAAGAAGAGAGAAAACCTGGACCTAGAAGGGAGAGAAGAGAGAAATCCTGGACCTAAAAGGGGGAGAAGAGAGAAATCCTGGACCTAAAAGGGAGAGAAGAGAGAAATCCGGGACCTAAAAGGGAGAGAAGAGAGAAAACCTGGACCTAGAAGGGGGGGGAAGAAATCCCAGACCTAAAAAGGGAGAAAAAAGAGAAATCCCGGACCTAAAAGGGAGAGAAGAGAGAAATCCTGGACCTAGAAGTGAGAGAAGAGAGAAATCCTGGACCTAGAAGGGAGAGAAGAGAGAAATCCTGGACCTAGAAGGGAGTGAAGAGAGAAATCCTGGACCTAGAAGGGAGAGAAGAGAGAAATCCTGGACCTAGAAGGGAGAGAACAGAGAAATCCCGGACCGAAAAGAGAAATCCTGCCCCTAAAAATGGAGAGAAGAGAGAAATCCTGGACAGAATAGGGAAAGAAGAGAGAAAACCTGGACCTAGAAGGGAGAGAAGAGAGAAATCCTGGACCTAAAAGGGGGAGAAGAGAGAAATCCTGGACCTAAAAGGGAGAGAAGAGAGAAATCCGGGACCTAAAAGGGAGAGAAGAGAGAAAACCTGTACCTAGAAGGGGGGGGGGGGAAGAAATCCCAGACCTAAAAAGGGAGAAAAGAGAGAAATCCCGGACCTAAAAGGGAGAGAAGAGAGAAATCCTGGACCTAGAAGTGAGAGAAGAGAGAAATCCTGGACCTAGAAGGGAGAGAAGAGAGAAATCCTGGACCTAGTAGGGAGTGAAGAGAGAAATCCTGGACCTAGAAGGGAGAGGAGAGAGAAATCCTGAACCTAGAAGGCAGAAAAGTGAGAAATCCCGGACCGAAAAGAGAAATCCTGGACCTAAAAATGGAGAGAAGAGAGAAATCCTGGACCTAATAGGAAAAGAAGAGTGAAAACCTGGACCTAGAAGGGGGGGGGGGAAGAAATCCCAGACCTAAAAAGGGAGAGAAGAGAGAAATCCTGGACCTAGAAGGGAGAGAAGAGCGAAATCCGGGACCTAAAAAGGGAGAGAAGAGCAAAATCCTGGACCTAAAAAGGGAAAGAAGAGAGAAAACCTGGACGTAAAAAGGGAGAGAAGAGAGAAATCCTGGACCTAAAAGGGAGAGAAGAGAGAAATCCTGGACCTAAAAGGGAGAGAAGAGACAAATCCTGGACCTAAAAGGGAGAGAAGAGACAAATCCTGGACCTAAAGGGGAGAGAAGAGAGACATCCTGGACCTAAAAAGGGAGAGAAGAGAGACATCCTGGACCTAAAAAGGGAGAAAAGAGAGACATCCTGGACCTAAAAAGGGAGAGAAGAGAGACCTCCTGGACCTAAAAGGGGAGAGAAGAGAGAAATCCTGGACCTAAAAGGGGAGAAGAGAGAAATCCTGGACCTAAAAGGGAGAGAAGAGAGAAATGCGGGACCTAAAAGGGAGAGAAGAGAGAAAACCTGGACCTAGAAGTGAGAGAAGAGAGAAATCCTGGACCTAGAAGGGAGAGAAGAGAGAAATCCTGGACCTAAAAGGGAGAGAAGAGAGAAATGCTGGACCTAGAAGGGAGAGAAGAGACAAATCCTGGACCTAAAAGGGAGAGAAGAGACAAATCCTGGACCTAAAAGGGGGAGAAGAGAGAAATCCTGGACCTAAAAGGGAGAGAAGAGAGAAATGCGGGACCTAAAAGGGAGAGAAGAGAGAAATGCGGGACCTAAAAGGGAGAGAAGAGACAAATCCTGGACCTAAAAGGGGGAGAAGAGAGAAAACCTGGACCTAGAAGTGAGAGAAGAGAGAAATCCTGGACCTAGAAGGGAGAGAAGAGAGAAATCCTGGACCTAAAAGGGAGAGAAGAGAGAAATCCTGGACCTAGAAGGGAGAGAATAGAGAAATCCTGGACCTAAAAGGGAGAGAAGAGACAAATCCTGGACCTAAAGGGGAGAGAAGAGAGACATCCTGGACCTAAAAAGGGAGAAAAGAGAGAAATCCTCCACCTAAAAGGGAGAGAAGAGAGAAATGCGGGACCTAAAAGGGAGAGAAGAGACAAATCCTGGACCTAAAAGGGGGAGAAGAGAGAAAACCTGGACCTAGAAGTGAGAGAAGAGAGAAATCCTGGACCTAGAAGGGAGAGAAGAGAGAAATCCTGGACCTAAAAGGGAGAGAAGAGAGAAATCCTGGACCTAGAAGGGAGAGAATAGAGAAATCCTGGACCTAAAAGGGAGAGAAGAGACAAATCCTGGACCTAAAGGGGAGAGAAGAGAGACATCCTGGACCTAAAAAGGGAGAAAAGAGAGAAATCCTCCACCTAAAAGGGAGAGAAGAGAGAAATCCTGGACCTAAAAGGGGGAGAAGAGAGAAATCCTGGACCTAAAAGGGAGAGAAGAGAGAAAACCTAGACCTAGAGGGGGGGAAGAAATCCCAGACCTAAAAAGGGAGAAAAGAGAGAAATCCCGGACCTAAAAGGGAGAGAAGAGAGAAATCCTGGACCTAGAAGTGAGAGAAGAGAGAAATCCTGGACCTAGAAGGGAGAGAAGAGAGAAATCCTGGACCTAGAAGGGAGGGAAGAGAGAAATCCTGGACCTAGAAGGGAGAGAAGAGAGAAATCCTGGACCTAGAAGGGAGAGAAGAGAGAAATCCTGGACCTAGTAGGGAGTGAAGAGAGAAATCCTGGACCTAGAAGGGAGAGAAGAGAGAAATCCTGGACCTAGAAGGCAGAAAAGAGAGAAATCCCGGACCGAAAAGAGAAATCCTGGACCTAAAAATGGAGAGAAGAGAGAAATCCTGGACCTAATAGGGAAAGAAGAGAGAAAACCTGGACCTAGAAGGGGGGGGGGGAAAGAAATCCCAGACCTAAAAAGGGAGAGAAGAGAGAAATCCTGGACCTAGAAGGGAGAGAAGAGAGACCTCCTGGACCTAAAAGGGGAGAGAAGAGAGAAATCCTCGACCTAAAAGGGAGAGAAGAGAGAAATCCTGGACATAGAAGGGAGTGAAGAGAGAATTCCTGGACCTAGAAGGGAGAGAAGAGAGAAATCCTGGACCTAGAGGGGAGAGAAGAGAGAAATCCCGGACCGAAAAGAGAAATCCTGGACCTAAAAATGGAGAGAAGAGAGAAATCCTGGACCTAATAGGGAAAAAAGAGAGAAAACCTGGACCTAGAAGGGAGAGAAGAGAGAAATCCTGGACCTAGAAGGGAGAGAAGAGCGAAATCCGGGACCTAAAAAGGGAGAGAAGAGCAAAATCCTGGACCTAAAAAGGGAAAGAAGAGAGAAAACCTGGACGTAAAAAGGGAGAGAAGAGAGAAATCCTGGACCTAAAAGGGAGAGAAGAGAGAAATCCTGGACCTAAAAGGAAGAGAAGAGACAAATCCTGGACCTAAAAGGGAGAGAAGAGACAAATCCTGGACCTAAAGGGGAGAGAAGAGAGACATCCTGGACCTAAAAAGGGAGAGAAGAGAGACCTCCTGGACCTAAAAGGGGAGAGAAGAGAGAAATCCTCGACCTAAAAGGGAGAGAAGAGAAATCCAGGACCTAAAAGGGAGAGAAGAGAGAAATCCTGGACCTAAAAGGGGGAGAAGAGAGAAATCCTGTACCTAAAAGGGAGAGAAGAGAGAAATCCAGGACCTAAAAGGGAGAGAAGAGAGAAAACCTGGACCTAGAAGGGGGGGGGGAAGAAATCCAGGACCTAAAAAGGGAGAAAAGAGAAAAATCCCGGACCTAAAAGGGAGAGAAGAGAGAAATCCTGGACCTAGAAGTGAGAGAAGAGAGAAATCCTGGACCTAGAAGGGAGAGAAGAGAGAAATCCCGGACCAAAAAGAGAAATCCTGGACCTAAAAATGGAGAGAAGAGAGAAATCCTGGACCTAATTGGGAAAGAAGAGAGAAAACCTGGACCTAGAAGGGAGAGAAGAGAGAAATCCTGGACCTAAAAGGGGGAGAAGAGAGAAATCCTGGACCTAAAAGGGAGAGAAGAGAGAAAACCTGGACCTAGAAGGGGGGGGGGGAGAAATCCCAGACCTAAAAAGTGAGAAAAGAGAGAAATCCCGGACCTAAAAGGGAGAGAAGAGAGAAATCCTGGACCTAGAAGTGAGAGAAGAGAGAAATCCTGGACCTAGAAGGGAGAGAAGAGAGAAATCCTGGACCTAGAAGGGAGTGAAGAGAGAAATCCTGGACCTAGAAGGGAGAGAAGAGAGAAATCCTGGACCTAGAAGGGAGAGAAGAGAGAAATCCTGGACAGAAAAGAGAAATCCTGGACCTAAAAATGGAGAGAAGAGAGAAATCCTGGACCTAGAAGGGGGAGAAGAGAGAAATCCCGGACCGAAAAGAGAAATCCTAGACCTAAAAATGGAGAGAAGAGAGAAATCCTGGACCTAATAGGGAAAGAAGAGAGAAAACCTGGACCTAGAAGGGGGGGGGAAAGAAATCCCAGACCTAAAAAGGGAGAGAAGAGAGAAATCCTGGACCTAGAAGGGGGAGAAGAGAGAAATCCTGGACCTAGAAGGGAGAGAAGAGAGAAATTCTGGACCTAGAAGGGAGTGAAGAGAGAAATCCTGGACCTAGAAGGGAGAGAAGAGAGAAATCCTGGACCTAGAAGGGAGAGAAGAGAGAAATACTGGACCTAAAAGGAAGAGAAGAGACAAATCCTGGACCTAAAAGGGAGAGAAGAGAAAAATCCTGGACCTAAAGGGGAGAGAAGAGAGACATCCTGGACCTAAAAAGGGAGAGAAGAGAGACCTCCTGGACCTAAAAGGGGAGAGAAGAGAGAAATCCTCGACCTAAAAGGGAGAGAAGAGAGAAATCCTGGACCTAAAAGGGAGAGAAGAGAGAAATCCGGGACCTAAAAGGGAGAGAAGAGAGAAAACCTGGACCTAGAAGGGGGGGGGAAGAAATCCCAGACCTAAAGAGGGAGAAAGGAGAGAAATCCCGGACCTAAAAGGGAGAGAAGAGAGAAATCCTGGACCTAGAAGTGAGAGAAGAGAGAAATCCTGGACCTAGAAGGGAGAGAAGAGAAAAATCCTGGACCTGGAAGGGAGTGAAGAGAGAAATCCTGGACCTAGAAGGGAGAGAAGAGAGAAATCCTGGACCTAGAAGGGAGAGAAGAGAGAAATCCTGGACCAAAAAGGGAGAGAAGAGGCAAATCCTGGACCTAAAAGGGAGAGAAGAGACAAATCCTGGACCTAAAGGGGAGAGAAGAGAGACATCCTGGACCTAAAAAGGGAGAAAAGAGAGACATCCTGGACCTAAAAAGGGAGAGAAGAGAGACCTCCTGGACCTAAAAGAAGAGAGAAGAGAGAAATCCTGGACCTAAAAAGGGAGAGAAGAGAGAAATCCTGGACCTAAAAGGGAGAGAAGAGAGAAATCCTGGACCTAAAAAGGGAGAGAAGAGAGAAATCCTGGACCTAAACAGGGAGAGAAGAGAGAAATCCTGGACCTAAAAGGGAAAGAAGAGAGAAAGCCTGGACCTAAAAGGGAGAGAAAAGAGAAATCCTGGACCTAAAAGGGAGAGAAGAGAGAAATCCTGGACCTAAAAGGGAGAGAAGAGAGAAATCCTGGACCTAAAAAGGAGAGAAGAGAGAAATCCTGGACCTAAAAAGGGAGAGAAGAGAGGAATCCTGGACCTAAAAAGGGAGAGAAGAGAGAAATCCTGGACCTAAAAGGGAGAGAAGAGAGAAATCCTGGACCTAAAAGGGAGAGAAGAGAGAAATCCTGGACCTAAAAAGAAAGAGAAGAGAGAAATCCTGGACCTAAACAGGGAGAGAAGAGAGAAATCCTGGACCTAAAAGGGAGAGAAGAGAAATCCAGGACCTAAAAGGGAGAAAAGAGAGAAATCCTGGACTTAAAAGGGGGAGAAGAGAGAAATCCTGGATCTAAAAGGGAGAGAAGAGAGAAATCCGGGACCTAAAAGGGAGAGAAGAGCAAAATCCTGGACCTAAAATGGAGAGAAGAGAGAAATCCTGGACCTAAAAGAGAAATCCTGGACCTAAAAAGGGAGAGAAGAGAGAAATCCTTGACCTATAAAAAGGGAGAGAAGAGAGAAATCCTGGACCTAAAAATGGAGACAAGAGAGAAATCCTGAACCTAAAAGGGAAAGAAGAGAGAAATCCTGGACCTAAAATGGAGAGAAGAGAGAAATCCTGGACCTAAAAATGAGAGAAGAGAGAAATCCTGAACCTAAAAAGGGAGAGAAGAGAGAAGTCCTGGACCTAAAAAGGGAGAGAAGAGAGAAATCCTGAACCTAAAAAGGGAGAGAAGAGAGAAGTCCTGGACCTAAAAAGGGAGAGAAGAGAAAAATCCTGGACCTAAAAAGGGAGAGAAGAGAGAAATCCTGGAGCTAAAAAGGGAGAGAAGAGAAAAATCCTGGACCTAAAAAGGGAGAGAAGAGAGAAATCCTTGACCTAAAAGGGAGAGAAGAGAGAAATCCTGGACCGAAAAGAGAAATCCTGGACCTAAAAAGGGAGAGAAGAGAGAAATCCTGGACCTAAAAAGGGAGAGAAGAGAGAAATCCTTGACCTAAAAGGGAGAGAAGAGAGAAATCCTGGACCGAAAAGAGAAATCCTGGACCTAAAAAGGGAGAGAAGAGAGAAATCCTGGACCTAAAAAGGGAAAGAAGAGAGAAATCCTGGACCTAAAATGGAGAGAAGAGAGAAATCCTGGACCTAAAAAGGAGAGAACAGAGAATTCCTGGACCTAAAAAGGGAGAGAAGAGAGAAATTAGTGACCTAAAAGTGAGAGAAGAGAGAAATCCTTAGCCTAAAAGGGAGAGAAAAGAAAAAACCCATACCTAAAAGGGAGAGAAATGCGAAATCCTGGACCGAAAAGAGAAATCCTGGACCTAAAAATGGAAAGAAGAGAGAAATCCCAAACCTAAAAGGGAGAGAAGAGAGAAATCCTGGACCTAAAAGGGAGATAAGAGAGAAATCCTGGACCTAAAATGGAGAGAAGTGAGAAATCCTGGACCTAAAAATGAGAGAAGAGAGAAATCCTGAACCTAAAAAGGGAGAGAAGAGAGAAATCCTTGACCGAAAAGGGAGAGAAGAGAGAAATCCTGGACCGAAAAGAGAAATCCTGGACCTAAAAAGGGAGAGAAGAGAGAAATCCAGGACCTAAAAGGGAGAGAAGAGCGAAATCCTGGACTGAGAAGAGAAATCCTGGACCTAAAAATGGAGAGAAGAGAGAAATCCTGGACCTAGAAGAGAGAGAAGAGAGAAATCATGGACCTAAAAGGGAGAGAAGAGAGAAATCCTGGACCTAAAAAGGGAGAGAAGAGAGAAATCCTTGACCTAAAAGGGAGAGAAGAGAGAAATCCTGGACCGAAAAGAGAAATCCTGGAACTAAAACGGGAGAGAAGAGAGAAATCCTGGACCTAAAAGGGAGAGAAGAGGGAAATCCTGGACCTAATAGGGGAGAGAAGAGAGAAATCCTGGACCTAATAATGGAGAGAAGAGAGAAAACCTGGACCTAAAAGGGAGAGAAGAGAGAAATCCTGGACCTAAAAATGAGAGAAGAGAGAAATCCTGAACCTAAAAAGGGAGAGAAGAGAGAAGTCCTGGACCTAAAAAGGGAGAGAAGAGAAAAATCCTGGACCTAAAAAGGGAGAGAAGAGAGAAATCCTGGACCTAAAAAGGGAGAGAAGAGAGAAATCCTGGACCGAAAAGAGAAATC